>NC_069130.1:72815643-73415643 GCF_026914265.1 Mya arenaria
ATATAATGGTCCTAAGAAGTTAACCCAATTGTCTTAATAAGGTAAGAATAATTGTCACGTAACGTCTGCAATAATAGAATAATAGAAGAGGGGGAGAAGAGAGGGGGAAGAAGAGGGGAAGAGAGAGGGGGAGAAGAGAGGGGAAGAAGAGGGGGAGAGAGAGGGGGAAGAGAGAGGGGGAGAAGAGAGGGGAAGAAGAGGGAAGAGAGAGGGGGAGAAGAAGGGGAAGAGGGGGGGTAAGAGAGAGGGGGAAGAGAGAGGGGAAGAAGAGGGGAGAGGGGGGTAGAAGGGGAAGAGAGGGAGAAGAGTGGGGGAGAAAAAGGGGAGAAGAGGGGGTAGAAGAAGTTGAGGGTAGAAAAGAGAGGGGAGTTGGGGGTAGAAGAGGAAGGGAGAGGGTAGTGAGGGGTAGAAGTGGAGGAAGAGAGAGGGGAGTTGAGGGGTAGAAGAGAGGAAGAGAGAGGGGGAGTTGAGGGGTAGAAGAGGAGGAGAGTTTAAGGGTAGAGGAGGGGAAGAGAGAGGGGAGCTTAAGGGTAGAATAGGGGGGTTAAAGGGAAGACGAGGGAAAAAGGGGTAGAAAAGGGGAAGAGAGAGGAGAGGAAGGACAGAAGATGGGGAAAGAGGTTGAGAAAAGGTTAAAGAGAAATAAGAATGGATATAGGTGGTTAAGACAGAAAAAAAGGATAAACACAGAGAAAAAGTCAGTGTTTGGAAGGGAGGCAGAAATAAAAAGAATTAACGAAAGTCGACAAAAAAAGAAAGTTCAGATCTCGTAACATGCGCGACCACATACGTATGTACGATGGTGGCTCTTAGAGCCAGTGGGAAAGACAGAAGAGAGGAGACAGATCTCGTACCATGCACGACCACACGTACGAGCGGTGGCTCTGAGAGCCGGGTCGGGAACCAGCACCGCTAGTTCCCGTACAAATTCATCCAAGATTTGAAACCCTGGGGTATTGGCATAAAAGAAAACTTGGAGGTTTTTATGGTAGATTCATATTACACTTACCGTGGAAATGTTATTAGTACAAATTATAGAAGTGGAACGAAAAACCCCTAGATGTTATAATATCACATTTTAATAGCACTATTCTGGAATGACAATTTTTCAAAGATGAGTTTAATGCCATATTTAAGCGATTTAGTATTATTTTTCTGCTTCCGTTAATTGTTATTCATTCTATTTATATTATTATCAAATGTTCTATAAATAAATGTATTATTATAATAACAATGCATATAGTGCAAATGTATTGACCATCACAATGAAAGGTGCGAAAACATGGCCATGAATGGAAATATGTTTCTAACTAAATTTGCATACCGGCAGTACATCTTAAATTGACTCTTGAAATACGAATAGTGCATAAACAGTGACACATACAGACAGACATGGAGGCAAAGGGCCACCGCGTGAACATATGCGGCAGATATCACCACTTAAACGTCGCCACGAACTATATGATTTATAGTATCCCGCCAACAGCCTGTATGCTAGGACGAACTGAATTTTTTACCAGAAACAAACTATGTTTTTTTTCATCGATGTCAAGCAGGCTTAATAACATGACCAAGTCGTGTAAAACGGCGGCCTTTACTATTCACCATCCATAACCCCGCAATGGTTCCGCCGGCGGTCCTGTTGCGAAATCAGAATATGGCTTTCCGTTAAGATCCGGTCGTACAAAACTTTGGTGGCAACACTGGAGAAGCACGGCGTCCTCGTAAATGTGGGTGCATCACGGCGGTAGAGAGGATGGGACAGGGGTGGGTGAAAGAGGGGGGGGGGGTATGCGGTGAATGGTTTCAACACTGGAATATTAGACATTCTATTGACAGGGTCATTTCACTGAGTATTGTGTGTCCATCTATATATTTGTGTAATGAGTGTGCAGGCATCACAACTTGATGATGATATTTATTTTATTTCCTATGTCGTTTCGTTGAGAAATAACATACCGTTGTGTCAACCTGTTATGACCTGTAATTACGCACTGTTTGTTCGCATGCTGTATGTACAGTTCTTTCTGATTAAGGTATTTGACGAGGTAAATTTTTGGATGCGACATTGATTCTGTTCGTGACATGATTTCATAAAAAAATGAGAATATACTCGACAAAAAAGTCTTGCTACATTGAACATTATATATTTTCAAGTCTGTAAATTATATCACATAAGGAGGTTTTGAACGAATAATCTTCTATATAATTCGAAATTGTTTTGACTTCTTAAATCCTTTTAAACACCTAGGGGAAAGACATGAAAAGTCACAAAGAAACCTACTCTTTGTTAATGTCGCAACAAAGACAAAATTTAAAGTACTCATAAATTGAAGTAATGACGATAATATGGTCATCTGAATGATTTGACAGCAGCAATAACACAATGTTACAAATGTTAGATTGACGGAGTATCATGCATTATATTATTATTATTATTATTATTATTATTATTATTATTATTATTACTATTGTTATATACTAGATATTTATAGCGTTCATTCCATGTTCAAAATACACGTTCAGAAGCGCTTTACAAACTTCATATCACATAAAATGAAAACAGAATAACCTTACTTGATATGGTATGCTTAAATAAATCCCCAATACCGAATTGTAAATTACAACAGATAAAACAGTTTAAACAAATATCATTTCATAAAACATTACAAAATAATAAAAACAGTTGTAAAAGTTATTCATATGGTTTAAAAAATAATAACTAGATACATGATAAAGTTTTAAAATTATATAATTATTGCCTGTTTAATATCATCTTGATATTGCAGATATAATTAGTTCCCATATACTTCAGTGAAATACTGAGTTTTGAGTGCCTTTTTAGAACATGCCAATGTTTTACAGTCCTTTATCCAAGAGGAAAGCGCGTTCCACAACCTTGCAGCTGCTGACTGAAAGTTCCTGTCGCCATATCTTATTGTACGACTGTTTGGCACCACAAGTGTAAGAGAGTTGTTTTGTGATCTTAAATTCCTGGATGGCGCGTATATTTTTATCATGTTTACGACATATTTTGGTGCTTGGTCATTGATTGCTTTATAAGTATGTGTAAGAATCTTGTACTCTATCCTGCACTGCACTGGAAGCCAATGGAGTTCTCGTTACACGGGAGTAATATGCTCATAACTAGATGTTCTACAGTGTAGATGTTCTGGAAATGATTCGAGCTGCCTTATTTTGCACATACTGTAGTTTGTTGATTGAACATTTTGGCATTCCATAGAGAGGAGCATTGCAATAATCCAAACGTGATGTGACAAGAGAGTTAACAAGATGGTGGCATTCGTCGATAGGTATTGTCTGATCTGACCGTTTTTCCGTAACAGTGCAAATGAATTTTTACATACACTGTTCACATGATTTTCCATTTTCATGTTCGAATCCAGAAAAGCACTTGGGTTTCTAACGCTAGGCAATTGTTTGATTTCTGAATTGTCCACAGACATACAGGGAGACGGACAGGGAGATATACAGGGAGACGGGGAGGGATATAACATAAGGAGACGGGGACGGAGGTAACACAGGGAGATGGTGTTAGGGAGATAACACAAGGAGACGGGGACGGAGGTAACACAGGGAGACGGGGAGGGAGATAACACAAGGAGACGGGGCGGGAGATAACACAAGGAGACGGGGACGGAGGTAACACAGGGAGACGGGGAGGGAGATAACATAAGTAGACGGGGAGAGTGGTAACACAGGGAGACGGGGAGGGAGATAACACAAGGAGACGGGGAGGACGACATACAGGGAGGCGGTGAGGGAGATATACAGCGAGACGGGGAGGGAGATACCACAAGGAGTTGAAGGGAGATAACACAGGGAGACGGGGAGGGAGATAACCTAAGGAGACGTGGAGGGAGATAAGGGGAGAAACCTTACATAGAGACGGGGAAACAGATAAACATGGAAACGGCAAGGGAAATAAACATTGGGACGGTGAAGGAGATATACATGGCAACGGGGGAATAAACATAATTAAAGAGAGGCGGGGTGTGTGAGATAAACATGGAGACAGTGGAAGATAATAGAGAGACGGGAAGGCAAATAAACAGGGAGACAGGGGGAGACAATAAGGGAGAAGAGATAGGGGATAATCAGGAAGGTGGAGGAGATAAACGAGAAGGCTATGAAATAAACGGGGAGACAGGGAGGGAAGGGGGGAGAAATAAACAGGGAAGCGGGATGGAGATCAACAGAGAGACGGTGGAGGGAGATAACCAGGGATACTGGAAGGGAGATAAACTTGAACACGGGTTGGAAGATAAACCGGGAGACGGGAGGGAGATACACAAGGAGACGGGGAGATAAACATGGACACGGGGAAATAGATAAACAGGGAGATAGGGGGAGATAAATAAGGACTCGGGAGGGCGATAAACAGGGAAACGTGAGAGATCAACAGGGATACGGGGGATATAAACAGAGAGACGGGGAGGGAGATAAAGAGTCGGAATGAAGGGAGATTAAAGGACAAGTGAATTTGTGTGGTAATATATACATAATAAACAGTTTCCACCCACCCCCCGTGCCCCTGTGCCAAATTAACTGGAACCTATTTTTTAAAGTATTATTAATGAGGACAAACCTAGACTTGCCTTGAAGAGATTGTAGTATGTTTAAATACTTGTGATAATCAAGAAATCCAACTTTGTATCATTGTTTTACAAACAGGTCATTGCATTGCATCCAATTAAATAAAAGTGGTGTTTCTTTGCGAAAATGTACATTAACGCCCTTCAAATAAGAAAAAAACAACATTAAAGTTAAGTTTCGTGGGCAACGCGTATCTTTCGAAAAAGTAGCTAGCTACACCCCTTGTCGCTTTCCTGTTGTATCTCCATCATTTTTCCACACCCAATGTAAAATTATATATCACAGGAAATGGTAGTCCGTGTTCCACTCTAGTGCAAAAACCGTTGGCCGTATTCCACTCTGTTGACGTTACGTATAATTGCGAGATGTAAAGATGACGTCACTAGACAAAATAATGTTTCATTAAAATGAAAGTTATTATCAATGTTCGGCTCTTTTAAAGACGCACTAAAAAGGTTAGGAATGTATAGTTCTGTTTAACTTATTTGACTTAAGTGATAAAAAACAAAACAAACAAGAGTTGTGTTAAGATAAACAAATTCTTAAGAAATCAACCTATATTGTGCGATTTTGAGGATGCACTCTTACTCCATCACAAGATGTGCCACAATTAATAGAATAGTTTTAATTTACCAAAAAGTATTTATAAATATTAATAACAATGGGTTTTTTATGAAGGATAATGTCTTGAATTTTAAAAGAAAAGTGCAGAGAATACGGTTTTCTACCTTATGAGATGAGAGTTTATCACTGTAAATCTTTTAGCTCACCAATCATTTAATATTTTTGCGTTTTCAGCTTTGTAATACACGGTTACAATCGTGTTATCAGTGATTAATATTTTCAATAAGTGCATTACTTAGTAAGTATTTAAAGGTTTATCACTATGTTATGTTTGTTAGAAATGTGTATGAATTGATTTTAAATAATAGTGTCACTTTAACGGCACTCTCACAGATTGGCCATTTTAACAACTGTTTTATTTTTTGAGCAAATATTTGCGTAAATATCTGCAAACCAATGATATAAGATTGCTGAGAAAAAAATCAGATCGTAGATTTCATATTTCGGTTTGAAAAAATAATGTTTTAAAACATCATAAAACATTTTTGAACGTTTTGATTCGAGATGTTGTATTCGACTATCGTAGATTTTTGAAGATTTTGATTTCACTCGACTTCCGCCTCGCCAAACCCGAATCTGCAAAAAAGTCCGCTCGTCTCTCTTACAACCTCCCGGAACAAAATGCAGGATTACTATTTTTTACGGTCTGTACAAATTCATTTAATAGACTCGCATTGCAATATGTATCCCACAAGCGAGTTTACATTTTAAGAAAATTGAACAAACATGTTCACCTTGTACGAGGTTCTCGTGCACATGTATTGCGCTAAAGCATTATAAGAAAATTTACTGACATGTATTGTACACTTTTTTTATTGCTTTTATTATCAATGCGAACCTTTCACTACCAGAACTGAAGAATGAAGTAACCAAATCACGACGGCAGTGCCAAACGTGTAATAAAGCGGATTTCAAGAACGTCGCTAATTAGTTTAATAAACGTTGCAATATGACATACATGTACGACCAGTAAACGTTGCAATATGACATACATGTACGACCAGTAAACGTTGCAATATGACATACATGTACGACCAGCAAACGTTGCAATACGACATACATGCACGACCAGTAAACGTTGCAATATGACAAACATGCACGACCAGTAAACGTTGCAATACGACATACATGCACGACCAGTAAACGTTGCAATACGACATACATGCACGACCAGTAAACGTTGCAATAAGACATACATGCACGACCAGTAAACGTTGCAATACGACATACATGCACGACCAGTAAACGTTGCAATATGACATACATGTACGACCAGTGAACGTTGCAATATGACATACATGTACGACCAGTAAACGTTAAATAGTTTCCGTTTGACCACACCGATTGGAACAATTGTGGTTTTTAATTGAAGGTAGAAGCTTTCTTTTTACAATAAGCTAATGAAAACGGGTACTGTTGTAGCAAACCTGTAGTTATGTGCTATTATGTATGTGTTTTATGCGTTGTATAACATTACATATAATAGGTGAAGTATTCCATTAGGTAATCATATTATTTTTCTTCTTATCATCATTTAAGATGTCAAAACTTGTGACGAAATATAGAAGGAACGAACGAACGGACGGACGGACGGACGAACGAACGATAAATAAATAAACGAATAAACGAACGGTTGATTGATGGATGGATTGATAGATAAATGAACGAATGAATGAGAGATCGAACTAGTAAACTAGTGTGTATTTAAATGGACAAATTAGTTAATGTAAAACAAAACGCTTTAAAGAAGAAAAGGAAAGTTTTACTAATGAGTGAATGAGTGAATGAATAAGAGGGACGAAAGAACGAACGAATGAACATCTGACCGATCAGCCGACCGACCGACTGAATGGATATTGCTGAATGAACGAACGAATTTACGATCAAACGAAAGAAGTATTGAATGAAAGTACTCATTCCTCCCGATAAACGTTTATAGGAACACACAGGAATCCCCGTCTACATGTGCTCACACAATGCGTAACCGACGTCTGTCCGCCCACCACACACCAATCACGCTGTTTCAGGTCTAAAATTGTATCGAACACTTCCCATGAAATTTAATTTGCTTTGCATACACTCAAGTATTCCGTGGTTTCGTATTTCAATGTTAACTTCAACGATCTTAAGTCTTGTTGTACTGGTTTCCTGTTCGTAAATATGGTATTTACTAATTCATCAGTCAAATGTGACCACGCCCCCCCCCCCAGGCAGTGCAGAGTGAATGCGTTGGTTTTGTTTTCACTCCGTAAATAGCGGGGAATGGGCCTTACCTAGGCATCCCGGGTGCGGGGGCATTTAGGGAGCAGTTTGTCCCCGAGGATTTTATCAGGGATTGGCTGGACCGTAAGTCAAAGTCCCCACTATTCCCTGGAACCAGGAGGGGGCATGTTTACAACTGACTTGTGCATAATGTTATTGAACAAATATTAAACGATTGGATTGCAAGGGTGATTTATAGGTGGGTTGCAGAGATTTATCAGTGAAATGAAATTGATACTTATCAGTTTTGAAATATTAGCCTGCTCTCAGTTCCAAATCAAATGTCAGCGTGGACAGGGCTGGGACACGACTTCAACGACATTTCCAACCGACGTATTGGGCGAATACAAATTGGTGCGTTTTTATAAACACGTAATTAAAAGAAAAACGGTTTCAGTGTAAGATAGCAATATATTTCACTTTGTGAACATATATATGTTGGTGCTCACTCAGTGAAATATATAACGACCTTACGCAGAAACAAACAATTATCCTCTTGTGCTCATTCGGCGAAATATATTACCAAAATACACTAAAATAAAAATTATCCTTTACATAATTCAGCGACAATTGACACATCATTGTTATTCGATTGATAAATTCCTATTAACCACACGATAGCATATAATAACATATGTGTATAAGTCGAAAATAAAGAAAAGGATAGCAACTATTATTCAACCGACCTTATAATCTCATACCATTTTATTTGATCCTAAGTGCCTTTTTGAAAGAATGTACAGAATAATCAGCTTGATATTTGTGTTTACAAGTTTACAATTTTCTACCGTTTCATCGTTCCTATCAGTTTTTTATAATGTTTTGCAGTTTGCATGACAAAAATCAAGCAATGCTGTAAGTTTTTACTTGTCCGAGGCTACTTATAAAACAAGCTGACGCTTCAACCCTCCAACAACGGGATCACCGGACGAAGTCTCATTTTTTTTAAGTTTTTGAAAAAGATCCTTTTTCTTGCAATGGTATCTGTTGTCTAATCCCGATAATGTGAACGTCGGATTGCTGCGTCTGTGTTTGTGGTTCATGACGTATCAAATGTGCACTGACAAACAGAGACTTGATTTCCAAGAGTTATTGGATGGATCGTGAACAGTATATAAATAAGCCCACTTGCCCAACTTGCATCGCCTTGCAACTTACACTAAATATTGTCTAAATTATACGTTCGTATTTCAGATTAAATATAGGTTTAAATTTTAAATGTACGAATATATGTCAAATAAAATGTCCAAATAACCATACAACCATGGAAAAATCTTGAAACTTGACTTGGCTGTTTTGATTGAAATAACGTAGATTTCGTGACATTTTTTAGCAAGAGTTTTACCCAAATCAGGTTAGATTTAGACGCTGCAAATGTGAAGTGAATATTATTTAACCTACATCGGGTAGGTTAAGCTTTTATTTTCTATCATGTAGAACTATTATGACTGATAGGTACGTTCAAGCATGTCTGTGCGATTTGACCTCGGTTAACAACATTCAATGCGAGATAACTGCATTGGAAACTGCACGCAGTGTTAGTAACCGTTACCTCCATTTGCTGAAATGTTTTTAAATTAATGCATCCTAATGCATTTATAACTGGGTTTGGGTGTTGATTCAAAGTAACAAAAGTAGTTTGAACTAGTTCACCATCCAATAATCTCTTCTCATATTTCAACGTGAGAAATGTAGCATGGAGCACAGGAGAAGTGCTTAAGCAGGCTGTCTGCGTGAATGGAAGGCCAGGGTATGAGGCGGTTCAGCCGTTGCAAGGCCTCGGAAAATACTAAATATGCTAAACTTGTGTTATTCACTGTCGCAATAGCTATACGTTTATTAGTCGGCGCCCAGAAGGGCGCCGACTATATTTGATATTACTTTAGAAATATTCTAACTTAGGGACTAGTTCATGAAATACAGAACAATCCTTTCAATGTTCAATGTTCAATGTTGCATGATAAAATATGAAGTTTAGTATGTTTTATAAAACTGTTCACTTTAATTGATAATGAAACCTTAAATTATAATAGCCCTGCTTATTATTTTGAAAATTTTGATTTTAAATACCAACTCAATCATAAATACCAACTCAATCATAATAACAACTCGGCCATCTCCGAGATAGATACAGGCCGAGGTGTTCCGATTGATACCAACTCACATTCGGAACTCCTCGGCCATTTTATCGAAAACAACCTCGGATGTATGCCGGTACATCTGTTGAAGTAGTTCGTAAAATTTTGAATTATATCATTAGTTAAATGTAGTGTTTTAGAGTTGTATTTATTGATCTAAGTTTAAATTTATTGTCATTGAATTGTATTATAGCAAACATAATGAAGAATCCCAAGAGTTAAGTCACAAAGTTTAACTGCTAAATAAAATTACTACGCGATCTACTTGCAGCGGATTTAAACGTACCACTTTTTGAGTGTGTAAACCATCCATATACATCAGGAGCTCCGAATGACCAACTCAATAAATGAAGGTTACACGGTACTATTACAATATCCTTTATGTTTGTAAACCTTCTACGCAGTTATCTCCCTTGGCGACAACAAAAATGCCGAGTTTTGAAAAATAAACATTGAGCTTAATTGTTTGTTTTGAAAATGTCATTCGAAGGAACGAACTCCAGATAATTCCCTCTTGATGTTTAGTATTTTACTCCGTTCTATATACTCGTATGAATTCTCATAACATGCCGGTACAAATAAAAGGTAAATTTCATGCTATTGGAATTACACCATTGACTCTATTTCTTCCGAAAAAAACGTATGTATATTTTTGGTATAATTTAGTTTTAACCAGAGGATTAGCTCGGAAAAAAACAACAGAATATCTATAATTCCGGGCTTTAACTATTGTAACAATATTATTAATGTCCTTCGCGCATATGTACACAAAACATAAAAAAAACATTATCATTGAAATAATAACCATTTTTGGTTTTCTGCATGCACGTTTTTCTTCTAATTTTATCGCGCCGACTTTGATGCTATGCATCAATTTTTTTCTTGTTGTTGATGATCTCGGTTCAGTATAGGGCACCTTGCTCAGTACATTAGCCAATTTTAGTACCAGCACCCATGGCAACCCCGAACATTATTGGGGCATGGCCACACCCGCCCTCCATTCCTCAGCGGTATTTGGACGGTGCCTTTGTTTGGGCCAACACAATGACCACGACCTTGTATGAGTATGTCAAACCAGTCGACGACACCATTGCCACAAGTCTCAATGCCTAAGGTGACGCGGTCATATTCTTCTCCAAATTTGTGGCTCCACCATTTACATCTGGGTCTACACACACTCTATGATAGCAGTGTCCAATATTACTTTCACTGTAAAGACGACATAGTTTGCTGACTAGGGGGTGTATTCAATATGCATCTAAGTAACAATTTTCAACTTATAAAACTTGCCTTTTTTCTAATTTGAATTATAAAACAATAACAAATTATATACACCAAAATTATGAAAATAAGCAAGAAAATGGTCACAACAATATATGAATAGAATTGAAAATAATTGTTGTCAAAAATAACGAAAATCTAACTAAGTTAAAAATGTTCACTAGGATGCTTATTTAATACGGCTCCTGGACACATACTGTACCATGGACAGTGACTGCGGATTGTTTCATAACTGTATTGGTTGTACAACTTTGTGTGCTTTTGTATTCATCGTTATTATACAACGGCAATGTCGTGTATTAATGCCTTTTTGAACATTGTATTTACAAACACAGCTTTGTGTACAAACACAATAACAAATAGGCCTACATATTTTGGTACGCCGTAATCGTAGCATACTGCAAAGTCCGTGTGTTAGGGCGGTAGTCCATGAGTTAGGGCGGTAGTCCATGTGTTAGGCCGGTAGTCCATGTGTTAGAGCGGTAGTCCATGTGTTAGCCCGGAAGTCCATGTGTTAGGTCGGTAGCCCATGTGTTAGGTCGATAGTCCATGTGTTAGGTCGGTAGTCCATGTGTAAGGGCGTTAGTCCATGTGTTAGGTCGGTAGTCCATGTGTTAGACCGGTAGTCCATGTGTTAGGTCGGTAGTCCATGTGTAAGGCCGGTAGGCCATGTGTTAGGTCGATAGTCCATGTGTAAGGCCGGTAGGCCATGTGTTAGGTCGATAGTCCATGTGTGTGTAAGGCCGTTAGTCCATGTGTAAGGCCGTTAGTCCATGTGTTAGGGCAGTAGTCCATGTGTTAGGTCGGTAGTCTATGTGTTAGGCCGGTAGTCAGTGTGTTAGGTCGGTAGTCCATGTGTTAGGCCGGTAGTCCGTGTGTTAGGTCGGTAGTCCGTGTGTTAGGTCGGTAGTCCATGTGTAAGACCGTTAGTCCATGTGTTAGGGTGTTAATCCATGTGTTAGGGCGGTAGTCCATGTGTTAGGCCGGTAGTCTATGTGTAAGGCCGGTAGTCCGTGTTTAGGCCGTTAGTCCATGTGTAAGGGCGGTAGTTCATGTGTTAGGCCGGTTGTCCCTGTGTTAGGCCGGTAGTCCATGTGTAAGGCCGTTAGTCCATGTGTTAGGGCGGTAGTCCATGTGTTAGGCCAGTAGTCTATGTGTTAGGCCGGTAGTCTGGGTGTTAGGCCGGTAGTCTATGTGTTAGGCCGGTAGTCTGGGTGTTAGGCCGGTAGTCCGTGTGTAAGGTCGGTAGTCCATGTGTAAGGGCGGTAGTCCGTGTGTTAGGTCGGTAGTCCGTGTGTTAGGTCGGTAGTCCATGTGTAAGACCGTTAGTCCATGTGTTAGGGCGTTAATCCATGTGTTAGATCGGTAGTCCATGTGTTAGGCCGGTAGTCCATGTGTTAGGCCGGTAGTCCGTGTGTTAGGCCGTCAGTCCATGTGCAAGGGCGGTAGTTCATGTGTTAGGCCGGTAGTCCATGTGTTAGACCGGTGTTCCATGTGTTAGGCCGGTAGTCTACGTGTTAGGCTGGTTGTCCATCTATAGGTCGATAGTCCTTGTGTGAGGGCGGTAGTCCATGTGGTATGGCGGTAGTCCATGTGTTAGGCCGGTAGTCTGTGTGTTAGGCTGGTAGTCCATACATGTGTAAGAGCGGTAGTCTATGTGTGAGGGCGGTAGTCTATGTGTTAGGGCGGTAGTCCATGCGCAAGGCCGGTAGTCTGTGTGTTATGCTGGTAGACTATGTCTAAGCGGTAGTCCATATATTTGAAATCAGGTCAATCATTAATTGGCCCCACCCCCACGGCGGCCATGTGTTTTATGAATCATATTGTGGTGAAGGAATTTGATATAGTATGGTCGCCTTGGAAAGGTTCCTGTGAATCTTGTTTTAAAATTGGGTCAATGTTTTTTTAAGAGATGATTTCAAAGTTTTCCATACAGACACCTAGTGGTAACAATTTAAGCCCCAGGCAACCAGTTGTATATGAATCAAAATGGGATGAAGAATTTGATAAGGGATCACGTGAGAAGCATTTCTGTGAAAATATTTTGAATTCAGGACAGAAGTTTCGAAGAAGATTTTCAAAGTTTTTCTTTTTGGTTGTCATAGCAACCACAGTTCTGCATAGGACAACTTTAATTGAAAAAAAAATTGAAGAGAAATACTCAAGGACCATACCTGTGAAGCTTTGTTGCCAGCGGTTTAGGAAAAGTTGTTTAAAGGAACCTGTTGATGACAGACGGACGGCGAAGGACAATCAAGATATCACAATAGCTCACACTGGCTGAGCACTTTGTGCTGAGTTGAGTTTACAACACATTGACCACTATCAATTTAAGAATATCTTAATTTAGAGTTCACAAATAATTTTGCAATAATACAGATATGGGAAAAATGCAACGAAAGATGGTGTTGCTAGACAACCAAAGAACTCTGGAATATTTTCAACACTTTCTTTTAAAATCAACAAAATCCAAAACACACCGACATAAAGCTGTCAATGTTTTAAAATTCGATGAAATTTTGATTAGTTAATTAAGTAACAGAGTACAAGAAATGCAAAGCTTACATATTTACAAACACAGCGCAATTGTGGAGTAGTGACTAATATCACAGTTATTGGTGATATAAAACGGAAATTGAATAAAAGTCAATAAGGCTATAATTGTTGCGCACAGTACCGATATTTATTACCAAAAATGCGAGTTTCCGTTTCCTGAACTAAATGGTCCAGGAATACATTATACAAAGTAATTTTGTAGTAATCGGACACCGTTTGGACATCAAGGTTTGCGACCAGGTCTTCTCGGCATTGGTGGTTGAATGTCGAAATCGGCGCTAACATCTACGGCATTGTCGTACGGAACATCCAAAACATACTGATCAGCCCTTTCATTGTTGCACAGCTTAATAGCTACGCGTGTTTCACTCACAGCATGCAACAAGTCGTTGTCCTGCTTTTGTAGATTTGTCAGTTGGACGGTGCTCCTCAGAACGTGTTCCGCCACAAGGAGCGCAATTATAAATTTGAATTGCAATTTGACAACCTGATATTGCCCTGCATTTTCGTCGCCATCTGCCTGTAATGTCTCTAATGCGTAAACCACTACAGGGAACGCATTCTTGAAAGTTTCAAGAGCGTCTGTCCGACTGGACCAACGTGTTTCACACAAGAGTATAAAGCTTAGTGCGCTGGTTCATTTTCTCTTGGGTAGCAACGTCGTGTGACAGCTCGTTCTGGTATGCAACAACCGTTCATCAGAATAATCAAACAGGAAGTGTATGTCCTGAACAGTCGACATCATGGTTCTGACACAAGGAATGTTCAAACTATGGACCAAAGACAGATTCTAACAATGCGATTTGCAATGCACATGATTTGCATGTGGTGAACGTTCACGGATTAAGAGCTTGAAGTCCCCAGAATTTACCAGACATGTTTGACGGAAAACGGAAAACAAACAAATATGACGATTTTAAGTTTATTTCAGAAAGCAAATGTTTAAAAACATTATAAATGATGGTCCGTAAGTTTCTGAAGATGGTCCGTAATGTCCCTAAATCTGGTCCGTAGTGTCCCTAAATCTGGTCCGTAATGTCTGGTCCGTAATGTCCATGGTCCGTAGTGTCCGTGACCCGTTTGACGCACAGTCATAGCACTGATCTTAATTATACCGATATACATGTATCTTTCTCGGACTTCGCAACTCCCATCGACGAAACAAACGCAAGAAGACAATTGTTTTTTTGTCAACCATGATGGCATAAAAGGGGCACGAACGAGTCTTCCAAAAGTTGTTTCTCCACCTGACTTGCACAAATGCCAATTAATTCAATTTGGATTTCTGGTGAAGTGTATTTACTGTTATAGTGTGCGTTGTCTAGATGATTTGCCAAGACAGGTCATTTTGTGCAAAGGTCCTCAGTATAGCCATGGAATTGCTGTTACTTTTGGTGTGTCCGCGTAATGGTATATTTTGCTTTGCGCAAAGCATAATTATTTCAATAATTCTGGACAACATGTTTCGATTTTTGTTTACCGATCCTTTAATACATTTGAAAGAAAGAGCCACCAAGCATTGTTAGAAATGTTTACAGAAGAAACTTTACAATACGCGGCCGGTCCAAACTTTACAATACGCGGCCCGGGTCCAAACTTTACAAGACGCGGCCGGTCCAAACTTTACAAGACGCGGCCCGGGTCCAAACTTTACAAGACGCGGCCCGGGTCCAAACTTTACAAGACGCGGCCGGTCCAAACTTTACAATACGCGGCCGGTCCAAACATTACAATGCGCGGGCCCCAGTCGTTCGAACTCTTCCTTGGGGTATACAGACTGCAGATCATTCCACACGTTTAAATTCCGACAAATCAATCACTGTCTATTCCTGGCAAATCTTGTTTCTGGTGTTCCATTTACCCCTACATTTTTATTTTTTCGACTTTCTGGGGAAATGTGTAGGCTTCGCCCCTGATATGCAGTCAATCAAAACAATAATCCGTCAAAAAAGACGCATTTCAATTTAAATATGTTGAAAAACATTTACACAAATCCTATTATGCATAAATGTACCTCATGCAAGTATTGAGTAAATTCTGCTAAATTAAACAAGAGGTCCCCGAAGGCCCTGTATCGCTCACCTGATCAAATAAAGGTCATCTAAAATTACATTCTGATAAACTCCAAGAACATATGGTCATACATGTGGCCTCTAAGAGTGTTAACATGTTTTTCCTATTATTTGACCTGGTGACCTAGTTTTTAACCGCACATGACTCAGATTCGAACTTGGCCTAGAGCTAATCAATATAAACATTCTGACCAACTTTCCTGAAGATACAGTCATAAATGTGACCTCTATAGTGTTAACAAGCTTTTCCTTTAATTTGACCTGGTGACGTAGTTTTTAGCCCCAGATGATTCAATATCGAACTCCAAAATTTTATTGAGGGTAACATTCTGACCAAGTTTCATTAAGATTGTGCCCAAATTGTGACCTCTAGAGTGTAAACAGTCAAATGGTTGACTACGGCGGACAACTGACACAGGGCGATTACAATAGCTCACCTTGAGCACTTCGTGCCCAGGTGAGCTAAAAAGCATGTACTTTTCAACTACAGCTCTATCTGATGACAGATATTTAAGTTTCATAAGCTTTAAAGGGACTCGCTCATGTTTTTGGACCGAAGATAAGACATACCAAGAAAATGCCTCTTAAAATATTTAATCCTTCTGAAACTCTTTGATACCATAACTGCAGAAACAAATACAATTTCAGCATATTTAAAAATTCTGGTTTTAGTTTAGTTTGAAAAGAAGCCACGCTGGTATAGTCAAGAAAAAATAGAAAACCTAGGTATAAAGACTAGGTGACAAGGAATGATATTCAACTTCTAAAAACAAGAGGCCCAAAAGGGCCTATGCTCTACTGGCTGGGATTGTGTGGTCTACATCACTGTTTTCGAAAAGAACCAACCCCTTATGGGTGTCTGAATACTCAAAGCTGAAGACTGTATCATGTTCGCAAGCATTTATTACACAATAGCATTTTTTATACTATCAAGGCCCATAATCTAATCATTTCAAGGCCCATAATCTAGGCATGCATGGGCAGATCTAGCTGGGTTTCGAAAGGAACCCAGCTCTAATAGATATCCAAATACTGTACAAGTTTCATCAAGATACAATCAAAACTGAAGACTGTATCGTGTTAACAAACAATTGTTTACTGACAAACTGATTTTTTTTACTATCAAGGCCCATAATCTAATCATGCATGGGCGGATCTTGCTGGTTTTTGAAAGGAACCAAGCTCTTATTGATATGTAGATACTGTACAAGTTTCATCGAGATACAATCAAAACTAAAGGCTGTATCGTGTTAAAGCAATTGTTTACTGCCACACTGAATTTTTTATGCTATCAAGGCCCATAACCTAGGCATGCATGGGCGGATCTGGCTGGTTTTCGAAAGGAACCGTGCTCTTATGGATATGTAGATACTGTACAGGTTTCATCAAGATACAATCAAAACTGAAGGCTGTATCGTGTTAACGAGGAATGTTTACAGACGCACGGACGCACATACTACGTACACATTACCATCGCATAAGGTCTTCTGGCCTTTGGCCAGTAGAGCTAAAAATGATGGGAAACCTATATCAAAGACATTGGTAACATCACAAACTTCAGGGAACAACCCTGTAGCAATTCGAAAATGCTAATTTTTTTTGGAAAATTTGGTCTTCATAGACAATATAAGCAATATATACTACTCAAAATTTGATAGGGATCATGTTTTTCAATATAAAGTACATACATATTTCAAGAAAACGGTATATCAACACTAAATGTTATCAAATGGCATTGTTTCAGGTTTCAAATGTCATAAGATATCAGTACCAAACCAATTCCGTTCAAGTGTAACAGACTCCTAAACATAATAGGGGTCAAAAGCAGGGTATATCAGTTTGTCAACAAATTTGGAAAGTCAATAGAATATCTTTGAATTTTTCTTAAACCAATGTTAGTAGCGTGTGTGATGTCCCTGAGCGTCAATAACAGCTTGACATCGCCTCCACATGTTGTGAGCAGAAACAGCTTTCTGAAGCATGTCCCGTGCATGCTCGATCGGGTTCATGTCGGAGGAACAAGCTGGCCAGTTCATTCTCTCGATGGTAGCATTTTCCAGAAATTGGTTTGTGATGTTTGCTCTGTGTGGGCGCGCATCATCATCCATAAGAATGAAATCAGGACCGATTGCACCTGCATACGGTTGAACATAAACGTCCAGGATCTTGTTACAATAACAAACAGCCATCAACGTACCGTTTTCAATTACGTGTAAGACTGTTTTCCCTTGCATGCTGATTCCGGCCCATACCATGACTGAGCCCTTGCCCAAACGGTCATGTTCGGCGACACAAACTGGAGCAAAACGTTCATTACGTCCCGTCCACACTCTGGAACGTCAATCTGTAAAGGCAATACAAAACTTTGACTCGTCTGTGAAAAGCACTGTGGTCCATTCGTTTAACGTCCATCCAACGTGTTGACGTGCCCAGTCCAAACGCTCCAGGATGTGGTATCGGGTCAATGGGATGCGAATTGCCGAACGTCGTGCCATCAAGCCAGCACTATGCAAATGATTTCTGATGGTTTGCGTTGAAACTCTTACATTTGTGGCGTTTTGAAAGTCATTACGTAACGAAATGGCGTTACGCAAACGGTTACGTCTGGCTAAAACCGCAATGTAACAATCCTAAACGTTAGATACAGCCATAGCACTACCACCACCATGTCGATGTTGAGTGTTTCCATTCCTTTGATAACAATTCAACATCCTGCAAACTACACTTTGTGACACATTCAGGTGTTCTGCCACAGTCCTCTGCCTCAAGCATTCCAATGCCAACAATTGCATTTCATCAGGAGTTAAACGTCTTCTGTTTGGCATTTTGAACACAATGTGGTAGATAGTCCGAGTAAAAATCGAATACACGAAGCGAAAAACAAGAAATGACCACATGTTTAAGTTGTTACATGTATGCCAAAACGCCTTATTTCTTGTGTATGCAGTTTTCCGTGCCGCCCATGAACACGCTGGTTACTAAGCAATACAATCAAAATCATCGAAATTCAAGAGGCCTATGAAGGGATAAAACTAATGCTTTGAAATTAAATAACCATGCTTTTTGGTTAGGTTTTTACAAATAACTAATCAAGTGATCCTTATCAAATTTTAGTAGTATATATATTGAAATTCGTTGAATGGTTCCAGCCATCAGTATCCAAGTTTTATCACTCGTTTGCCACACTATTTTGTAATAAAAACATTCTTTTTCTAAAAAGTGCATTTTAAAAACCATGAACAAGTCACTTTAAAAGTGCGATTACGAACAGTTTCACTGAATAGTTAAGCAAATAAATGAAATCATTTTCTGACTTTTCATTAGAATATAGCATCATTAGTTTTCCTGTAACATTCAACATTTTCTTTAAGTGTACATTGTACAAAATTGCAGTTTCAACGATTTGTTCCCTTCTTCATGAATGTAATTACTTATGTTATTATATCTCAGTATAAACTCTAAGATAAAAATCATTATAAGTTGCAAAAATACAGGTCAATGCCTTATAGAAGTCGATTGTGGTGGAAGTGGTCATCCACATTAGAAGGACTGCGCAGCTGACTGAATGGTCATACACATTAGAAGGACAGCATGGCTGACTGAAGCGGCCATCCACATTTGAAGTACTGCGCGGCTGACTGAAGTGGACATCCACATTAGGACTGCGCGGCTGACTGAAGCGGACATTCGCATAAGAAGGACTGCGCGGCTGACTGAAGTGGACATCCACATTAGAAGACTGCGCGGCTGACTGAAGTGGATATTCGCATAAGAAGGACTGCGTGGCTGACTGAAGCGGTCATCAACATAAGAAGGACTGCGTGGCTGACTGAAATGGTCTTCCACATTAGAAGGACTGCAGGGTTGGCTGAAGCTGTCATCCACATTAGAAGGACTGTGTTGTTGACTGAAATGGTCTTCCACATTAGAAGGACTGCAGGGTTGGCTGAAGCTGTCATCCACATATGAAGGACCTGAGGGCTGACTGAAGCGGTCATCCACATTATAAGGAATGCATGGCAGTAAGGGGTCCCACCAGCCCAAGCTGATAACGCTGAAAAATATTAATGGATATATTTGAATTCACTGGTTAATCAAAAATGTCTGTTGTTGACTCCCTTGTTACTTTAAGCTAATACTTGATATTCAATTCTTAGCAATTAACACAGTTTACAGTTTATTAGTAGACAAACAGCTATCATTGTTTAAACCAGGAGGAAACAACTACATTTCATAATAATTTACTGTTCAAGTTTTGACTGTACTACAGCAGTTGGCATTTTACCTGCCTGGTGAGTTTAGAAATTGTTTCAACACCAACAAATTTGTCTGTGTTATAACAACAAGAGGCCCAAAATGGCCTATGCTCTACTGGTATGGCTTTTGTGGTCATATCAATCCAGAGCATGTATGTATGGGTAAAAGGCAACAGACATATAGTTTATGTTTTGTGTTTGGGTTACCTGAAAACGTAGCACGTTCAACATCTGAGCCCAGAAAGTATTGCAAGCAGATTAGTTGCATGAACTATTTTAATATGTGCCAAGTAAAAGTCATCTGACAAAAAAAAAATGCTTTCAAAACTGTACTCATAGTAAAATTTTCTAGAGTTTTAAAAGTTAAAAAAATTTGGTCAAAAGGTCAAAGTCAAGGGCATCCTAGGACAGCATTGATCAATTTGAACAAATATTCACAATCAATTGTGCTGAGATGGATGCACGAACACACAAAAAGATTTTCAAACCTTTCCAGATTTATGTTTACCAAACCTGTGAACCCTGGGTGTGGCCAGTAATGACACCAGGTGCATAACTTAAACATTCACAACCAAGCAAAAAGCAAATTGTCTCTCAAAATCCTAGACTTGCAAATTGTCTCCCTTAACTATAGACTTGAATTAACATATACATGTAAACTTGGCTAAAAATAGAATTCGCTCATGCAGACCTGGCTAAAAATAGAAAGCATTTCTTTAAAACTTTCATGGCCCATAATCAAGGCATTCATGGGCGGATCTTGCTGGTTTTCGAAAGGAACCAAGCTTTAATGGATATCTAGATACTGTACAAGTTTCATCGAGATATAATCAAAACTGAAGACTGTATCGTGTTCACAACCAATTGTTTACACAATAGCATTTTTTTATACTATCAAGTGCCATAATCTAGGCATGCATGGACGGATCTGGCTGGTTTTCGAAAGGAACCGAACTCTAATGGATATGTAGATACTGTACAAGTTTCATGGAGATACAATCAAAACTGAAGACTGTATCTTGTTTACAAGCAATTGTTTACAGACGCACGACCGCACAGACGCACGACCGCACGGATGCACATACTACGTACACATTACCATCGCATAAGCTCTTCTGGCCTTTGGCCAGTAGAGCTAAAAACTGTTTTCATTATTTTGATAGATCTTTTATCATAATTATTGTTATGCAATTTAATGAGTATTGACCATGTAAAGTGACAATTTAAGAACACTTTATCTGTTGATTTAACACCAGAACCAATATGAGGATAATCATCGTACGCTTACAATCCCTATCTATAACGTCCATGTGACACAGTCATGGCCGCATCTCTGGGGTCATCTCTGAATCCATCCACCCAAGAAACAAGTCCTGCAAAATATCATTTAAAACTACATTTATGTTTCTAAATATGATATAAATCATGTGTAAACTTAAAAACACTATCAATAATGCAATATATACATTATTAAAAGCTACCTTACTTGGGGAAACATAAATGTTTTTAAGAACAACTTAAAGGGATAATGTGAGTGACCCGGAAATCATTTGGTTTATGATGTGCCACACCTTTATGCAATTTACCTTGGCCTTTTTTAGATTATTACTTTTCCTTATTTCTAAGAGTGTACATGTAACTAAAAAAATAAAACTCTTCTTTCCTTCTGCTATGAAAAGCAGTACCACAACAGTAATTTAAAGAGAGTGATTCTCATAGCATTGATAGATTATAGGCTCTTGGACAGCAACATTGTCTGAGAAATGGAGATCAGACTAAATTTAATATTTCTCCAGAGAAAATTAATGGATTTACATGAGTTAAAAAACATGATATAGCCTTTGTGTTATAGTTGTTCCATAATATCCCCTGTTTTAGTCCCCTCACACCATTCAACATGTGTTTTTAGAGCTTTATGATACATTTACTTTGAATTTTCAATAAAAAATCATAGATTTCCATATTTCAATAATAATAAAATACAAATATTTGCATTCATTTAGCACATATTGTAAATATACAATCACTAGCTTCAAAATGGTGATTAAAAACAAACATAAATACCTTATAGTGTTATAAAACACTGTTAACTTTCTTATCCGTCGCCCCCCTCCCCCTTTTTTACATCTTAAACTCAATGAGGATGACATGGCAGCTTTAGCGCCAACTTATCATTGAGCACAAACTTAAATGTGGCACTGAAAATCCAAAGTCTGTCAGTAAATGGCCACTATAATTTCAACTGCATGGTTTCTTCATACAAACCTGGACAAAATATTTCTCAGGTCTATAGTGTGGCTATTGGAAATCATACTACCGGGTAGTCACAAGTTAATAATGTGATGGGTCTAAATGCAGGCCAAAACAAACTGTGCTGGACTGGTGCCTACCTGTGCAACACAAACTTTGAAATTGAATGTCCAGGTGGCCCTGCCGGCATTGCTGTATAGCAAATCTGCAAAACACTGTACTGGTAATGTCTGTAAGAAAGCTGACCCACAGCAGCATCAGAATCTAGGCAAATTAATAAAGCCAGAGGTGCCAATTGGAGCCCAAATATGTTTTGAAATCGCACACCAAGCATCTCAACAAGAAACTGCTTGAGCACTAGCCAAGGACATAAAGACATAAAAGATTTACTGCTTACCTGAAGTTTGTAAGGCTACAGGTGAGTGCTAGTCTGGAAACTGCAGTCACTGTCTGGACAAGTCTCTCGTCTGTGAGGGAAAAGGTGGCTTCAGTGAATGGTGGTACCACTCAGCATTTCAGCCCAAACATGACATCGAGTACCTGAAATTGACAGAGAATGACTATGCTTGAAATACGACTCAGTAAACAGGCAGTTATGAGGGTATCAGATGAAACTTCCAACAGAAGTGCGAGGTGTTCAATTCAGGAGTACTGTCGACAATACTGTTACATGTAAATCTGTCAAGAAACTTTGCTAGTTCTCTGTGCAGCAATTGCAAAGGTGCTTAGCTCTGTTAAAAGATTATGTGTTCTTACTGATTATGGATTTTTAAAAGGGCTTGAACAGAAAGCATAATATGAAAAGCTTAGAACTAGGGATGCAAACAAATGGCAAAATTAATATTTGATTATCAAAATACATCTTTTAGAAGTTGTAGTAAACTGTTATTATTATTTGCTGTTGTAATAGTCGGGGCATTTTGACCTACTTTGTCAAAGCCAGTATGCTCTGAGGACCCTGATTACCTCAAATGAGCCTCTGAAAACATTCCCATTTTCAGAATAAAAACACAATACATTTTGAACTAACAAAAACCAAAATCAAATAATTTCAATTCCACTGCCTTCATTTGCAAACAATGTTAATTTAGATTGATCTCTTATCTATTGCTTAATGCGCCAATGGAGGGTCTTTCCATAGGACGAGTAGCCTCGTTCTGGGATTGACCTCTACGAAATATAACTATGAAAAAACCAACTCGGAAACTAGCATCATATGCGGATTTTGACTCATAGTACATCAATAGAGGAAATATACCTTTAAATGCTATAATATACAGTCTCATTTCAAAGCACGAACATTATATCGAAAACATGGAAAACAGTAACAAGAGGGCCATGATGGCCCTAAATCGCTCACCTGAGTAAAAGAGTTTAACCTTTGTTATTAATATAGCTTGTTTCTCAAAGTATATTGAACAAGAGCTGTCAAAGTATGTGACAAATGCCCCCCAATGTGACATTGATCTATGAACAAGTACATAAAAAGGTGATCTTGCCTTTATGTGTCAAATACATATTGCAAGTTATATTAAATTTATGTCCTCATATTCAGCATTCCATTGTGAATAAACACTTAGTGTATCTTTCACCTTAGAGGTAGGGACATGGGTCTTGCACACGACACATTGTCTTGGTATGTCGAAAACATATGGCAAGTCATTTTAAAATCTGTCCATATAAGAGTAAGTCACAGCGCGGACACGACAGCCTATATTTCCTTCAGGTTGCCATGGCAACCAGAGTTCTGCATGGAATTATTTTTTTTGAACAATTTTGAAAAAGCACCAATCAAGGATCATTCCTATGAAGTTTCATCAAAATTGTCCAAGTGGTTTAGGAGAAGAAGATGATTGTAACCAATTGTTGACACTTTTCCTTTAGGTTGCCATGTCAACCAGAGTTCTACATGGAATTAATTTCTTTGAACAATTTTGAAAAAGCACCAACCAAGGATCATTCCTATGAAGTTTCATCAAAATTGTCAAAGCGGTTTAGGAGAAGAAGATGATTATAACCAATTGTTGACATTTTCCTTTAGGTTGCCATGGCAACCGGGCCAAACAAAATTATGTGAACAAATTTAAGAGAGGTCCATGCAAGGACACTTCAAACCAAATTTGCTGAAGATCTATCAAGGGGTTCATGCGAAGAAAATGTTAGGTTTTTTTTACTAATTTTAGCTCTGGTGGCCCTTAAAAGGGGCCAAACAAAATTATTTGAAAAGACCTGACAGAGGCCCATGCTAGGATGCTTCAGACTTGAAGATCCATCATGCAGTTAATAAGATCAAGTTGTTTAAAGGTTTTTCTTTTTTTTGCTCTGGTGACCGTTAAAAGGGGCCAAACAAAACCATTTGAACAAAGTTGAGAAAGGACCATGTAAGGATGCTACATATCAAGACAGTATGGAGTCATTCTGACCTTTACTTTCAGAGGAAAAGATGTTTAAGTGACAAGACAATGTAAAAACAAATGACCCCTGAGCAAGGCCAATTTGACCCCGGGACAATAATTTGAATACCTTTGGTGTAGGTCCACTAGGTAACACTATGTACCAAATATGAAAGCTCTAGGTCTTATATTTTGGAGAAGAGGATTTTTAAAGTTTTATTATATAAGACTATATAAAAATATTGAAAACCTAAGCCTATGAACACGGGGCGTGGCCAATTTTGACCCCAGGGCTAAAGTTTGAACAATCTTAATAGTGGTCCGATAAACAATGCTTCATACCAAATATCTAAGGCCTTCGCCTTTTGGTTTCGGAGAAGAAGTTTTCATCATATACATATATAAGGAAACCCATGACCGCCCGGGTGGGGCCATTTTTTGACCCCAGGGCCAAAGACTGAACAATATTGGTACAAGTCAACTAGATGATATATCATGCCAAATATCTAAGCTCTTGTCACTACTTGATTTTACGTGTGTATCTATATATGTATATTTGTTATTAATTGTTGTATGTGGCCATATTGAAAATTGGTATGTGTACTAAATATGTTATCCAGTTTAAATTAAGACGTTACTTGTCTTTGTGAGTTCGGAGAATATTTTTTAAGTTTTCACAATATAGAGAAAACCCATCAGCCCCGGGGTGTGGCCAATTTTGACCCCAGGGCCATAATTTGAACAAACTTTGTAGAGGTCCACTAGACGATGAATCATGCCAAATATCTAAGCTCTAAGCCACGTAAGTTCAGAGGAGATGATTTTTGAAGTTTTCACTATAAACATATAGAGAAAACCCATGACCCCCGAAGGGGGTGGGGCCAATTTTGACCCCAAGGCCATAATTTGAACAATCTTTGTAGAGGTCCACTAGACAATGAATCATGCCAAATATCTAAGCTCTAAGCATGTAAGTTCAGAGGAGATTTTTTATTTTTTTTAATATAAACATATAGAGAAAACCCATGACCACCCAGGGGCGGGGCCAATTTTGACCACAGGGCCATAATTTGAACAATCTTTGTAGAGGTCCACTAGACGATAAATCATGCCAAATATCTAAGCTCTAGTCCAAGTAAGTTAAGAGGAGAAGATTTTTGAAGTTTTAACTATAAACATATCAAGTATATCCATGACCCCCCATGGCGGGGCCAATTTTGACCCCAAGGCCATAATTTGAACAATCTTTGTAGAGGTCCACTTGACGATGAATCATGCCAAATATCTAAGCTCTAGTCCAAGTAAGTTCAAAGGAGAAGATTTTTGAAGTTTTCACTATAAACATATAGAGAATACCCTAACCCCCCGGGGCGGGGCCAATTTTGACCCCAAGGCCATAATTTGAACAATCTTTGTAGAGGTCCACTAGACGATGAATCATGCCAAATATCTAAGCTCTAGTCCAAGTAAGTTAAGAGGAGAAGATTTTTGAAGTTTTAACTATAAACATATCAAATATACCCATGACCCCCCGGGGCGGGGCCAATTTTGACCCCAAGGCCATAATTTGAACAATCTTTGTAGAGGTCCACTAGACGATGAATCATGCCAAATATCTAAGCTCTAGTCCAAGTAAGTTCAAAGGAGAAGATTTTTGAAGTTTTCACTACAAACATATAGAGAAAACCCATGACCCCCCGGGGCAGAGCCAATTTTGACCCCAAGGCCATAATTTGAACAATCTTTGTAAAGGTCCACTAGACGAGGAATCATGCCAAATATCTAAGCTCTAGTCCAAGTAAGTTCAGAGGAGAAGATTTTTGAAGTTTTAACTATAAACATATAGAGCATATCCATGACCCCCCGGGGAGGGGCCAATTTTGACCCCAGGGCCATAATTTGAACAATCTTAGTAGAGGTCCACTAGACGATGAACCATGACAAATATCTAAGCTCTAGGCCAAGTAAGTTCAGAGGAGAAGATTTTTTAAGTTTTCACTATAAACATATAGAGAAAACCCATGACCCCCCGGGGCGGGGCCAATTTTGACCCAAGGGCCATAATTTGAACAATCTTGGTAGAGGACCATTTGGTGATCCTACCTACCATATATATACAGGCCTAAGCCTTGTGGTTTGGGAGAAGAAGATTTTTAAAGTTTTTCCTTTCCATTGCCATGGCAACCAGAGTTCTGCATGGAATTCAATTCTTTGAACAATTTTCAAAGGGGACCACCCAAGGAACATTCCTGTGAAGTTTGGATGAAATTGGCTAAGCGGTTTGAGGAGATGTCTTTTAAAGTAAAAGTTTACGGACAGACGACGGACGGACGACGGACAAATTGTGATCACAAAAGCTCACCTTGTCAATATGTGACAGGTGAGCTAAAAAGCACATGTATTTTACCACATTATTGTAGCACATGTCATTTATAGCATCACACCGATTACAGCAGTGTTGCACAGCTTAATTTGCAGCCAAGGCAACACATTTGTGTGAAGGTCGGTTCCTTAAATAGATAATTGGCAAAGGCATTAAAATTTTACGAAAATGATAGAAATATTTGATGTCACTTGTATAATAGCCAGTTGTTGTAAAATGATGGGGACTTTAGTACCCGATGATATGTCCCTAAGTGACATATGAAGCCTGTATAGTGTATTGTTATCACCTCTGGTGTAATGGGCAAATTGCTTTAATTAATACAAGACAAAAAAACTTTGCACACAGCAATAGTGTGTAAGGCAAAATATTTTTATTCCTTTTATTCAATAACAAAACATCGAATATTCGAATACTGATATAGACATTTGAATACCAAATGTTTGATCGAATATTCAAATATTTGTTTGTATCTCTACTTAGAACGCTACAGACATCAATGATTTTACAATACCTGCAAGATTTAAAAAGAAAACATTTATTTCTCCAGTCTTTCATGGCCTACACACCAATGAACAATACAGCCTGTCCCTCATACTCTCCACATCAACTTCCAGAACCTCCAGAAGGTCATCAAGCATGTTGTCAATACACGTGTCACACCCTGAAATAATATGTGTAACACTTTGAAAGTATATGCATCACACACAGACAATGCGAATGTCCGTCGGACAGTCGGACATGTCCGGTATATTTCCATTTTGACCGACGAAACTTTTGTTTTGGTCGGTCACAATGTCCGGTGAAAAATTACAGTCAGCACCATTTAATTTTCGGAAAATTTACTTTCAGTTTCTAAATAAATGTTCAGAGTTATTTTTAACTATTATATCATGATTATTCAGCGTGTTAATCCGTGTATCACTATTTGTAAACCCCGTTTCGACATGTTTCCGTAAAAGCCGATAAAACGCGTAAGGTTCCGATTTCAGCTCGTAATTTAATACTTTTATTTTACGGAAATGTTCGGAAATTACAAAATTCCGTATGTATTTATTTTCGGCGAAGTGGTTCCCGGCAATCGTTTTAATTTAGATATGATGATTAATATACTGAGCTGACTTTCTTTCCGCTCTGTTTAACTTTGCCAATAACAAGAAATCTACTTTCATTTTTGCATAAATGTTGTGCCTGACTTGTAGTACAATTCGTTACATTTTATAACCGTACTGTATCTTTAATTTAAAGATGAATTAAAAGAGTAAGATCTAGCTGTTCCATGGGTAGACAAACCATATATGAGGTTTTTTTGGGAGGCAAGGGAAGAAAAAAATTATGACATAAGATCCGAATATTGATTTTTTTTTACATGATATTTAGCTTTTTTTGTAATTTATTATAGAACTGTAAGACAAATCTATCCAAATAGATCTAAACCTGTTATAATGGGGATTTGCAAAACTTATTTAAAAAAAAAGATGCTTAAAATCAAGGTTTCAGCTGATGTAACCGAATACTGTTTGTAACATTGCGACAGGTAAAAATTTGTTGCGACAGGTAAACTTAAGGTGTTTACCTGTCGCAATGTCCTGTGAAGAAGAAAAAGTTTTCGGGTTGTCTGCACACACAGTAAGTATACGTGTCACACACAGCATAAATAATGTTTTATAAATATATCAGCTTTTCCAATAAGATCTGTCCCAGAGACCTAGTTTTTTACCCTAGATGACACACTTTTTCATCTTTTTATGACATTGGTAAAATATTTGACTTAGTGATCTAGTTTTTGATCTGAGGTGACCCATATTCACAAATGTTTAAGACACATGAAGACATATACTCTGACCAAGTTTCATTTTTGAAAAAAAAAATGAATTTTTATGACCGTCACCTTGTGACCTAGATTTTGAGCGGGGATGACCATATAAAAGAACTTTCAAATATTCTGACCAAGTTCCATAAAGACTCGAGAAAAATTGTTAAATTTATGACATGGAAATATTTTCCCTAGATTTAACCTAGTGACTTAGAATTTGATCCAGGATGAAAGATATAAAAAATAATCAAGATATTTTGCAGACAAATATTCTGAACAAGTGGTTATATTTTTCCTAAGATTTGACCTAGATTTTGACCCTGGTTGTCTCATATTAAAAATATGAAAGATATAATGCAGACAAGCATTCTGACCATGTTTCATCAAGATTTGATAACAATTGTTGAATTTATTAGCATGAAATATTTCTTCTAAAAATTTGATCTAGTCACTTAGTTTTTTACCCGAGATGACCAATATTCATATGTATTGAAGATGACATGCTGACAAATAGTCTGAACAAGTATGATAACAATTGGGAAAAAAAAACTTGATATTATAACATAGAATAAAAAGTAGAATTGTTAACACCCGCCCGCTTGCCCGGTTTTCGCCGGTGAAAAATCCAGCTAAAAGGTATTCAACAACTGTTATATACCGCACAAAGCATAAAATGAGGCAGTCAAAATTTACCGTAAAGAATGAATAAAAACTCTAATGCTCAACTATTCAGCTGCTTTTCGGTGTATGGATTGAAAAGTTTTGGCAAAATATGCATGGATCACTGTTTGATTAGATTTCAATGCAATACATGATGTGCCGAGATATTTACATAAGTCGAAAAAGGAGCAGAATGCTTGATAGAGTTACCTCCCCCTGTGTACAGGGTGGGGGCATGTTGGTTAACAAGCATGCAAAGTTTCAAAGACAGATGTCATTGGAATTTGAAAATATTTGAGGTGGTAGCAAACTTTAATATAAATTCTAAGTCCAAAAAGGGGCATTATTTTGTTAAAATGCTTGATAGAGTTACCTCCTCCTGTGTACAAGTTGGGGCCATGGTGGTGAACAAGTGTGCAAAGTTTCAAAGACATATGTCAATGGACTTTGAAAATATTTGAGGTGGTAGCAAACTTTAATATAAATTCTAAGTCGAAAAAGGAGCATAATTTGGTCAGAATGCTTGACAGAGTTACCTCCCCCTGTGTACAGGGTGGGGGCATGTTGGTTAACAAGCATGCAAAGTTTCAAAGACAGATGTCATTGGAATTTGAAAATATTTGAGGTGGTAGCAAACTTTAATATAAATTCTAAGTAAAAAAGGGGGCATTATTTTGTTAAAATGCTTGATAGAGTTACCTCCTCCTGTGTACAAGTTGGGGCCATGGTGGTGAACAAGTGTGCAAAGTTTCAAAGACATATGTCAATGGACTTTGAAAATATTATTTTCAAAGTAAAAAAATGGGCATAATTTTGTCAAAATGCTTGATTGAGTTACCTTTTCCTGGTTGCAGGTTGGGGGTATGATGCAAAGTTTCAAACCCATATGTCAATGGACTTTGAAAATATTTGAGGTGGTACACAAACTTTAACATAAGTGGATACGCCGACGCCGACACTGGTGATTAGGATAGCTCTACTTATTCTTCGAATAGTCGCGCTAAAAATCGAAATCAATGGTTCTATTATGCATACCATATTTAATTTAAAAGAAAATTGCAGAAGAAAGGTATTTCAACCTAATAATTATGAGAGGATAGTTTATCACTGTAAATCTTTTAGGACCCACCAGTCATTTAATATTTGTGCATTCTCAGCTATTGAATACACAGTTACAATCTTGTTATCAATAATTAATAATTTCCATTAATGCATTATTTAGAAAGTAATTAAAGGTTAATCACTAAAAAATGTTTGTTATACATGTGTATGTACTGACTTTAAATATTAGTGTCACTATAGAGTTTCAATTCAATCTCTTTAGAATTTTCCAAGACACGGCCAAAACAATCACAAATTATGAAAAAAAATACTTGAGGGGAGATAACTTAATTATATTCGTAAAATGATTATTTGTCCACTTCACATTCTCTCATTGCCATCTATCTATGTACCTAGTTATATACCATTCTATTTAAAAAAAAATCCAAGATATAGTTACTAAATGTTTCTAAGGTTATTTGGCTATTATACTAAGACCGGCCATCTTATTGAAATAAGATTCAAATCAACCAAGCTATTCCTATACTTTGGTTGTTATCTGAAAATGTATAAATAATGCTAAATGTTTTTTTGTTTTTTTAATTTTCTCAAAGAATTATATTGATTACTACAAAAATTAAGTTACTAAAAGTTAAAAAAAAAAGGCAAGAGATTTATACCGAGTAGTGAGAACTGAGATCGGTGACCTAGTTTTTTTTACCCCAGATGACCCATATTCAAACTTGAGTTAAAAAGTCATCCAAACAACCTTTATGACAAATTTCCAGGATATTTGGGCTGAAAACGTGAGTGCTAACTAGGTTTTTCATATTTCGGCAGTGTCCGACCTAATTTTTGACCCCAGATGACCCATATTCAAACTTGAGCTAGAAGACAAATTTCCAGGATATTTGGACTGAAGTAGCCTCTAGAGTGTTAACAAGATTTTTTGATTTTGGGGTATTGTGACCGAGTTTATCATACCAGATGACCCATATTCAAACTCGTCAAAGTATTCACTACTGGGACAAACATCCTGACTAAGTTTCATGACTTTTTAGGCAAAAATATGATCACTAGAGTGTTTACAAACTAAGTGTGGACGGACAATGAATGACAGACATTCATCGATCCTAATAGCTCACCCTCAGCCTACAGTTTAAAATAATCATTTCTTGCGATAGCAGCAGTACAAAACCCAGGAATGACTCGGACAAGAAATAAAGTAGTTTATTTTTATTTGATTATTCTGTATTTACCTGCAGCTCCCCTGCAGCCATATCTAGGTTGTTATGTGAATCATTGAGCTGTTGTGTGGACTCTTTAAGGGATTCCTTAGTCAAATCTTCCCCGAGTAAGATCTCGTCGACGCTCATTTCAATCTTTGGTTTTGTGTTGAGGATTAGTTCTGCAAGAATGCTCTTTGCCTTGGTGGTCGTAGCTGCTGAATTCTCACTGTTTACCTGTTAAACAAATACTGAAGAGTGCATTTGTGTTCTGTTCTTATTGAGACTTTGGTAGTATAGTAGGTTCTCATATTCATATTTTATTTAATCAACCACAAACATAACAACATAAACCTTGTCCAAGAAGGTCATATTTATCTAAGGCATCAGCAGTAATTTCAATGACATGCCTGCTTTGGTGAACTACCTTCATTATAATAAGGTGTTAATTTTGGAACTACAGGAAATATACATTTAACTTTATCCAAAGATTTAGGAGTTGTGTCCATTGACCTCATCAATATAAATTATCACTTGACACTGCAACACACAATGCCAGATTCATAGGCGTAAGTGGTAAGGCCTTCCTTCAATTCTTTACTTTTAAACCAAACACCTCATTTATTCCATGTTACCAGTAGAACTAAGAGCCATTGGTTGACCTCTTCAGTATCACCAGAGACTGTGTCACGGAAAGTCGGAAAGTCGCCTGCTTCTGAGGTGTCAGTTGTAGAGCCTTTACACCTTCTAGTACTGTAATACAGAAATCTTATCAGGGGGAACTCTTAAGGACAGTTTGCATAAGAAGCAAAGGTTTAGTCAACTTTTTTTACTTTTTTTCTTCAAACAAAGTTAGTTTTTTTTATCGTTTTTGTTTTTTTATCGTTTTATATCTTTAAAATTATTTGTTTAAGGCCACAACAAATTGATCATTTGTTCGTCGGATTTGCCGCACCTAAAATTCGAAAAACAAAAAAAAATAAAAAACTTTGTTTTTGCGCCCGCACTTACTATTTGGCCGCCCATATTATTTTTTTTGTTTACTTCTGAATTTCCTCTATTTTCTGAAGTTATTTTACTAAGAATTTAATCCTTCAACGTCAACTTCGCCTTTTTTGAAGGTATTTCCATGCTTTACATTCTTCGCGAGCAAAATTTCCTCGTGTCAGGACAAAATCAGGTCCGGGTAACCGCAAAACAGCCGATATTTGTTGACAGTCTTTTTTGTCGGGAATATTTTGCAGGACGCACCGTCGTTATTTATTTCCGGTATTAATTTTCGGGTTACTTTCAGTTTTCGTAATGTAAAATACACGTTTTAAATGAAAATCAGTGTCAAAGTCAATGGATTACAGTCTTCAGTAAACAACAACAGTTTCACAGCGTCGAAGTCAATAATTATCTATGTGTGTTTTAAGTAATTCATTGTTTTGTACTCAAAATTTTGTGTTAAATAATAACTAAATCGGATTTTGAGTGCAAAACTTATATTAAAATACACGGACACACGAATTAACACAATTGAACATGTTTTGGTGAGTTATTTTTTAAATTTTCTAAAATGCATTTCTCAGTTTTCATATAATCATAATCGTTATAAACAGATAAAACAGATAAAAATAGTAGGACTTGTAAATGTTTTAGAAACAGCCTGTACATTGAATTTATGAACCATTTAATCCACGCCCCCTCCCCCCCCCAGGTCCTGGGGTATACCAGGGATAGTCGGGGAAATGGGGGAATATTAAATAAGTTTTTACCTTCCAGGTGGCCCCACAGTGCCGGGTGAATGCAGTGGATATACCCGGGGTTGGCTGGACTGAAAATCAAAGTCCCCGCTATTCCCCGGACCTTGGGGCGTGGTTACAATTGACTAGTGCATTACATACACATGGACAGTATAAAAAAACATCAGTAAAATCAGAAAATAAAACCTTTTATAAGTAAAATGACTGTTTTAATTTTCTCAATTCTTCGTTTTTATCCACTTGTTTTCTTTGATCCATTTGTATAAAATGGCCTGTAATTAAAGTGGCCTGTTTCTTATGGGCATTGGTTTATACTATTTTTTTTAGCTCGATTGTGACGAAAGCTGATAGCTTATAGAATCACTCTCGAGTCCGTTTCCTGGGCAGAAACCAGTACTGTGTCCTTTTTTGAGAAGCTATGAGAAAGTACCCTGGTGGGGATCGAACCCACAACCTCTTAGGTGAGAGGCGGACACCTATACCACTAGACCACTCTCACCCTCTTATGGGCATTGAAGCTATGGAGGCCGACATGATATTCTTTTTCAAGGCACGGACCTATAAACCATAGGTTCGGGGTAAAGGCGGGTTCTTTAAAGGGAAATATCTTTATTCCACCACCTGCTCTAATATAATGACTGGTGCCACATTTGCAGATTTGTTTGATACTGCTTCATTTATGTTGTCCCGCAATTTAATCCACAGTGTCTTTTTTAGATATGTTCTCTGTGTTATTTACATTTTCAATCTTCTGAAATGTCAAAGTCACTAGTAGTTGACACCAATTTAATCATGTGCTTCAAGAGGTTCAAATTTAGACCTGACCCAATATTTAGAAATGCTAAATCATGAATAACTCTTACAAGTCTAAAATGTTTTTTTTTGTAATAGTAAGTTACGGAATTAATACAATAGTTTTCTTTTTGGTCTTCGAATAATTGTATGTTACTATGAGGAATGTTGTCTTTACAATAATCCACGTTTAAATTGAAGTTAATAGTAAAGCACTGGACCTTATTGCCATTTGTTAAATACTGAGAGAGATTTTCATGTCACTGTGATACAATCAAAACCTTTTCATTAATAACTGAACATATGTTTGCAATTAAAAAGCATTTCTTGACATAATTGTATGATAGATTTGGTAACAAATATACTTTTTATTTTTTTTAATTTTTCGCCTTGCGCTCGCCTCTGATTTGCCTTAAATTAAAAAAAAAGTTTTTTTTTTTTTTTTCGCTCGCTCGCTCCTACTTTTTTTGGGCAAAATCCGTAGAACAAATGATCAATTTGTTGTGGCCTAAATAATAAATTTGATTTCAAACATTTATTCTTACTTTAATTATTTGAAATCTTCTGTTTTGCATTTCTACTTCCAACAGTATATGTTTTATATATACATTAATTTTGAAACTAAAACATGAACTTAACGGCTTAACATGGGGATTGTAATTTATTAAAATTCATTATTTCCCAAAATAATTTTGAATTTCTCTCAGGTTCCAAGTGATTTCATAAAATACTTATTAGTATGCAATAAACAAGCCACATACACATCTCAGCTTCTTCAATGCATTAGCAAGAGTGTTGTTCTTTCCAGTGAAGTTTCAGGCTTCAAGTTTGGCAATAATCCTTTCTGAAAGGCTGATGTATGTCTCGGTGTTTGTCACTTTGATCCCCTTGTTTATCTGCTGCAAGATTCCATTGAGGTAGCTGATAACAGCTGCAAGGAAAAAAATCCGATAAGCTCAATCTCTTTAATAATTTCAGACTTCACATAGATTTTAAAAGAAATATTTTTAACAATCAAGCTTCAATACAAAATGTGTTTGTAAATATTTGAAAATATGGCAGAAAATGCTGAGGTTTTTTTTAGGACGACAATATTATGTTGAAATGACAGAGTACAGAATGTTTGTCTGTTGCTTTTTTGCATAAAAGCCCTCATCCACCTACTAAAAACCACTTCACAAGTTTTTTCACTTTTTCCTAATTATTCGGAAAAATGAAAGAATGCAAAACATGTAAATGGCTGATAATACCAAAAGCAAATGTAAACAGTAATATTTCATTAAGTGATGCAGGGACAATAACACAATGATAAATACAGGGACAAGCCCAGTAGTTGAAAATTTAAACAAGAGGCATATCAGTGCCTGTGCTCCACTGGCCAAAAGGTTCAAGCAAAGACCACCTAACGAACATTTTCGTCAAGTTTCATAGAAATACAATCATCAATTTTTGAGGAGAAGTTATTTAAAAATATTTTTTACTTTAATAGCTCTGGCTGCCATGTTGTGCAGTGGACCGAAATGATTTGGGCAATTTGAGTAAAGGAGCACCAAACAAACATTTCTGTCAAGTTTTATCGAAAAAAGGTCATCGGTTTCGACGACAAGTCGTATAAAGTTTTTTTATTTTTTAGCTCTGGCAGCCATGGTGTGCAGTGGACTGGAACCATTTAACAAATTTTGGTTAATGACCACCCAAGGAACATTTCTGTCAAGTTTCATCAAAATCTGATCATCGGTTTCTGAGGAGAAGTGGTGTAAAGGTTTTTCCTATTTTTAGCTCTGGCTGCCATGTTGTGCAGCGGAACGGAACCATTTGGGCCATTTTGTCAAAGATTTTGTTGAGATGACCCTTGTTATTAAGTCTCATAAAGATTATGTCAAAATTGTGACGCAGGCAATTTGTGGACTGACGATTGACTAACATGTAATCTTGTCTTGTCATATGACAGGCGAGCTAAAAATTACAAACCATTGTTTTCCAAATGGAAATGGAGACGTTTATTATTGTTTTTTGCGACTTTTAATGGCGACACGTCTTTTAAATAACCCGTTACCGATGTCATTTTCACGTTTTCTTTTCGCAGCCATGCTTGTTTTTCCGCGGGAAATTATCTGGAAATCGACGAGACGTTCCGAATAATCGCTGTCACTAAAAACCGACAAGAACCAACAACAACAGAAAAGAACCCTCAACCTGAAGTAATATAAGCATTTACTGTCTTTTTAGTTTTTAACTTAAGTGATATCGATTTTAATCACTAGTTACTGATTATCAAAATATATTTATACAAGCAGCATTCAACACGCATCCACTTAGTCCTGCATAAGACCATCTTTTTTCACTTCTGATGTGATGTCGGGTCTTTTGCCACTCGCGACACGTTGTCGCTGTTTAAGATATAAGTTTTTCCTTTAAACTATAAATATCGACCCAAAATAATGCTTAAAAGTTAAACAATTAATAAACATTTAATCTGAATAGATTATGAAGCAAATATCTAACCTGAACAAGAACTGACGAGATAGAATCGACTTGGTGTTTCACTTACACTTTTCGGCCATTTAAGTTACTAAAAATAGCTGTTTCATAAACTTTCAGAATGTCACTTAAACGAAAATTAATGTTCAGTCTATATATACTTTCCTATGTATAAATGTAAGGTTTTTAAATTGATCTTTTTGTGAGAACTTTATGCTTATATGTTTACTCATAAATTATTATTGTTTAAAAATTATTTAAAGATGCTATACGTGAAAAATTAAGACATTATTTTTTTTTCTATTAAAGGGAGGTAATTCAGTAGTAAAATGTTATCAAAGCTATTAAAGTATGGCATTTCTTTTCTAACCATGTTGATATTATTACAGTCTATTCAAGCAAGATGCCTTTTGTTTTTACATAGTACCCATAGGTTCTGAAAAACAAGGAGCACTATTCCCAACAGAAGGATGTCACTCCCTATCACTGCATGAGCATCATAATAAAGAAATGTTTACTCAAACTGCAAGCTGCTCAATTGAAATAGGTATTTACCTCAAGCATACAGTTTTATAATGTGGCAAAATAGTCGGACTACTAGATTGTCATTCGGACTAGTAAAATATGCCATTATGCTAGTCCAACTGGCTAGTAGGTTAAAATGTTTTTCGTGAAGACTGCCGACGAGAAGTCCTTAAAGGTTTTTCTATTTTTAACTCTCGCAGCCATGTTGTGCAGCGGACCGGAACCATTTGGGCAATTTTGGTTAAAGGGCATCCCGATGAACATTTATGTAAAGTTTCATCAAAATCTGATAATCGGTTTCTGAGAAGATGTAGTTTAACGTTTTTTTCTATTCTTAGCTCTGGTGCCCATGTTGTGCAGCAGACCAGAACTGTTTGGGCTATTTTGGTTAAGGACTACCCAAGTAACATTTCTGTCAAGTTTCATTGCAATACGATCATCGGTTTCTGAGGAGAAGTCATTTAAAGGTTTTTCTATTTTACCTCTGGGGGCCATCTTGTGCAGTGGACCGAAAACCATTGAAGCAAATTTGATAAAGGACCATCCAAGGAATATTTCTGTTAAGTTTCATCAAAATCTGATCATCGGTTTCTGAGAAGATGTTCTTTAAAGGTTTTTCTATTTTTTTGCCCTGGCAGCCATGTTGTGCAGCGGACCGGAACCATTTGAGCAATTTTGGTTAAGGACCACCCAAGGAACAATTCTGTCAAGTTTCATCAAAATCTGCCTATCCGTTTCAGAGGAGATGTCGTTTAAAGATTTTGCTATTTTTTAGCTGTGGCGGCCATATTGTGCAATGGACCAGAACCATTTGAGCAATTTTAATAAAGGACCACCCAAGGAACATTACTGTCAAGTTTCATCAAAATCTGCCGAACTGTTTCAGAGGAGATGTCGTTTAAAGATTTTGCTATTTTTAGCTCTGGCGGCCATATTGTGCAATGGACCGGAACCATTTGAGCAATTTTGGTAAAGGACCACCAAAGGAACATTCCTGTGAAGTTTTGTCAAAATCCGCTCATCAGTTTCAGAGGAGATGTCGTTTAAAGTAAAAGTTTACGCACACACGCACGCACGCACGCACTCACGACGGACAATCTGTGACGACATAAGCTCCATGGCCTTCGGCCAGTGGAGCTAAAAAATGAGCCAAGCAGACAAACACATATTATATATTTCATTAACTGATCAAACAGAAGCTGCAGGGACAAGCCAAGCAGACAAACACATATTATATATTTCATTAACTGATCAAACAGAAGCTACAGGGACAAGCAAAGCAGACAAACACATATTATATTTCATTAACTTATCAAACAGAAGCTACAGGGACAAGTCAAGCAAACAAACACATATTATATATTTCATTAACTGATCAAACAGAAGCTGCAGGGACAAATCAAGCAAACAAACACATATTATATATTTCATTAACTGATCAAACAGAAGCTGCAGGGACAAGTCAAGCAGACAAACACATATTATATATTTCATTAACTGATCAAACAGAAGCTACAGGGACAAGCCAAGCAGACAAACACATATTATATATTTCATTAACTGATCAAACAGAAGCTGCAGGGACAAATCAAGCAAACAAACACATATTATATATTTCATTAACTGATCAAACAGAAGCTGCAGGGACAAGTCAAGCAGACAAAACATATATATATTTCATTAACTGATCAAACAGAAGCTGCAGGGACAAATCAAGCAAACAAACACATATTATATATTTCATTAACTGATCAAACAGAAGCTGCAGGGACAAGTCAAGCAGACAAACACATATTATATATTTCATTAACTGATCAAACAGAAGCTGCAGGGACAAGCCAAGCAGACAAACACGTATTATATATTTCATTAACTGATCAAACAAAAGCTGCAGGGACAAGCCAAGCAGACAAACACATATTATATATTTCATTAACTGATCAAACAGAAGCTGCAGGGACAAGCCAAGCAGACAAACACATATTATATATTCATTAACTGATCAAACAGAAGCTGCAGGGACAAGCCAAGCAGACAAACACATATTATATATTTCATTAACTGATCAAACAGAAGCTGCAGGGACAAGCCAAGCAGACAAACACATATTATATATTCCATTAACTGATCAAACAGAAGCTGCAGAGATAAGCCAAGCAGACAAACACATATTATATATTTCATTAACTGATCAAACAGAAGCTGCAGAGATAAGCCAAGCAGACAAGCACATATTATATTTTCATTAACTGATCAAACAGAAGCTGCAGGGACAAGCCAAGCAGACAAGCACATATTATATATTTCATTAACTGATCAAACCGAAGCTGCAGAGATAAGCCAAGCAGACAAGCACATATTATATATTTCATTAACTGATCAAACAGAAGCTGCAGGGACAAGCCAAGCAGACAAACACATATTATATATTTCATTAACTGATCAAACAGAAGCTGCAGGGATAAGTCAAGCAGACAAACACATATTATATATTTCATTAACTGATCCAACAGAAGCTGCAGGGACAAGTCAAGCAGACAAACAACAACTGTGTTCCTATCTAAAGGCACAAAGTTGTAAAGCCAAAAGGCTTTTTTCATATATAAAGAAATAATTGATTTTACTTTTCATAGCAATGACCATAGTTCTAAAATCTTATTGGTTTATATGATTAAAAACCATTTACAACTCCTGGGTGATAACAATTTCTAATCATTGTCTACCCTCCAACTGGGGTTTGAAACCAGGACCATTTCATTCTGAATCTGATACACTAACCACTTGTCCATCACCATGGATAATCTAAGACTTCATCAAATTTGTGAACTGATAATAATTATTAAACACATGCAAGATAACTGATTACTCTGGTCCTAATGGTGTTGAAATACAGATCCATTTGCTGAAGTTCGAGAGATACTGGCTCCAGTGTGATGTTCTTGGACTGGTACAGCACTGAATTGTCCTGGGGCTGTAAATACAAGGCAATTTTCATGACAGACAGACAGACAGTTTTTTCGACTTGTACAATGTACATCGTCAACAACACATATATTTATAATTATCAATGTCAACATGTATGCATAGTAACAAACAATATAGAACACCAGTATATATACAAACAAGAGCTGTAACTTAGACAGCGTGCTCGACTATTCCGCCGCTTTTCAGCTTTCAATGGTTTTTATGAAACAGCACCACAAAAATGGCCTGCCTACTCTTTTAAGATTTTTTAAAACAAAATAAGATTTTTCCACTTTAACGGCTTAACATTTTATATAAACAAGAGCCGTCGTAAGACAGCGCGCTCGACTACACCGCTTTGACTTAGAAGTGAATACAATAACGATGTAATATTACCAAGTTAGGTCTCTTAATGTCAAACCCAACTAAAATTATTCGATACAAAAGGTGACTTTGATGCTGCCCTTCCCACCAGCCAGCCCGAACAATGACACAAGCCATTCAAATAACTTGATTTTCCATTATGAAAATGTGGTTGCCTTCAAAGGAAATTAAAAAAAGAATTAAAAAATAATAATAATTCAAGGGCCATAATTTGTATTTAGGCTTAAAGCAGAGTTATATTTCTTGTTGTAAGATGGTCTTAAATAATTTTGAATTTTATTTAGTGCGTTTAATGAACGGTATAGAAGGTTTTTTTAATAAAATCCCAACTTGCCCTTAACTTTTACTTCCCTAAAACTTAAACCTAAGTCAATCAGGGGACATAATTTATATTAAGAATATGGAGTTATGTAACCTCATTGGGTGATGGTCCTGAACAATTGTGTGAAGTATTAGGTCAATTGAATGAAGGGTATAGAAGTCATTAAACAATATCCCAACCTGCCCTAAAACTTTAACCCAAGTTCCATAGTCAATCAGGGGCCATAATTTGTATAAAAGATAATATGGAGTTATCTAACCTCATTATGTGATGGCTCTGAACATCTGTGTGAAGTATTAAGTCAATTGAATGAATGGTATTGGAGTTTTAAGAGAAAATCCCAACTTGCCCTAAAAATTTAACCGGACGCCGACGCCAGGGCGAGTAGTATAGCCCACCTATTCTTCGAATAGTCGAGCTAAAAATGACACAGAGCCAAACTTATTTTAATAATGCTTCAACTAGTCAAATTTATGCTTTTTCTGGTCCACTGATATACAAAGTTAACAGAACTGTTCAGTTTCACAATGTTTTTTTAGTGATCATGTGTTTATAGACAGTCTAAACACCACTATATGCCAAATTATTTGCGCTGGGGACAAATGGAGCAGCAAAGGAAATGGCAAAAAAACACCAAAACTGAAAGATTCATGAAAACTGCTTGTGTTTTCATGTATAAGGTTGCTACATGATGTCGAAAATGCAGCAATAGCATTATTATGCCCAGTTTTAGTGTTTTTTTTGCTTTAAGTATCTGTTTTAAAAGGCTTGATTTGACTTAAAAGTAAGAGTATAGCACTTTATCATTGTCTACACTTTACTGCTTTTTACACCTGATTTGCTATATTAATCTCACTCTTTGGAATCATTTACACACAAACAAGTACTACAGAGTTGACTTACATCTTCATTCTTCTGAAATATTGGATTCAGAGCTGCATCTCCTGTACTCAGATTGCAGACGATATTCCTTTCTCGGAAATCCTTGCCGAGAGCCGGTATGGAATTCCATCACAAGACCACGTTTTGATCAGCATTGACCTCTGTGGCTTCAGCTGTCGGAACCAGGCTGGCTACCAAAATAAACAATAATTAGTGTTTTTAAAGTGCAGTCTCACAGATTGAATGTTTTGACAACATTTTATTAAATAATTGTCCTGAGATTCGATGAAGAAAAAAACTTTTTGGTGCCAATCTGGTGTTCAGTCCCTTTAAGGCATTTTCAGTTGATTCACGTGTTTTCTTTAATTTATAAAGGGAAAAGGTTCTAATCTCAATGAAAGTTTCCTGCTCACTTTTTATTTCTTTTGCCGTCAGAAATGTAAAGTAACTTCAAATAAATGAATATATATATTCATGAATGATTGACAGTATGAATTAATGAAAAGTAGCAATATTTGTTTAAATTGTGTTGCTGTGATTGTTAAAGTAGATGTTTTTCTAGTTCATTAGCTAAAAATCATATGCACACTAAATCAGGGGCATAGCTGGAACCCAATTTGAAGTACTCCCATTTTTAGTGGGGGTCCGGGGGTCCTCCCCCTGAATTTTTTTTGTTTACTCGTGCGATTTGGTGGCATTTGACGCATATCTGGTAACTTGAAATGCAAGTTTTAAGTTAATAATAACTGAAGCAAAAAGGAAAACTGCAAGATCGAGCAATAAATATTCAAAACATATTTATACTTGGTGGAGATGCCTCCCTCCGAATATATAGGATATACAGATGAACAAGTTGCATTGAGGACAAATATCACATATAGTTTGATTTAAACATGGTTCCTTTTTAACATCACAAGCAAATAATACACAAATGTATACATAGTTTATCTTATGGATTTTTTCCCATTCTGAAACATTTTTACACAACAACACACGTTTAAACTTTGAGAACTAACGCCAGCCGACAGTCTTTCCTACGTGCAAAAACATCCACTACGTGCTTAGCGTTGATATCTCGCTCTTGATAAATGTTAAAAAGCCCAAGCCATGAAAGCCTCTTGGTGGTTATCGTACACACACTTTGTTATAATAATATAATTGATGTTTTATTTAACTATACATGTATAACATGTTGACCTTTCAGTATTCTGTGGGTGTTGCCGCTGGTGCGTTAGGCCTGTTTGCTTGTCGCCCCGGGCCTCGAGGAATGGACGGCTCCACCCCAATGTCTCGTGCTGGTGACATAGCCTTTTCGTACAGGTTGTCCCATACTGTTGGATCGTTGCGTTCAGACTGAAATGATATTCGATAGTGACGTAACATTAAACAACGCATTAGTAAAGCGCACGGCAACGTCCATCTTTCTTTTTGTAAATCAGAAGATGGGAAAACATTTAATAACATATGACTACAAAGTTCAATTCATATGTACACACACAAGAATTGAATTGTTTCTGTAAACATATATACAAGCTATGAAATTAGTGCACTGTTTATGAGTGACGGGTCTAGGAAAAAAATATACATGGCCATTTACGCCGATGAAAAGTATAACTATAGTCCGACCCAAAGTAAGATCAAGTACACTGGTACATATTGACTTACATATGAAAATTCATGACACAATTAAATCAATGTTTCGAGAATGGCTTGTGAGTGAACAATATGAACATCGAAAGCCTTTCTATTCAGACGTACATTATTTTCAATAAAAAAGTGATAAGGTGACAGACTAAGAAATATCACATAATTAGGAAAAAATACAATAAACACTTTGAAGAATATTGATTTAGAGCATTAAGGCATTATATAATTTAAGTATGTTTACTCAAGATTACCTAAATGAGCATAGGAAAGTGTGCAAAGCATCCGCCCTAGCTGCCCAGCGGGTCTCGCACAGAGATTGCAGTTTAGTGCGCCTATCCATCTTGACACGGGCAACTTCATCGTTGTCAAGGTTTTCCTGAAAGCGAAGGAGGCGTTAAGCGGAGTAGTTAAAAGCAAACGCTATTTGTTGTACGGTAGCCATCATGTTCCTTGCATACATTTCTTTTGATGCGTGGATAATAGCCAGGTTGAGGCAGTGGGCTTTGCAGTGTGTGTACACAGCCCCAGGAATACGCTGTTGGATCCTTGCCTGTACGCCTCTTTGGATACCGGACATATTGGCAGCGCCATCATATCCCTGGCCACGCATTTTGTTTACGTCAACACCCGCAAGTTCAAGATTTGCTAAGAAGGCATTGGCCAATGTCTCGCCTGTAGTTGATTCGCACTATGCGCACCCAAAAAAATCTTCGCGTAAATCAGCTCCGTCGAAGTATCTAAGGCACATGGCCATCTGTTCCATAGTGCTGGCATCAGTTGCCTCGTCAGCCATAAACCCGAAGCAGGGTGCACTGTTGCACTTTGACACGATACTGTCTGTGATTTGTTTTCCACAAATGGAAATAAGCTCATTTTGTATATCGGGGCTAAGGTACATAGATCTTGGATCTCGTGTTCTAGATGCTCTTTTAATATGGGATCCTGCTTTGCCTGAAAGCTCAATAGGGCCTGAAAATTTCCCTTATCACCTTCAAGCCCCCTCAAGGCAATGTTCTGTTTTCCACAGAACACTATCACATCTGTTATACTAACAAGGATCTTTCTGTTCTCTTCAACAACCACATTGTATTGGGATGACATGCTACATAGTATGTCTTTTTTTTCGCCCTTCATTATTGCTAAGAAATGATCTGCTGAATCACAGTTAGACAGGTGGGCCTCTGATTTCATGTGGCTCAAAACTACCTTGGATATATTGCTCCAATCTTTCAATACTGTTGTGACTAGTGTTTTCACGCGAGCATCAGGGCCAGCGAACATATGGCATTGGGCGCAGTAGACACCATCAGTGACCACAGAATAGCGTAGCCATGGGTATGACACGAAATACTTTGGTTGAAGGGTGCGAAACCGTCCTTGAGCATACCTTAAATTAAAGATAATGTTCCTAATCAGGTTTGCTTCAAAATGGGCAATACAAATCGTTTTCTACAACAACAACAACAACAACAACAACAACAAGAATAAAATAATAACAACATTAGATAACAATAAATATGTAAAAATAATTTTTAAAAATATATGTACTCTCTCCAGATTCGAACTCGAGTTGATGATTTACGAGTCCTCGACGCTAACCGTTACGCTACAGGGACTTGTGATATGACGTTCATAACTTTTAATTATCTCAAGGGATTTAACCGAATTTGACTATCAAATTGTATTATATTTTTATAAATTCTTGCTCTGAAAAAGTCACCAAATTAACAAAAACACATGCTATTACATTATTTATTTATTTGAATTCCCTTTTACAATATTAATTAGTATTTCAGTTAACCCTTCTCAAAAAAAAATACACTTTTTACCAAAACGCGCTTAAAACGCACTAAAAAGTGTATTTTTCCTGCGTTTTTCTGAAAAAGTGTATTTATTATGCGTATTTTTATGAATAACTGCGTAATAAGTGTATCTTTTCTAAATAAGTGTATTTTTTCTGCGTCTTTTGTTAACAGAAGTGCGTTTTTTGTCTGAATAAGTGCGTCTTTTCTAACAGAAGTGCGTTAAAAGTGAATCTTTTAGGTTTTTGTTTTCAGCAGAGTGCGTTTTAAGTGGATCTTTTAAGGGAAAAGTGCGTTGATATTTTTCTGACTACCAGTAAGTGCGTTTTAAGTGTGTCTTTTTGTTAAGAAGTGAATCTTTTACTTTTTTTAATATTAATGTGAATCATGCCCTTCTCAAAATAACATTTATGAAATACACACATAAATACAAGAATATGAATGAATGAATAAATCAACCAGTAAATAAGCATTTTATTATTGATCAATATACCTTTAAAATAAAAAAAATAAAATAATGAAATAAAAAGAAAGATTATTTTAAAAATCAAAAATATATTATAATTTCTTATTTATTGTGTAATCAAAAGAACACATTTTACTTATAGGCAAGAATCAATTGCATGTAATTATAACATTTATAGAATTATTATTCCTTAAGTTTCTTGTAATGCCAGTACCAAATTCTTTGTCATTTCTTTTCCAATTTTACAACATGCATGATAAGCCTGATCTTATCTGATTGTACCAAGGACCAATTAAATCTCAGCATTTAGGGAGCCAATTTCAAATCAAAGCTACTGGTAGCCATTTTGTTGGGATTTCATTAAAAGAATATTGATGATGTTTTAATTAATAAATGGATTTACACCAATTAAAACAAATTAATATTAAAGGGATTAGTGAAATAAAATAATGATCATTAGATCAGGTAAATATGAACTATGATTAGAAACATGACAATACCACTATTGGATGATTTGTGATAAACTGACATGTGAAAGCACTCAGGTCATGGTATGTATTCTTTATTTCAGTTGTTAATTTCACTGTTATGACACTTGACTACTTGTGGGACTTTTGTTTGTCAACTTTCAATCTAGTGCACATATTTTAATAAATAACAATGCTGGTGTAGATAGTAGCTGGAAGTAGGATTATTGGTCCCAGATAGTAGATGCAGTTTTAAAACTCTATGAAGATGCACTTGTTTTTATCCTTATATATGTTAATATAATATTAACATATTAAGCAGAAATTGCCATGTTTCCATAAATATGCACACTAGCACCTTTAAAGTTATACAAATGATTACAGTGTTGGTTTTTGGAGGGGTCATAAAACTGTCATCTTCCACATGGCTTACCAGTTATTGGAAACTGGCCAAATTGGGTCAACAATTTAAGTACTAATAAAGTCATTACTTATTTAAAATATGATACCCTGTTTTATTCCAGAGCTGTCAGGAATCTCTAGATTTGACAAAAATATAACAAAAGATTCCTGAGACTGTCATTTTCCAATTTGTAGCTTACAGTTTCATGATTTTCTATCAATTATTTTTGCCACTGAGTAAAAGGTTATTTTATTATTGCTAAATTTTACAAATATGTACTTGTTTGTCTGACTGTAAATACATTATGTCCAGTTACAAGGTGTCATGTTAAATTAATTATGAGATTTTTTTTTATATATGTAACACAAACTCATGTTTAGGAAATTTAAATGAAACAAAATCAGTATTTATTTATTCAAATGTGTTCTATTTTTGATGGTTCAATATATTTATATATATATATATAATATATTAAAAGTGTCCATTTTTTATTTTTGCAAAAATGGACACTTTTAATGCAGGTAAAATGTACCTGAGTGAATTTGTGCTCTTTTTTAACACAGAAAAATGCTCTTTTAATGCAGAAAAAAATGCACTTTTAACGCATTTTTTTTTTCATAAAATTTGGGTGCAAAAGATTCACTTTTAATCAGTAAAAATGGATGTGCGTTTTAAGCGCGTTTTTTAGGGATCAAAACGCACTTCTTTACTGAAGTGCGTTTAACTGCGTTTTTAACCCAAAAATGCGCACTTAAAACGCAGTTGAGTGCGTCTTTTCTAGAAGCGCGTTTTTACCTCCAAAAAGCGAACTAAAAACGCACTTTCAAGAAGTGCGCATTCTTTCTAAAAAAACGCACTTAAGTGCGTTTTAACTGCGCTTTTTGGAGGTAAAAAACGCACTTTCAGAAAAGACGCACTCAACTGCGTTTTAAGTGCGCATTTTATCCAAAAAAAACGCGGTTTAAACACACTTAGTGTGTTTTTTTTGTGTAAGTTTGTTTTAAGTGTATTTTTTTTGTTAAAAAACGCACTTAAAATACGCTCAAGTGCGTTTTAGTGCGTTTTTTGTAAAAAGCGCAGAAAAAATACGCTTAAGTGCGCTTTTCTGTTCAATTTTATTCACTTTTTACGCACTCGGTAAGAAAAATACGCTTAAAACGCAGTGCCAATACCGCTGCGTTTAACGCGCGTTTTCTGCACGTTTAACGCGCGTTAAACGCGCGTTTTCCGCACTTTTTTGAGAAGGGAAGTGCTACTTTTCTTGAAAGTCTACAGTAGCGTGTGTATTTTTATAAATAATAGTATAGAATACCTTGTTGGAAACTTGAAACTTGGAGCCTCATCCCAGTGTTTGGTCAGCAGGTTGAATTTGAACTCACTATCATACAGGACTGATGTTGCACAAGTTCCATTTCCTCGAAAAATATCGGGACAAGGTGGGTAAAAGGTTGTCGGAGACGCCATTTTTGTTTGTTTAAAATTCGCGCTGTTTAAAACTTGACTTGACGTAATAAAGACGGGAGGTAACTATAACTATAATTGATCATAGTTATAATACGTATAAGTAAAGCTAAGTTGTTTACCGTGTTTAAGATTTCATATTTAAAGTGTGCTTGGAACATCGTAGTAAATGATTCTATGTACAGTTCTACCGATGACATTTTACATTTAACTTTTATAATGCCGAGCTGGATTGGTTTCAAATTCGCCTGTACCCCCTTACTGGTTCAAGTTTTACACCTGATTTAGGCCATTCAGAATTTTCATTTTTCAAAATCGAAGTACTCCCGGGAGTATGGGAGTATGCCTGGCTAGGCGCCTGTAAATGAAACATCATTCTGCATCCCATGTGTAGCAAGTTTTGATACTTGTTTGCAATTAATGTAATGTTTGCTAAAAAGAGCAAACAAAATGTGCAAATAGATGCACAATATAGACCAAAGACCAATACAAGTCAGCTGTTTCATTAGAAAATGATATTATCTCAAAGCCGCAACAAAAACGGCATGAAAGAAATTCAATTAGGAAAGAAACAAACAGTATATCGATGAGCTTATATATGATTAAGAATAGCTGATATTTTTAACCTTGATATCAGTGGTTAAATTATGTCATGCTCATCCAATCTGAGCACAATATTGTCCAGTTTATTTCCAAACTTATTGCCTCCAGTTAAACAATAACATCGGAATACCTGCATTGCTGAAAATCAGTCAACAGCCGTAATGTCAGAAACCAGGTGGCATGGATGCATTCTGAAATACAGAAAAAAAGTTTGAAATTTGTGCTTATCTGACATATCCCATTTACAAGTGATTTACACTGAAATCTATTTGTCCTATACTATAGAAACACAAGTTCTTAATGACCAAACATATTGCTTTTGAGCATTAGTACACTTTATGTACATGACATTTTTTATTTTGTATGTCATGTTTCTAAATTACCCCAATTTATTGAAATATTTTATTTATAACAGGTTCAAGCTATTTAAGTTGGTTACGCTATAGATTTATGGAGAAGCTGGGGTCTTATCGCATGCAAATCTTTACCGGCAACGACATAAACTTCTTTCAGAGGGCAATGTGTCTAAGGCATCTCATTGAAACTTTTTTACTTAATAACAAGCAGGAATTTTAGGAACGGTAAAAAATTTCAGCTCCTGTTCACCATGACCTTCACCTTTGACCACCTGTCATCAAAATCAATAGGATTCATCTACTGGTCAGTATAACCTTAATCTATGACCCACTGTCATCAAAATCAATAGGGTTCATCTACTGGTCAGTATAACCTTAATCTATGACCCACTGTCATCAAAATCAATAGGGTTCATCTACTAGTCAGGAACAACCTTAACCTTTGACCTACTATCATCAAAATTAAATGGAAATTATCTACTGGTCAGGAACAACCTTAACCTTTGACCCACTGTCATCAAAATTAAATGGAAATTATCTACTGGTCAGGAACAACCTTCACCTTGACCCACTATCATGAAAATCAATAGGTTTCATCTACTGGTCAGGAACAACCTTAACCTATGACCCACTGTCATCAAAATCAATGGAATTTATCTACTGGCCAGGAACAACCTTCACCTTGACCAACTCTCATGAAAATCAATAGGTTTCATCTACTGGTCAGGAACAACCTTAACCTTTGACCCACTGTCATCAAAATTAAATGGAAATTATCTACTGGCCAGGAACAACCTTCACCTTTACCCACTATCATGAAAATCAATAGGTTTCATCTACTGGTCAGGAACAACCTTAACCTTTGACCCACTGTCATCAAAATTAAATGGAAATTATCTACTGGCCAGGAACAACCTTCACCTTGACCCACTATCATGAAAATCAATAGGTTTCATCTACTGGTCAGGAACAACCTTAACCTTTGACCCACTGTCATCAAAATCAATGGAATTTATCTACTGGCCAGGAACAACCTTCACCTTGACCAACTCTCATCAAGATCAATAGGGTTCATCTACTGGTCAGGGACAACCTTAACTTTTGACCCACTGTCATCAAAATCAATGGAATTTATCTACTGGCCAGGAACAACCTTCACCTTGACCAACTCTCATCAAGATCAATAGGGTTCATCTACTGGTCAGGGACAACCTTAACTTTTGACCCACTGTCATCAAAATCAATGGAATTTATCTACTGGCCAGGAACAACCTTCACCTTGACCAACTCTCATGAAAATCAGTAGGTTTCATCTACTGGTCAGGAACAACCTTAACCTTTGACCCACTGTCATCAAAATTAAATGTAAATTATCTACTGGCCAGGAACAACCTTCACCTTGAACCACTTTCATGAAAATCAATAGGTTTCATCTACTGGTCAGGAACAACCTTAACCTTTGACCCACTGTCATCAAAATTAAATGGAAATTATCTACTGGCCAGGAACAACCTTCACCTTGACCCACTATCATGAAAATCAATAGGTTTCATCTACTGGTCAGGAACAACCTTAACCTTTTACCCACTGTCATCAAAATCAATGGAATTTATCTACTGGCCAGGAACAACCTTCACCTTGACCAACTCTCATCAAGATCAATAGGGTTCATCTACTGGTCAGGGACAACCTTAACTTTTGACCCACTGTCATCAAAATCAATGGAATTTATCTACTGGCCAGGAACAACCTTCACCTTGACCAACTCTCATCAAGATCAATAGGGTTCATCTACAGGTCAGGGACAACCTTAACCTTTGACCCACTGTCATCAAAATTAAATGGAAATTATCTACTGGTCAGGAACAACCTTCACCTTGACCAACTCTCATCAAAATCAATAGGGTTCATCTACTGGTCAGGAACAACCTTAATCTTTGACCTACTATCATCAAAATCAATGGAATTTATCTACTGGCCAGGAACAACCTTCACCTTGACCAACTCTCATCAAGATCAATAGGGTTCATCTACTGGTCAGGAACAACCTTAACCTTTGACCTACTATCATCAAAATCAATGGAATTTATCTACTGGCCAGGAACAACCTTCACCTTGACCAACTCTCATCAAGATCAATAGGGTTCATCTACTGGTCAGGGACAACCTTAACCTTTGACCCACTGTCATCAAAATTAAATGGAAATTATCTACTGGTCAGGAACAACCTTCACCTTGACCAACTCTCATCAAGATCAATAGGGTTCATCTACTGGTCAGGGACAACCTTAATCTTTGACCCACTGTCATCGAAATTAAATGGAAATTATCTACTGGTCAGGAACAACCTTCACCTTGACCCACTCTCATCGAAATCACTAGGGTTCATCTACTGGTCAGGAACAACCTTAACCTATGACCCACTGTCATCAAAATCAATAGGGTTCATCTTCTGGTCAGGAACAACCTGCCTGCCTACTTTAAGGTCCCTGGGCCTAAGCATTCACAATAAATTGATCAGAAACTATTGGGATGGATGGATGGACGGGATGGTCTGATTACTATATGCCTCATATTGAATGAAAGGCATATGTTTGGACATTGTCAACAGTCCCTAAGTTAAGATTATTGAATATAGTATCGAAGCGATTTTATGAATACGCAACTCATTTTTTTGACACGCCTAAATCTGGCGAACATTTGTGCCAAGTTACTTTAAATCACCAAGCACATGGCCAAGTTGACCAGTGATCCATAACTGTGACCTTGAAAGTTGACCTTCTGACATTGTATTTCTATGTGACATGCTGGTCCTAACATGAAATCAACAATTATCTTCTTCATTTTAAAATCAGCTTACCAGGATGCATACACTTTCTTACCCTCTTGAGAATGAGCGAGAGGTAATTGTCCATAGTGGCAGAGTTGATAGAGTACCATCCACATTTGTTATCTCTACACCAGGCATACCTACAAACACAAACAAGTATTGAAAGTGTAATATTACTCCACAGCAATTATTTATAGTGTTAGTGGTCCAAGTGCCCACCTTTCCAACAAGAGGTTATGGGTAAATTATTCCCAACAGAAATATGTTTTCTTTGCCTTTCAAAAAGGACACAACTACTGGTTTTTATCAAGTGAATGGACGTGAAAGTGGCTCATATAATCATCTTATATGCCAGCATTGTTCTACAGAAATACTAAATGTCAAAGTTACGATATTTATCATTTAATCTGACTACTTTAGGACTTGCTATTCTGCAGATTAGTATCTGCATTGACTCTGGAATGGTAGACATAGTCTCTGAAGCTGAGGGTCCCTTTTTAGTGACATGTTTTATAAATTGGATCACTGCTGAACATGTAAAGATGCAATTGTCTCTTGCCATTACTTTGAACCGAAATAAATGGAGGCAAAGTTTTCCTTCACATAAAATGTTTGTTAAAAAAATCAATGTTAAATGGGCTCATTCACATTTTGGCACTTAATTCTTATATTACACAAATAGAAAATGAATGCTAATAATATAAATAAGGTATTGCTTCTTCTCTAAGTGACAATAATTTTAGATAAAACATATTAGAGCTATCACAGGAGTGGAGAATAACCACCAATGCCGCCTGGGCACAGGAATGGCAAACTATTTTTAGACTGTCGGCTGCAAGCCGACAGTCTTTTAAGAGAGCGGTATTTCAGAAACGCGACTAGTCGCCTGACACGACATATTGAACATGAATATATTAATACACACCACCTGCGTAGCAACAGAACTACTTACGTGAATGTGGGGCGTCAAGTACCTGCTTATGTGTATTTAAGGCGTTATTGCCTTTTTTATGACAAACATTGTGTGTAACTCTTAGTATAGTTGTACCGTTGCAATTTGGTTAGTTTTATTAAACAAAATAATGAAAAATAATGAAAGTATAGCATTTACATACAAAGTCATTTTACCCTACATCCAATAGTAAGCTACACCACATGTTTGCACCCCGTGTGACATCACACATATCCCGGCATTCAAGACTGACCCGGCAAAGAACTTATTTTATGAATGAAAGCTATTATTAAGAAATAAATCATACGCGGTTAAAGACTTCATGTCATGTAATATTTTGTGAAAAAGCTTTTATGTTTCAAATGATTTTTTTCAGCAGCAATCAAACTATTGTATTTGTTTGAGTAAATTATTTGGATTATACCTATCACAGTGTGTCAACGTTATGCCTATTGTTATTTTGGACTATAGGGTGTAGTTTTTAAGTCATACACAATATGGCGGCGATTATGCGGAAATGAAATTGAATGTTACTTCTAACACGTTCTTCTACAAAATAACCGACCTGTATTTAGTGCTATTGCTTTAACATCAATCGAAGCAAAAATGGCATCAATGTATGCGTCTAAAAATGTTAAATTTAGATGGAGACAATCCAGAAATGAGCTGCCAGGAAGTGATCAATTTCGGACACGAAGGTACATGTACATTAGTCTGAAATAATAGACGTGTTATACGGGATTCTTCCAATCCCTAACGTCTAAACGGTTTTGTGCAAAAAGCGGGGGTGTTTGAAAAATATTGAAATTGTATTAAGTGAAGTATTTTATGGTTGAAATGGATAATAAAGATTTATATTCATATTTTACCATTGAAGTGCAAAGCTATTTTGCAAAAAAAACAAGCATTTAATGCATTAAAACACATTATTCACCTTTTCATTAAAAGGAAAGTTGACTGACACAGACAACAACTAGAACTGTAAGCCAAAGGCTAACGAATACCCCCCACCCCTTCCCTGTCTAGGTTGTTTGCCCTGGCCTTAGTTATGGTATCACTAGAACGCACAAGGCAATACATTTATTTCCCACCAAATTCATGTAGGCAAAGGTTTACATCATGGCTATTAATATTTGAAAGTTTGAAAAAGATTTGTTCAATAGCTTCAAAGAAGAATCCTGGACAAAGCTAATTTTGCCCAATTTAACTCATTAAGGGGCCACAACTCCACTCAGGATCATGCGATTCTGACCAAATCCACGGAGGCACAGGTTTACATCATGGTCAATAATATTTGAAAGTTTGAAAAAGATTCGTTCAATAACGACAAAGATGAATCCCGGACAAAGCTAATTTTGCCCAATTTAACTCATTAAGGGGCCACAACTCCACTCATGATCATGCGATTCTGACCAAATCCACGGATGCACAGGTTTACATCATGGTCATTAATATTTGAAAGTTTGAAAAAGATTCGTTCAATAACGACAAAGATGAATCCCGGACAAAGCTTATTTTGCCCAATTTAACTCATTAAGGGGCCACAACTCCACTCAGGATCATGCGATTCTGACCAAATCCACGGAGGCACAGGTTTACATCATGGTCATTAATATTTGAAAGTTTGAAAAAGATTCGTTCAATAACGACAAAGATGAATCCCGGACAAAAAAAAGACGGACGGACAGACGGACAGACGGACGGACAGACAGACAGACAGACAGACGGACGGACGGACAGACGGACAACCCGATTCCAGTATACCCCCCCAAACTTTGTTTTGGGGGGTATAATTATGCCAAGTGGAACAACAATCGTAATAATTCGGCCACCTCCAACAAGCTTCGAGATAATACAATCGTAACAACTCGGCCTTGGCCGAACAATTAGTCTAAAATAATAGACGTGTTATACGGGATTCTTCCAATCCCTAACGTCTAAAGGGGAATGTGCAAAAAACGGGGGTGTTTTAAAAATATTGAAATTGTTTTAAGTGAAGTATTTTATGGTTGAAATTGATCATAAAGAGTTATATTCATATTTTACAATGTAAGTGAAATGTTATTTTGCACTAAACAACCATTTAGTGCATTAAAACAAGTTGTTTACCTTTCCAATAAAACGAAAGTTGACTGACACAGAAAACAATTATGCGAAGGGGAACAACTCGATACAATCGTAATAACTCGACCTCCTCCGACAAAGCTTCTAGATAGACCTCGTTATACAATCGTAATAACTCGGCCATGGCCGAAATGTTCCGAGCGATTAAAAACTGTGCCCTAAAAGCCTTGCAGGTGCCCTTCATGTATATATCGTTATGTTTTGACAGAATGAAATGAAAAAAAGCCGTCAAACTCATAATTATAAGTTGGATATTTATTTTTTTGTGTACGGAACTAATATAAAATAACATTATCTGGTAATATTTCTTGTTTTTATGATATTTTATAGACGCTATATGCTTTAACCCGGAATCCTGATCGGAACAACTACCCACTTTTGATACTAAACAATTTGTACATAAAGGATTTGCCATATCAAAAATCTAAAAAAAATCCTTCAACGTACAATTATTTGGACTAGCCGAACAATCTGAACACCTCAGCCAGTATCCAACAGGGATTGACTATCTCGAAGCTTACCGAAGATGGCGAGTTGTAAAAATTGATGGCCGAAATCATCCGATTGTTGTAAAATTGTGAACTGCAGCCTTGCAGGTGCCCTTCATGTATATATTGTTATGTTTTGACAGAATGAAATGAAGAAAAAAACATCAAACTCATAATTAATTGCTTGATATTACTTTTTGGTTATGGAATTTATATAAAATAACATTATCTGGTAATATTTCTTGTTTTTATGATATGTTATAGATGCAATATGCTTTAACCCTGAATCCCGATCGGAATAACTACCCACTTTTCGTACAAAACAATTTGTACGTGAAGAATTTGCTGTATCAAAAATCGTAAAAAAATCTGTCAACGTACAATTATTTGGAATAGAAGGTACATCTAGCTGATCTACATCTCTTAGTCTAAATATTTGTACATTGACGGACTCTTTTTACGATTAAAAAAAATGTGTGTATATATATATATATATATATATATATATATATATGGCAAATCCTTCACTACAACATCTTCATGTTACTTTCAATTCAGAGTTGATTATTCACTAAAATTATTTCGCATTTTTATTGTTGTTTAACCTGAAACGTCTCAACCATCAAAAAAGAACATATATGCTTCAATAGTCAAAAAAAATAGACGTGTTATATGGGATTCTTCCAATCCCTTACGTCTAATCGGGTTTGTGCAAAACAGGGTGGGGGTTGAAAGATATTGAAATCGTAGTTAGATAAGTATTATATGTTTGAAATAGATATTAAAGGTTTATATTCGTATTTTAGTTATTACCATGTAAGTGCAAAGATTTTTTTCACAAAACAAGCATTTAATGCATTTAAACACAACCATTTTACATCTATGTACATCTTTATATAATTATGCACCACAGCCTTGCAGGTGATCTTCATGTATAACAGTTTATATCATTATGTTTTGACAGTATGAAATGAAGAAAAACACTCATCAAACTCATAATAATTCGTCAGCTTTTATTTTTTGTGTACATAACTCATATTTTAGATATATATAATTATCTGACCCGGAATCCCAATCGGAATAGCTACCCACTTTTGGTACAAAAAAATTGTATGTGAAGGATATGCCATTTCAAAATTTGTAAAAAGATCAGTTACGTTACTATTATTTGGACTAGTGCTTCAAGTGTTTGATTTATTGTCTCTATAATGTATAATGCACCTGTCAATTGTAGAGCCAAGCTGGGAGCTGCCTAAAAATCAGTTACCCAGTTAGCTCAGTTTGACAGATCTCCATGCAAGTGTTCACATGGTCGTGGGTTCAAGCACCATACCAGTAGCATCTTTTCTCAAAGGTTTACTTTAGAACCCATCATCCATGAGTAAACAATTATGATTTTTTTATTAAATATTACAGGCCATGTTCTTTTGTAAACTTTCAGATTGAGAAGTGCCTGGATACAAGGCTAGTATTGTTAACATCATCTGATACAATCAACTGGAACAAAGCTGAAATGGCTGCCTGACCTGACTTAAAAATTGGATGGCAGTACATCAGACTAGAAGATTACAAGTATTGAGGTGGACAAAATGAAACCTGAGCCTACCAAAGCTGACAGATTGCACAAGAAACACATAAATGCAGGTATTTACTGAGATATTGTAATTATTTTTTGAAACTTCTCATTCATTTAGGAAGTTCAGTTGAAACAGAGTTGGCAAAAAAATGAACAAAGGTATATACATTTTGAATTCTAGTTCAAATGAGAACTTTACTGGCCAGCACAGAATGGTAAAATGCTAGTCTACCAATATAAATGTGCCTGGTTCGAATCAGTAAAGCTGATGAATGTACTGGTTGTGTAGCCAGGATGTGAGTAGGTCTGCACTTGGCTGATAATGCATATCATATGTTTAAGCTGCACTCTCACAGATTATCTGTTTTACCAACTATTTTTTTATTTCTTGGTCTTGTAATGAATTATTTTATGCGAGTTTTTGAACACTGGACATAACAGACAACTGGAAAAAGGGGATCGCTGCTTTCTTATATTAATTCAGTCAAAAAGACAACTGAAAATATTGGAAAGCTGTTTTCTTATTTTAATACGGTCAAAAGATGATATTCTGTGCCAAAAATCTCATTATTAGTAAAGCGTTAGTAATGCTTTTAACCATAAAACCAATAGTTACAAATGTAAATATAAAAAACATGATCTTATCTTTTGTCAGCAGTCTTATTTCATCAGTTTTCATACTGCTTTTCATTAGTTTATTCCAAGCCAAAAAGTAAAAGAAGTTGTCACTTCAATCTGTGACTGAGAGTGCAGCACTCTTACAGATTGAATGTTTTGACTACTTTATTTATTTTTTGTCTTGGAACGGGCCAATTTATGTGAAAATGCATGTTAATCATTCAGAGATTGCTGACAATAAATTTGTCAGAAAATGTTTATATTTAAGTTCAAAATGTTTTATGCATTTTTCTTAAACCGTTAGTAACGCTTTAAGCCATAAAACCTTTGTTTTCGACCTGAAATATGGAAGTCTGCAATCTAATATTTTGTCAGTAGTCTTATATCACTGGTTTGCAGATATTTTAGCAAAAAAATAGGTCATTCCAAGACAAAAAATACAAAAGTTGTAAAAACAGTAAATCTGTGAGAGTGCAGCTTTAAATGACTTAATGTTTTGATTTGGCTCAATTTTCACCTAAAATCTTATAGTTTTGTGGCATCTAAATGGTTTGTTTTTAACAACATTACATGTGCATATGTATATATTTGTTCTTAAATTTGTAATTTAGATTGGAAGATTCATTCTCTGGAAAGTAGAAAAGGGCATGTTACATACTGTTATCACTGCCATGACAGAAACCATATTGAGGAGCTGGTCCACCTGTAGGAAGAATTGCGCTATTGGTTGGAGCAGCACTATTACCCAGCCATACACCAGCACTTAGTTTGTCATAGGGAGCATTTCTGAGCAGTTATGGAGACCACTAACTATGCAGGTATGTCATAATCAAAATCTTGGTTTATATATTTTTTTATAATTTAGCATCTGTTGAGAAGAAATTTATTTCTAGATTGAAGGTACACACTATAGATTGATGCCAAAAAATATATTTCTTATTTTAATGCATTATCATGTCTAACTCATTTGACTTAAATGATCAAAGCAAAACAAAGGCAATTGATTAATCTGCAGATATACAAATGTAAGCTTTTTTAACTGGGGAAATTGTTGCCACTTGTCTATTAATTAAAGAACACATTTATAATTAATAATGTTTAATCTGTACACAAATCATATGCCTTCTTTGTTTTAACCATCAATGTCAAAGAGTCCAGCATGATAATGCATTAAATTGAAAAAATGCATTAATTTATATGAACCCTTTAAAACAAAGACATTTCCTAAATCCAATAAAAAATAATTGAATATTGATGCAGAGTTCAGTTAGAATATAATATAACTTTGTTTGCAGTTGTTGCAGTGAAACTTGCACCAGTGTGTTTTCTGTGGAGATAAAGAGATAGTGTCCAGCAATGAAGACCCAACTCAAGATCTGACCTTGTAAGGCCAATATGAAATAACTGTGTGGGAAAATGGGAAAAACCTGCAGTCAGGAATGCACGAAATCATCAAAAGAACAGTGTTAAATTAATCTTGAATAACTTGACATTTATTTTGTTTGACATATTTATTCATGGTGCAGTGAAAACATTCTTTTTTCTCATGGTTATTTAAATTTAGAATTGATAGGAGGGAACATCACTATGTAGTTTTCAATGTAGTTTCAGGGATGATAAAATTCCGGATTAATCCGGAATTCCGGATTTAAGGCCTCACGGATCGATTTTGAGATTAATGTTAATCCGTTGAGTTTTTTCTAGGGGGGAGGGGTGCAGGAGCGAATCGAGCTCAGTTCGAACAATATGGGTACGAAAGGTGAGTTTTCCGGAAGTGTAAAGCCGGAAATTAACGAACCTATTTACGTCTTGGCAATCGAGCTATATGATTGGTTAAGATAGCATCCGGTGATTACGGAAATTACCGATGGGACTAGAAGACAGTATCCGGATGGTCGTATCCGGATATGACAGACGACGAAGACGAATAAACGGGTATTGGAAAATTGGGGAAAAAACCGACCACCACCAACTTCTAAAAACATCGATTCGTCGATTTTAAGGGTATATTTGCCATTTATTTTCAAGAAAAATTCACGAAACGTTTCTTTTTAAGTTAATAGAAAGTGATCAAACTGATAAAGAATTTTGCGCATGTAGCATTATTTCGGACATCCCGATTCGGATTGTGTCATAATAATCAATTTTTATTTTACAAATTTTATTTGGCCGATTGAAGTTTACGCTGTAAACCGTTTCTTTATTATTCTCATAATGTTTGAAGCATTGTTCTCAATAAGAAGTGGCTGTTGACCATAATGGGAGGTTCAAATGAAAATTGGTTTGGTTCAAATTTAAAAAAAAATGAATACATATTTTGTAGTAGTAATACATATCACATAGAGGAAGTCATTTTATTTTCTATTGAGACAGTTCAACAAAACGTCTTGAGGACCCAGTTTGAGTGAGATTTAAATTCTATAGTTGTAATTTGTATTTCCAGGTATGTTGATGGTTACAAAAGTCAGGGATGAACAGACACCTCAGCCAGTGCATCCAGTTGTTCCTGTCAATGACTGACAATTCAATCCAGAGGCCATGATACTTGGATTTATGGCTGAACATGCTCCCTGGCACCACAGTAGTGTGCCTTACTTAAGACACTTGCCAAAGATACAAAAGCGAATAAAAACTTCAAAGGTGTACAGCATCATACAAGATGACTAACAGAGTGGCTAGCCATTTCAATGATGAACATGTGGGGGTTAATAGATCTCGGTTTTGTTTCAACTAAGACAAGTCAACAAACACAATGAGAAAACTGTTGCAGCTATTTTTCTGCTATAGAGAAAGAAATAGTGTTGAGACATTTGGCCTCCTTAAAAATCACTAGGGCTGATTCTGAATCAATTTTCATAGAATTTGAAAGCCTGTTTGAGAGACTTGAACTGCCATGGGACAATCAAGTTTTTGTGCTACTGGACTCATGTAACACCATGAGGGGAAAAAATCTGGCTTAGGGACCAGAATACGTCAAAGTCCACCATGTCCACAACGGCTACGCTGCCAAAGCATTTAAGTCCTGTTTGGATATTACTTGGAATAATATTATATATATAATAATTAATAACAATATATTCTCATCAAATGTGCAGAAAATGGAATAAATACTCTTTATATGATACTTAAAATTGAATAATTAACACTTTTACAATAAACATTTGCAAGCATGATAATCGATATGTTGTTCACTATTATAAATCAAACATCCCACAGTGTAGACTGTTCATACACAGGCATTTTCATAGCCTGTGAGTTGAGTTTTATGGGAAGTGGACAACTGAACCAAAATGTCAGGTACATGTCTTATGCCTGTGACTTCAGGTAAAAAAAGTAGATTTAACTTTGTTTAAAGACAAAGGTGTTAAACTTCACTGCTAAGATTCCTGATAATTGTTCTGATTGTGGATGTCTCTTGTTGAACATAATTATATCTACCAAACCGAAAGGTGTACTCCATGAACACTATTCTAAGGCAAAAAAGGGTATTAGAATCTCTGAAATACGGAAAGCTTCGGGGGGCTTCGCCCCCCTTGTCCCCCCACCAGGGCTTTGCCCTGGACCCATCGGGGGCCTTAAGCAGCCCCCTGAACCCCATGCAGAAATTTTCAGGATTAGCAACTTGGCTCTATTATCATCCCTGTAATTCATGTTCATAGTCAGATCAAAACCCATGTACATGCCCAAATGAGCATTCGAAAATATCAAAATGGTACTTGTTGTATGTAGTGCAAGTCAATTAACATAATAAACAAAAATATTTAATAAATTTCAATTTATTATGCCCCTTTCAAAGAAGAGGAGTATATTGCTTTGCACATGTTGGCCGCTACATCCGTCTGTCTGACAGTAGACCAAAGCTTTTTCCGGGTGATAACTCTACAATTCCTAGACCTATCGTCAAACTTGACGTGAAAGTTTGGTTTAACCAGTAGATGACCCCTTTTGATTTTAGGGGTAATATGGTCAAAGGTCACAGTGACCTTGAACAGGAAGGTGTCAAACCATACATCTGACTGATAAGTTGACAATGCCTGCACCTATGGCCCTCAAACTCAACATGGAGGCTAAGTCTGACTATTAGAAGATTGATTTAAGGGGTCATTGGGTCAAAAGTCAAGGTCACAGTGACCTTGAATGCTAAAAGATTGTACTAATAATGACTGGACAAAGCCTGCACCCATGGCCCTTGAACAACTTGACTTTGGGGTCGGGCCTGACCAGTAGGTGAGCCCTATTGATTTGTCACAGACCATTGAACGCAAAAAGCTTGCCTGTGTGACAATTGCCTGTGTGACAACTCGACAAAGTCTGCACCCATGGCCTTCAAACTTGAAATTTAGGTTTGGGGTGACCAGCAGATGACCCCTTTGGATTTGGAGGTCAAGGTCACATCTCCAATATTGGTCATTAAAACTATGTCATTTACTTATTCCCTGCTGCTAAGAGGATACATGTTTATCAGCAAATATCAGCCATCATCTGAATATGAGTGAAAACTGTACCAACTACCCTCATACTTTGAATAGTATAATCTTAAAACTGCCTCAAAGGCATCTTTTGTCAATGAAAAACCAGCTGTCATTTTGGTCCATGCATATTTCATTCAATTGTCCAGATATTCTTGACAACATGGCGCTAAATAATGCTGCAGGTTTGAAATTTAAGACATTAGTTTTTTTCTTCAGCACCATGCAGATTTATTAACACTTTTATAATAAAAACAAACTAGAAAACAAATTTTAAAGATATTAGTTTTTTTCATGGTATGATGCCACAGCACCATGCAGATTTGTTTTCACTTTTATATCAAAGAAAGTAACTCGAGCACAAATTTTGTAGATATGTGGACTCTGTTGATAGAAGTTCTGGGAGGCATTTTTAGGCTTGAAAGAGCATCATTTTAAAGTTATATTTTTATTATGTCCCTTGAATCTTGGGTATAGTTTGTATTGTATTTGCATTTTAAAGACATTGGCTTCAACAGACCCTAATGTAATGAAGGAATGTAATTGCTTGCTGAAACTGTTATAAGCGACGTCATAAATTTAAGGAATTTTAACATAATGAATATGCATTTAACTAATTTAAAGCGGTTCAAAATTAGGAAATTTGAATTAAGAATCTTGTAGGCCATTGGATACATGATTAAGTAGGGCCAATATATTTGTGCTTATTATAATCACATTTATCCTTCTTCATCTACCTTAAAGAGTGTTCATCATTCGTATGAAATCATTTGATCACGTTTCATTTGAAAGAACTTTGCGGTAGTGTTTGCTTGCTTCAGTTACGTCACCGACAGTCTTGCAGCGCTTTCAGCGCTTTGATTTGGAAAAGATGCTATAACTCAGTTATTGTGCACTGCATTTGCACTCATCAAGTTTGACCAAATTGTGTTGTATAAATAAAATCCATTCAGTAATTCAGAAGTTACACTGCAGTTAGAAGCTATGCTGTTGACAAAAAAAGTAACAAAGGGCAATAACTCTGTCATTAGCTGAAATTGAGTGATGGCTCTTCTTGTACAGTGGAATTCCTCTCATTGTGCTTTACCACTGTATGAAGTTAAATGAAAGTCCATCCAAGTTTTCAAGTTTTTCTCCGGACAAGGAAAAAGTAAGAAAAGGCAGTAACTTTGAGATTAGCTGAAAAAGAGTTATGGTTCTTGCACACTGCACTTCATATCATCTTGCTTTACCATTGTATGAAGTTAAAATTAAATTCCATCAAGTAGTTTTTAAGTTATACTCCCGACAAGAAAGATAAACAAAGGGCATTCGCCCTTCCCTAAATTTGCCACCAACTTCCACCAAATGCCACCCAAATCCATGGCAAATGGGTGGCACTTGGTGGAAAATGGGTGGCACTTGGTGGAATATCAAGAATTCCACCAACTGCCATGAAATTTCCACCCAACTGGAGGTGGCAGTTGGTGTAAAATTGAACTCAGTTTTTTTTTCATGTGGCACTTGGTGAAAAAGTTGGACTTAGTTAATTTTTCATATGGCAGTTGGTGAAAAAATGAACTTAGTTAATTTTTTGGGTGGCATTTGGTGAAAAAAGACTTAGAAAATCTCAAGAGTTCTGTAAAATGGAACCATTACTTATCATGATGGAATAATAGTAGAATTTACGACAGTTGCTGTTCATGCTGCTGTTTTAGCATCATTACATATGCTACTATTTAAAACTAACTGGTAATGTTGCTCAGGTTATACTGATGATGATTATGATGTTGGTGGTTCTATTGATGATGATTATGATGTTGGTGGTTCTATTGATGATGATTATGATGTTGGTGGTTCTATTGATGATGATTATGATGGTGGTGGTGGTGGTGGTGGTAATTATGATGATTGTGGTGGTGGTGATTATGATGATTGTGGTGGTGGTGGTTGATTTTGACAATTGTGTTGTTGTTGGTAGTTCATTGTGGTGTTGGTGAATATGATTGTGGTGGTATTGGTGATTATGATGATTGTGGTGGTGGTGATAGTGATCATGATGATTGTGGTGGTGGTGACAACAACAACAACATGTTGTTATTGATGATGATGATGATGGTGGTTGTGGTGGTGGTGGTGGTGGTGGTGGTGGTGATGATGATGATGATGATGATGATGACGACGACAACAACAATGTGATGATGATTATCATGATCATGATAATGATGAGTTAAACTAAGTTTTCTGTGTACATGTGCTCTGTTGCTATTTCCCCAAAGGTACAGGGATCCCATTAATGTTTGATTTAAACTCGGAATGACCTCTCTGCTGGAAAATCTCCTCAAAATATTTGAATCTTCTGACAGTTACTAGTATTAATTTTGTGGAACTTTGAATAGTGAGAAAAAAAATTGTGCAGTTTTGTTTAATAAAATGGATTGATTATAAGGTAACTGTTTTTTTTTATCATTTTAACATCCAAAAAAGATCATGACTTGTCATTTTATTTTATTTTTACACATATTAGGCTCTTTGTCTTTGTTTAAAGTTTGACTAAGAGATAAGCTTTATGCATATACTGTCAAGTATGTTTCACTTTATTCCAAAATAATTGACAAATACTCAGTCAAGCAATGTACTAAGTTTAAAAATTATCATTCAATTTGTACAATGAAGTTGAACATGTATAAAGAAATGTTATACACATTTTTTCCAGACAACCCCCCCCCCCCCATAAGGATGACAATGTACTTGGAAAAGATTCTAAGACCTTTTTGGTAAATATTTGAATATTACAATAACTTAAATGAAGACTGACCTCATAGTTTTATCATATTTTATTAGCTTATACTTATTTAAAAGTGCTAAGTGCTATGAAGGGTGAGATAAACAATATTAAATGCCAGTCAAGAAAAGATGAAGAAGATGTATATGATCTAAAGGGTGTGTGTGTTTTTAAGAAAAATCGTTAATGGTATTGACAAAGCCTTGGTGTAATTCATGTTGTTGGCTGCATGATTTTGAAAAAATAAAGATATTAAAGTGAATCTTGGTGTACACATGTTTCCAAAGACATTTGTAGAACAAATTGTAGAACAAATAACATTCTTCTGTGAGGCAAACCCTGTTATATAGAACAGATTTATTAAAATGATCGCTTTTTTCAGAAAGAAATATGAATAGGGGACTTCTATAGCAGAAGAAGTATAGCCAAACTTGCAGAAAACAACAACCGAATGACTGCATCACTAAAGAAAAGAAACAGGTTATTGACATTTCAATATTCAAAATACCAAAACTGGTAGTTAAATTAACTTTTTACCTGTATTGTCATTGCTAATACAACAGACAAGTGCTCATGTAAAACATATTTGCAATGATTCAATGTATGAGGCTGAAATCTATAATTAGTTATGGTATATCATTTTGTTGTTATACTTGGTATTAATCTGGCTATAGGCCCAAAGCTGAAGAAACTTATTTAAGAGTATGTTTTTAATGTTGTCATTTTATTTATGCATCAAATTTAAAATATATTTTGAATAATGATAGCTAAAATGAAACCTCCAAAATAAATAATACTAAAACTGTTTTCAGGATTTCTCCAAATGTAGAAATGCAGACAGCTCTTCACCATCAACTGTGATCCTTTGTAATTTTGTGTACATATGAAACTAAATGACTGCAAAGAAATGTTTTTTGTTGTTCTTAGGTTGTTGTATGCATACTTCATAAATCCCATGATTTTATTTCCCCCAAGTGCCACGTAATTTCCACCAACTGCCACATTGGCATGGCATTTGGTGAAAAAAGATCAAAGAAACTGAACGTGGCATTTGATGGAAAATTGTTCCAATACTCCACCAACTGCCACCTTGGGGTGGCATTTGGTGAAAAATTTGCCACCAACTGCCACGTGGCATTTGGTGGAAAACGTTCCAATACTCCACCAACTGCCACGTTGGGGTGGCATTTGGTGAAAAGATTTGCCACGTGGCCTTTGGTGGAAAACGTTCCAATACTCCACCAAGTGCCACGTTGGGGTGGCATTTGGTGAAAAAATTTGTCACGTGGCATTTGGTGGAAAATGTTCCAATACTCCACCAAGTGCCACGTTGGGGTGGCATTTGGTGGAAAATGGTGAAAAATTAGATCAAAGTCCCATTTTATTCTGTTTTTCATCGTTTTACACCAAGTGCCACCCGTTCCAATACTCCACCAACTGCCACCCATTTTCCACGTCCAATTCGTGGCAAATTTAGGGAAGGGTGTGGGATGTCATGTAACATTATTACATAGCTTATGTTTTAAATGTTACATGATCTCCCACAATAAACAAAAATATTGACATGGTATGATTAGATGAAATAGAGTTCTGGTTCTTGTTCACTGCATTTTCTCTCATTGTGTTTACCTGTAACCATTGCATGAAGTTCTATTAGATTCAATCTATTAGTTTTTAAGTCTTGCTCTGGATAAGAAAAAGTAATAAAGGGCAATAACTCTGTAATAAACTAAAAAAGAGTTATGATTCTTGCACACTGCACTTCCTCTCTTTGTGCTTTGTTTTTGTGTGAAGTTTGATTTTTAAAATGTTCACACTTGACAAGACATCCTACCAATGACTTTCACATCATATTCAGCTGAGACCGGTCATGCTTCATTCTGTGCAAGTATTGTGTACACCGCATTGTCTTACCATGTGACCTTCCTCAGGGTAAAGGTTATTGTCTGGTCACTTACATTAACAGTCAGGTTGCAGTGGGAGAGGACTGGTTTCTCATTCTTACTCCATGTCACTGAAGCCTTGGTCAGCTTGGTTACATGGACTGGTATCTTCAGGTTGACACTCATGTTAAGGGCCACCTGTAGGTATTTATAGTCATATTTAAGTTTAGGTTTGTCTAAAACAAGCATAGAGTACTAGTAAAAATCTGAGATCATAATTTCTATCCATTCACAAAACTTAATGACCATTGTTTACCCACTTTTGCAAGCAGACGGAATGACGGGCAACGCCAAAAACTATATCCCCCTCCTGAAACCTTCGATACGCCAGGGGATAAGAAGATATCACTCGGACTACTTTTTATCATTCAAGGTTACTACAACCTTGACCTTTGACCTAACGCCCCCTTATATCAATAGGTGTAATTTACTAGTCAGGCCCAACCTCCAAGGCAAATTTTAGGGCCATTGGGCATTACCCATAAATCATAAGGGGTCATTTACTGGTCAGTCCAAGCCTCCATATTAAGTTAGAGGACCATAGGTCTAGGCATTGTTTAGTTATCACTGAGACAAGCTTTGACATTATACCATTAAAGGTCACCATGACCTTGACCTTTGACCTGGTGACCCCTAAAATAAATAAGAGTCATCTACTAATCAGGTCCAACCTTCATGTTAAGTTTGATGACCATAAGTCCAGCATTTCTTAAGTTATCACTTGGACAAGGTTTGGTCTACCAACTGACCAACCCACTGACCAACCAGTGCAAAGTACTCCTCTTCTATGAAAGGGGGCATAATCAATGTACGTATATAACTTTAGTCATATTTAATTTATTAAATGTTGCAAGTTTTAATATTGTGCGGTTGAATTGCTTTCTTTTGATTTTTTATCAATATATGGTTAAATTTTGTGCAAGATAGAGAGGATATTTGTTTATTTCAGTTATTATTCTATTATGATCACGAGAGGAATAAAATACAATCTTTCACTGCAATAAACAAATTTTCTGTTTCTTTTATGCTTATTTTCCGAGTTTTATAGAATTTTAATATATTTTCTAAATTTCCACTTTTTTTGAAAAGGGTGTTTTTTACGCCGCTACACGTGGGGCGCCCCTCATGCAAAATTATAACTGTCAATTTTCTAGATCCGGTTTGTTGAGAAAGTTCTCTGCTATTCTTTTTTGTTAGTTTATTATTCGCTCGTTTTTTAGTGTAAAGATTTTATGAACAGTTTTCAATGAAGTTTTTAAAAGTGCATCATTGTTCCATAAAATAACTAAAACACTTTTATTTTAACCCTTTTCCGCGTGATTGCGCCAAATTGCCCCTTTATCTATTCCCGCATGATTGCTCCAAATTGCTCCTTTATCAGTTATCACATCATTGCTCCAAAAATGCTCCTCAATCGATTCCCGCGTGATTGCGCCAAATTGGCCCTTTATCTTAATTCCCGCATGATTGCTCCAAATTGCCCCTTTATCTATTCCCCCATGATTGCTCAAAATTGCGCCTTTATCAATTACCGCATGATTGCTCCAAAATGCCCCTCTATCGATTCCCGCATGATTGCGCCAAATTGCCCCTTTATCTATTCCCGCATGATTGCTCCAAATTGCGCCTTTATCAATTACCGCATGATTGCTCCAAAATGCTCCTCTATCGATTCCCGCATGATTGCGCCAAAATGCGCCATGCTTATATACGGTCATTTATTAACATATCGGTTACTTATTTTTTCGCAACAAATGCATTTTGTTTAGTATAAACATCGATAATTATATTACTCATGAAAAAAGATGATGTTACTATTCAAACTTTTCAGAAAATCGCGACTGAAATAGACAGGGGTAAAACACGCCTTCAAAGATGACAGCGCATGTTTGACACGTGCTTGCCTCGTTTTTTTTATGGAAAATCCCCAAATATGTCACTGGCTATTTAAAACTACCAATAATAAATCATACATGTGATAACGTCCCGGACGTCCGGGATTGTCCCGGAAATCGTATCTCTGTCACAGAGAGTGCATATTTGTCCCGGAAAGTCATAAAAAAAATGAAAAAAAATCTCGGAATCGATTATCTTAATTTTACCAATGTAAGTCAGCTATTTTGCCTGTCTGGGACACTGGTCGTAAAACACAGGACTTTTTGACACTAATCCGTTAATTGGTATGTGCGTCGTCGAGGTCATCGTCAATCACCCGATAATTGATCTATTGGCCTATTGTTGTGCTTTACGAGTCGGGGAGGGTTCTTGTATACAAATTTATTGTTTTCGTATGAATTTGTTTGGTCTTATGAATGATAGCTTTTAATTGATGAATTGATATTTTTCACACATTTTACCGACAAACGAGCATGAAGGTAAGTTCAAAGAAAGTGACAAAATGGGTAAAAAAACAAAATTAAAACACGGAAAACATCCCATATTCCATTCAAATTTCAAAGTTGATATGTCATTATACTTTAAACAACTTACACGTTCATAAGGAATTGTAGTGTTTTGAACTTTTTTTTGAACTGTCGTTGTGTATTTTTACGCCCAAATAAAACTGAAGATATGGTGTACAGGTGGTTATATAGAGTGCTTTAATCACGTGACCATGGCAGGTCACGTGATCGCTTTCTACAGCCGGTTGTTGACCCGTCTCTATCAAAATTATATGCATCTCCAAACAGAAAAAAGCTCATCGACTGGAAAATCTTCTTGATCGTCTAAAAAATATTGTGTGTCATAAATTGCAAACGTTTTAAATGTGATGAAAAAATAAACATTTTGTAACGCATGTTCTCAAAAGCGCAGGAAAACAGGTGCCTGTAAGTTGTTTATTTCCTGTTTTATGAAACCGAAAGTAGACTGCATATCCTCCTGGTTAGCACTTCATTTAAAGCCTGGGAATATATCTGGTTTTATTTTTTCAAGAAAATGCAGAAAAAAACAAACCATGTCAAGTAAAAAATAGGTCTTGGCAGTCAAAATAGGTACATTTTCCCCGACGTTAAAAACGACTAAAATAGCCTCAGATATGCTCTAGAATGCACCACAGACGTCCCCATTTAAAAAAATCAGGGGGGGGGGGGGGGCATGCCCCCGGACCCCCCTAGTGTGCGTTAACATTACGACGAGTGTCCCGGAATCGACCCAAGAAAATATGGCATGTATGAATAAATATCATATAAATATATCCTATAGATCAGGCACGAATGACGTCACATTTCATGGTTCAGAAATGTGTCAAAATGGCTGATTTACCATGTAGTTAACTAGAGTCTGGCTTGAATAAACACATGTCATTTGTCACTTCTGTTTCCAAAAATGAATTTCCTTCTGAATACACAGATAATAATATCAAATGTGATATGACCCAGTTTGACAGCTGTTGAAACACGTGTTCTGTTGATCTCGATAAATAAACAAGAATGCTGTCGTAATTGTACATGCATTTTAGACCTTGATTTATTGCCTTGTGTTGACAGATTTTGATTATAGTATTACGGAATTACTGAATTTAATTTAGAAAGCGATTCTTACTATTAAAAATTTGAGTTGTATGGCTTGTTGAGGGCTGTGCCAGTAGCAGACCCAGCTTTAATTTTGATATTTACAAATATTTTATTAAATTCATTTAGACAAGAGGGCCTTCACCTGATCCAATTCAAGTTTTTCTATGATTTGACCTAGTGGCCTGGTTTTTGACCTCTGATTACCCAGTTTCAAACTCTACCTAAAAATCATAAAGTATAACATTCTGATCAAGTTCCATGATCGTATGGTCATAAATGTGGCCTCTAGAGTGTTAACATGCTTTTCCTATGATTTGAACTTATGACCTAGTTTTTGATCACACATGACCCAGATTAAAACTGACTTAGGTTATTAATATAAACATTCTAACCAACTTTCATGAAGATACAGTTATAAATGTGAACTCTAGAGTGTTAACAAGCTTTTCCTTAAATTTGACCTGGTGACCTAGTTTTTGACTGCAAATGGCCCAGATTTGAACTTGGCCTAGAGTTAATCAATATAAATGTTCTGACAAAGTTTCACGAACAATCAGTCATAAATGTGACCTCTAGAGTGTTAACAAGCTCTTCTTATGATTTGACCTAATGGCCTAGTTTTTATCCCCATGTGACCCAGATTTAGACTTAACTTCGATATTAATAATATAAACATTCTGACCAACTTTCATGAAGAAACATTTATAAATGTGACCTTTAGATTGTTAACAAGCTTTTCCTTAAAATTGACCTGGTGAACTAGTTTTTGACTGCACATGATTCAAACTTGGCCTAGAGCTACACTTTGTGCTCAGGTGACCTAAAAACATTAACCGAAATCCACCTGTAGCTGTGTATTGTTGAAGTTTATTCAGTATAATCCTTTGACACTGCAGCTACACACTCTGTAATCTCTTACAAATTTTTACAATAACATCTCATCAAAGTAACCTTTATAAGGAAGGGTTTTTCCATATTACTAGATAACACCCACCTTTTGCCTGCCATTGGTCCCCTTGGTTTAAGGTTTTCCCTTTCATCTCTGCTCACATATTTGTATCTTTTGCCATCCCAAACTGTAAAAAAATATAAAATTAAATATCTTAACAGGTGTATCCTATAGACTAAAATCATTTAAACATTCATTTTTTTTCTTCTTTTGAATACATGAATCTGCATGTCAAAGAGTATTTGTTTGAGGCAAAACATTCATTCAAAGTGTGAGGATGGCTTGTCAGCCAAATTCCAACTTGCCATAAGTAGCTTTTTCAAAAAAATGAGAAATGCCCAATTTCCTATATTGAGCGTTCAAATTAAAAACTTTGAAGCTGTCTTTCTAAAAAACAGAAAATGTCCCTTTGTGGCTGTGGTTATGGCCATGAATAACCTGAGGATCTGTCTCATTTAAATGCAACAATTATTGAAATATCTCAAATAACCAACACTGTCAAGACCCAAAACAGACTACTGAAAAACTGCAATCGATAGAGGTCGCCGGGGACTGAGCCTAAACCTCGAGGGAACCTATGTTTTTTGAACGACCCGATTTTCAATTTTCTCCAGTCTGTTATGAAATATATTTATGTGTATTACAAGTATGAAGAAGTCTGTTTACTAAGACACTGAATATGTGTTGCATTGTGGAAATCGCTCATATGTTCAAAGGCTGTCGGAAAAATGAACATTTTATAAATAGTCATCAGCTTTTCCAATAAGATCTCTCCCACAGACATAGTTTTTGACCCTAAAGATGACACATTTATTCATCTAAGATTTCATTTCTTTTATGAGTCGGGAAAATGTTGCCTAAGATTTCACCTAGTGAGCTCGTTTTTGATCTGAGGTGACCCATATTCACAAGTGTTTAAGACAACATGTAGATAAATATTCTGACCAAGTTTCATAAAGAATTTTCATGACCATGGAATTCTTTTTCCTTTGACCTAGAATTTGACCCAGGATGAATGAATGATATAAAAAAGCAAGATATTATGCAGACAAATATTCTGGCCAAGTTTCATCAAGATATGGAAAAAAAATGTTGAATTTATGATGTGGAAATAATTTTCCTAAGATTTGACCTAGTGATCTAGATTTTGACCGCGTTGACCCATAATAAAAAATATGCAAGATATAATGCAGACAAGCATTTTGAACATGTTTCATCAAGATTTGATAAAAATTTGAATTAATTACAGTAGAAAGTCACTTAACCGGACAAGGTCGGACTGGGCAAAATTTCCGGTTTAGTGAGGATTCCGGTATAGTGAGGATTTGATGTAGGGAGAAAGTTTACTCAAAATATTAACTGAGTGAACCCTTAGGACAAAGGTTGAGACATGACTAAAGCACATGCAAAAGTGATAAACATAATTAAACATTGTGCATTTATCTTTTTTTTCTTAAAATAAAACAACTTGCGAAAATGACCACTTCATCACCAATCAAAGTTCTTGATTTGAGTAAAAAAGAAACAAACAAATTATCCTATTATCTGTAATTTAATGCTTGTTAAGTATGTTTGATAGTTTAATTAAAGCACCGTCTAATTTGATTCAATCATAGAAGTCTTGAGATAAACCAACCCTCCAAAATGATCACTTTATAACCGTTTCTAGTCCTTTATTTTCTGCAACAAACAAATTAATGTTCCAATCAATTTTCTTTTCACAAGTTTGATGATCGTGCCGCATCAATCCACAGCGCAATCATCTTATCGATAATCAAGTTAACACAACATCACAGGTGCAATATTTAACGACGCACTGGCTGACAAAACAAAGTGACACATGTTTTGCGAATTCCTAATACACAAAATCATTTTGACATGTTGAAACAAATATATGTCTGGTTTTGTAAGGTAAAATTACATTGACAAATAACAAATTTTCTTGATTTTTTTTTATCATATCCTGAATTCCGGTTTTGTTGGGATTTTTTTTACATTGAAAATGGATGGGGAAACCAGGACTCTGAAAAAAGTCTGGTATCCCGAGGATTATGGTTTTGTAGAGTTCCGGTTTAGTGTTTCTACTGTACCTTGAAATATTTCTTCTAATACTTGACCTAATGACCTAGTTTTTGACCCAAGATCACCCATATTCATATATATTCAAGACAACATGCCGACAAAATTATAGTCTCAACAAGTTTGATTACCATTGGATAAGAACTCGACTTTATTATGCACCAGTCATTTGTAACCATGGCCCCCCAAGGCCCGGGGAATAGCAGGGACTTTGACCTTCGGTCCAGCCAAGCCCGGGCAAAGTCTCAGCCCTGCGGGGACAATCTGCTGGTAAAACCCGCGCCAAATGCCCCAGCACCCAACGGAACATAGATAATGCCAATTTCCAGCTAAATTTGGCGTGAAGACAAAACACCAAACACAGAATTGTTAACACCCACCCGCCCAGTTATCGCCATTCTATAACCTGTAAATATCAATAAATAAATAGCGTTTCATTTATTTATTACCTAAATTTGAGTCCATCAATTTCTTAAATGTTCATGTAAAAATGATATTCTTATTAATACGTTGCACACACTAAAGCAAAAGTATGGCTGACTTTTTTTTACTCTAGTTACGTTATAAATCTATAAATAAACAGGTCATGTCACAGTGCGCATGCGGGTTAACGCTTCCGTTTTCTTGTTTACATTATCAAGATCAGAGGTGACAGACTTTTATTATTGGTACAATAATTATGTTGATTTATTTTGCTTCTGTGTCAGAACCGCCAAAAAAAGATGCCAATACTACTGACTTTGATGCCGTAATGATGCGACCTTTGAGTTGTTACAGTAACATTTACTGCATAAATACCAGAATCCTACTATTCAACATTATTTGTTTTGTGCTTTGATCAAAACATCATAGAAATAAAATTCCCAAAGTGGGTTTAATGCAATCTATGTATAAAATTTTACGACATTTTGGCGCGAAAATTAACATAAGCAATTTTTCATTTGTCTGCTCTTCCAGTACCAGGGTATGCACTACACCTGTTGGGCAGTCTGATTGATTGATTAGCAGCTCTACTTAATATAATCTTGAGTTTTCACAAGCCAGATGTAATATTCCAACTGCTTCTCAATCAAAAGCACTGAAACATATGACAAGACCCTGAACCATGACATATTTTATGCGTATTTTCCAAAAAATCTAAAAATAGAACCAACCATTTTTTTGTTTACATTGTATCCATCTTTGATTTTGACTGAAAACAAAAGGGACTTAGTTAGACAATTTCTACTGCTTTTGAACCCAATCTACCGACTCGGAGACCCAAGTCTTCCTCTTGCCATTGCCATGCAGAGCTTCATATGTCTGACATTGTGCTACTAACTATGTATAACATGCTGTTTACACAAATGTAAAAAATGGAAGGGACACCTGATTTCAAATGTTCGTGTCCCTTTGGGATCCCTTAGAAAAATGGTTAGTGTCAACCCCTGAATGTGTCCTGTTAAGTCATTTATTTTTACTGCAATATAGTTTAATAGTAAATAAAATTACTATGTGATTTACTTGCAGTAAACTTGAAAACAACTGATAATGGTAAACACTTAGTAGGTAATCCAGACAGGTTTGTGGTCAGTCCAAAAGGTTTCCATGACATCTGTTTTGTGAGGCATATCTGAGACATAAATAATTATGGTCCATCATCTGCCAGAGTGGTCGCCTGTAGTTTCACTGTGGTGCTGACAAGATTTGACAAAAATTAATAAATTTTTATGGCTATGGAATTCTTCGTCCTAAGATTTGACCTTGTGACCTAGATTTTGACCAGGGATGACCCATATTAAAATCTTTCAAGATATTGAGCAGACAAATATTCTAACCAAGTTTCATAAAGATTTGACAAAAATTAATGAATTTATGACGAGGAATGATTTTCCTAAGATATGACCTAGTGACCTAGAATTTGACCCAGGATGACCCATTTTCATATATATATTCAAAATAACATGCCGACAAATAGTCTGACCAAGTTTGATTACCACTGGATAAAAACTCTGGATTTTATTACATAAAATGAAAACTTTAATGCAGAATTGTTAACGCCGGGCGCCCGCCCACTTAACTCCCAAAATTGCATTTAGGCTGGTTCAAACATACCATGCGATCGGAAAATAAAAATCAATACTCCTAAGCAAATGAACAAATTCAGTTGATAATTGACTGTTAACCTTGAACATTATCACAGACTTGGAGAATTTAAAGTGCTGGATTTCATGGGCAAAGTTAGCGGATCGTCTTAAAAGCAGATCGCCTTATAGTCAGGGAAATATGGTACTAAGTTTGGTATATAGCCTAAATATTCCATATGTAAACCTTTCCTAACACAGTGGATACAACATTGGACTGATTTTTTTGCGACACCGATTCGATCCTGGTCTACGACTGGATTATTTTTGTTTAATTTTGGTATTTTTTTACAATTATTATATCAAAGAGTAAAACATTTTATTAAATAATTGTCCCGAGATTCGTTACAAAAAAAAATTGTTTTGGTGCCACTCTGGTGTCTAGTACCTTTAATGCAATCCTAAACTTCTTTAAACTTTAAAAACTTCAGTCCAAACTCAAAATGTGGACAATTCTGATATCTTGATTTTCCGGTTGTGTCAAAGAGTTCAATTGCAGATGCATTAACATAAAACATAAATCAGGCTCAAAATGTGTTGGGATTGGGGATATACTTTTGTAAAATTAATCAGATGACATTGTGTAGAATGTTTGTTAAAATGACTTTTTCCCAAGATCCAAGTAAACTTGACATAACGAGTTTTGACTGTAATACATTCTTAACTCTTAAATGTGAATCTTAGAGAGAAATACACTTTTTTTCCTTTTGCTAAGAAAAATTGTACCGCGCCAGCAATTAAAAGACAGTGTTACTAGAGACAGAGCTTAATGATAGCAAAACATTGAATTGTCAATGAAATCATGAATTTCCATACTTGAATATCATAGATCAAAACTAGAGCTATCACTGTAGGTAAATCCGGACAAAAAGTAACCGGGCAATAACTCAGTAATAAGCAAGAATAGAGTTATGGTAATTATACACTGCACTTCCTCTCATTATGCTCTACCATTGTATGAAGTTTAATCCAATTCCATCCAGTAGTTTTTAAGTTATGCTCCAGGCAAGGTAAATTGCAACAGACCGACCGAACGACCACAAGGTGACTCCATTATACCGCCTTCAAACTTCGTTTGTCAGGGGTAATGCAGATATACAATTATTTACTAGAAAATGGTGACTAAAAATGTGCAAAAAATCCTTATACAACAGTTTAACTTCCTTATCACTAACACCCCATTGCTTTCTGCCCTTTTTGGAACAGACCCCAGACATTTTGGAAAAATATGCATTGAGAAATCTGCCGAAATTACATTTCATACTTATCTCTGAACTTGATGGAAATCAACGATCATTTAATCTAAATATCCTAAAAACTTAACATCACATAATTTATAGGAATATTGAATGAGTAGTACAGTGAGGTAAAGATGGCTTTCCTAAAAAAAAAAAATCATTTCTTTTGATTAATGTTTTTTACAAGACTGGGAAAAATATTATATATACGGCTTTGGGAATTGGTCGTATAGTTCGACTCGTGGGTACTATAGAAAAAGGCCTGCATCTAATCTGCCCTGACCCCACCCCAATAAGAAGTGAAAAGTCAACAAGGCCTCTTAAAATCAATAAAAATCCTTTTTAATTGTCTGATTTTAAAGCATTTAAAAGACTTTCTATACATGGAACAACATTTAGAATCAGTGGTCCCCAAAGTTTTCAATGTTGCATTTTCTTTGAGGAATTCTGGGTACTTTTTGTAAAATTGATGAAAAGAAAGCTGTAACACTGGACTTCTGGCGGTGTTAACTAGCCTGCCTAATAAATTCAGCAGAAGCTCACCGTGCTGTTAAGGAGTCTAATATTAATCCTGGCTTTAGTTTGGCTGGAGATGTCAAATCCACACGGCTGGAAAATTGGCCTCGTGCTCTGGAACTACGCAATCGGCAGAATCTGCAACAGGAAGGTCTGAATCTGGTAAACTGCATTCATAATCAATTTGAGAAAGTTCTTATTCATCATAATGTAAGTAGTGTACATATTCATGTAAGTAGCTAATAGAACTTCTGAACTGAAGTATTATAAAGGCAACAAGATAAGGGTCTGGAGCCATATTCAATAAGCATTTTCACTAAGGGAAAAACTGCCTTTTTTCTAATTTGAATTTTGAGAAAATGTAAAATGCAATGTGCGATGCCAACAAGGTCCCTTTAGGGAAAAGCATGCTCAACCCTGAAGGGGTCGACTGGTCTTTATATACAGCAAATTCTCTGTCTTCACCGAGTCAGGGCTTTACTCGATCGAATGTCCGAGTACTCGAAAGAAAATCTATAAAATCACGATTTACAGACAAAGCAACAGATCTGGTTAGTTGCCAAGATGACACTTACGGTTCCCTCTAATCCCCGCTGTGTAAACAATTGACCCTTATAAATTAGTTGAGAGTTGCAAACTGTCAACAAAGGGCCCTTCTTTCCAATTAGCACTGATGTCAATTAGCGAAGTTTTGATAGCGGTACTTTCACCTACACAATTCTATTGTTTACCAATAAGAGATCTTTTACCAAACCTTGGACGCTTATTTTTAACAAGCGTTGATTTCTTATTTATGGGCATATTCTAACTATTTTTGCATTGTTTATCACAATTGACATCTAAAATCAAGAATTTTGAATATTTATGACGTAAACAACAATATTATACAGTACGAAGTATTTTGTTCATTATTTTTATGTATGCTATTTATTTTCATTCATTATAGTTCTGCATTCTTATATAAAATCATTAAAGTGAAATGAAAAAGACATTTGTAAAAGCATGAAAGAGCATTTGTTTATCTTTCATTTAATTTTCTGTTAAAGTACATAATGAAAGTCTTATTAACCCTTTCCCGCATGATTGTGCCAAATTGCCCCTTTATCTATTCCCGCATGATTGTTCCAAATTGTCTCTTTATCGTTTACCGTATGATTGTTCCAAAATGTCCCTCTATCGATTCCCGTATGATTGTTCCAAAATGTGCCATGCTTATTTACGGTCATTTATTAACATATCTGTTGCTTATTTTTTCGCAACAAATGCATTTTTGTGTAATATAAACATCGATAATTATATAAATAATGAAACAAGAGGGCCAAGATGGCCATAAATCGCTCACCTGAGTAAAAGAGTTTAACCTTTGTTATTACTATAGCTTGTTTCTCAAAGAATATTGAACAAGAGCTGTCAAAGTATGTGACAAATGCCCCCCAATGTGACATTGATCTATGAACAAGTACATAAAAAGTTGATCTTGCCTTTATGTGTCAAATACATATTGCAAGTTATATTAAATTGCCTCTGAGCATAGAAAAAAAACCAATCATACTAAATGACAGCCAACACTCTTTATGTCCTCATATTCAGCATTCCATTGTGAATAAACACTTAGTGTATCTTTCACCTTAGAGGTAGGGACATGGGTCTTGCACACAACACGTTGTCTTGGTATGTCGAAAACATATGGCAAGTCATTTTAAAATCTGTCCATATAACAGTAAGTCACAGCGCGGACACGACAGCCTATATTTTCCTTCAGGTTGCCATGGCAACCGGAGTTCTGCATGGAATTATTTTTTTTTGAACAATTTTGAAAAAGCACCAACCAAGGATCATTCCTATGAAGTTTCATCAAAATTGTCCAAGCGGTTTAGGAGAAGAAGATGATTGTAACCAATTGTTGACACTTTTCCTTTAGGTTGCCATGTCAACCAGAGTTCTACATGGAATTAATTTCTTTGAACAATTTTGAAAAAGCACCAACCAAGGATCATTCCTATGAAGTTTCATCAAAATTGTCAAAGCGGTTTAGGAGAAGAAGATGATTATAACCAATTGTTGACATTTTCCTTTAGGTTGCCATGGCAACTGGGCCAAACAAAATTATGTGAACAAATTTAAGAGAGGTTCATGCAAGGACACTTCAAACCAAATTTGCTGAAGATCTATCAAGGGGTTCATGCGAAGAAAATGTTAAGTTTTTTTTACTAATTTTAGCTCTGGTGGCCCTTAAAAGGGGCCAAACAAAATTATTTGAAAAGACCTGACAGAGGCCCATGCTAGGATGCTTCAGACTTGAAGATCCATCAAGCAGTTAATAAGATCAAGTTGTTTAAAGGTTTTCTATTTTTTGCTCTGGTGACCCCTAAAAGGGGCCAAACAAAACCATTTGAACAAAGTTGAGAGAGGACCATGTAAGGATGCTACATATCAAGTATGGAGTCATTCTGACCTTTACTTTCAGAGGAAAAGATGTTTAAGTGACAAGACAATGTAAAAACAAATGACCCCTGAGCAAGGCCAATTTGACCCCGGGACAATAATTTGAATACCTTTGGTGTCGGTCCTCTAGGTAACACTATATACCAAATATGAAAGCTCTAGGTCTTATATTTTGGAGAAGAGGATTTTTAAAGTTTTATTAATATATAAGACTATATAAAAATATTGAAAACTTCAGCCTATGAACACGGGGCGTGGCCAATTTTGACCCTAGGGCTAAAGTTTGAACAATCTTAATAGTGGTCCGATAAACAATGCTTCATACCAAATATCTAAGGCCTTCGCCTTTTGGTTTCGGAGAAGAAGATTTTATAAGTTTTCATCATATACATATATAAGGAAACCCATGACCGCCCGGGTGGGGCCATTTTTTGACCCCAGGGCCAAAGATTGAACAATATTGGAACAAGTCAACTAGATGATATATCATGCCAAATATCTAAGCTCTTGTCACTACTTGATTTTACGTGTGTATCTATATATATATATTTGTTATTAATTGTTGTATGTGGCCCATATTGAAAATTGGTATGTGTACTAAATATGTTATCCAGTTTAAACTAGAACTGTAAGCCAAAGGCTAACGAATACCCCCCAACCCTTCCCTGTCTAGGTTGTTTGCCCTGGCCTTAGTTATGGTATCATTAGAAAGCACAAGGCAATACATTTATTTAGTTTATTTAGAATACCTATTACTGAATCAGGGACTGCCATGGCACTGCAGCAGAGATCACAAAATGGTCACTATAGTATGTTGGTACTGTGTCCACACTTATCCCCTCCAGGAGCCTGTGCACCCACCTCAGGGGAGATAACAAACCTGTTTCTCTCATTTTCACCATAAAGGGGTCATGATGAAAAATGACAAAGGAGTAGGCCACCAAAGCGAATATTACCCCACTCCCACCCACCTCAGGGGAGATAACAAACCTGTTTCTCTCATTTTCACCATAAAGGGGTCATGACTCCTGACAGGATATTCCAAATTGAAGGTGGACGGGTGAATAAGGAAATAATACAGGTGCACAAAATCACATATACAAAGGTTCACATCATGGTCATGGATAGCTGAAAGTTTGAGAAAAATATATTGAAAAATGACAAAGGAGTAGGCCACCAAAGCGAATATTGTAACAAATTTAAGGCCTGTATGCACCTAACTTCAGGACTTTTGATGGTCTTTTTAAGGACAAAATCAATTAAAGGTCTTTTTAAGGCCATGCAAACATTCTGATTAATACAGGTGCACCAAATCACATATTCAACATTTCATATCATGGTCATTGACATCTGAAAGTTTGAAAAAGATTTATAGAAAAAATGAGAAAAAATGACCAAGGATTAGGCTAGACAAAGCTGTATAATTTTTGCCTATTTTAACTTATTCAGGGGCCATAATTGGAGACATGATCATGTGATTCCAACCACAATCACAGGGGCAAATGTTCTCACCATGGCTAAAAGTTTGAAAAAGATTCATTCAAAAATGACGAAGGAGTAGGACGAACAAAACTAATTTTACCCAATTTAACTCATTAAGTGGCCACAACTCCACTCAGGATCATGTGACTCCCACCAAATTCATGGAGGCAAAGGTTTACATCATGGCCATTAATATTTGAAAGTTTGAAAAAGATTTGCTCAATAGCTTCAAAGAAGAATCCTGGACAAAGCTAATTTTGCCCAATTTAACTCATTAAGGGGCCACAACTCCACTCAGGATCATGCGACTCTGACCAAATCCACGGAGGCACAGGTTTACACCATGGTCATTAATATTTGAAAGTTTGAAAAAGATTTGTTCAATAACGACAAAGATGAATCCCGGACAAAAAAAAAACGGACGGACAAACGGACAGACGGACAACCTGATTCCAGTATACCCCCCCCAAACTTTGTTTTGGGGGGTATAATTAAGACGTTAATTGTCTTTGTGAGTTCGGAGAAGATTTTTTAAGTTTTCACTATAACGCATATAGAGAAAACCCATCAGCCCCGGGGTGTGGCCAATTTTGACCACAGGGCCATAATTTGAACAAACTTTGTAGAGGTCCACTAGACGATGAATTATGCCAAATATCTAAGCTCTAAGCCACGTAAGTTCAGAGGAGATGATTTTTGAAGTTTTCACTATAAACATATAGAGAAAACCCATGACCCCCGAAGGGGGTGGGGCCAATTTTGACCCCAAGGCCATAATTTGAACAATCTTTGTAGAGGTCCACTAGACGATGAATCATGCCAAATATCTAAGCTCTAGTCCAAGTAAGTTCAGAGGAGAAGATTTTTGAAGTTTTAACTATAAACATATAGAGAATATCCTAACCCCCCTGGGCGGGGCCAATTTTGACCACAAGGCCATAATTTGAACAATCTTTGTAGAGGTCTACTAGACGATGAATCAAGCCAAATATCTAAGCTCTAAGCAACATAAGTTCAGAGGAGATTTTTGATTTTTTTTAATATAAACATATAGAGAAAACCCATGACCACCCAGGGGCGGGGCCAATTTTGACCCCAGGGCCATAATTTGAACAATCTTTGTAGAGGTCCACTAGAAGATGAATCATGCCAAATATCTCAGCTCTAGTCCAAGTAAGTTAAGAGGAGAAGATTTTTGAAGTTTTAACTATAAACATATCAATTATACCCCTGACCCCCCGGGGCGGGGCCAATTTTGACCCCAAGGCCATAATTTGAACAATCTTTGTAGAGGTCCACTTGACGATGAATCATGCCAAATATCTAAGCTCTAGTCCAAGTAAGTTCAAAGGAGAAGATTTTTGAAGTTTTCACTATAAACATATAGAGAATACCCTAACCCCCCGGGGCAGGGTCAATTTTGACCCCAAGGCCATAATTTGAACAATCTTTGTAGAGGTCCACTAGACGATGAATCATGCCAAATATCTAAGCTCTAGTCCAAGTAAGTTAAGAGGAGAAGATTTTTGAAGTTTTAACTATAAACATATCAAGTATACCCATGACCCCCCGGGGCGGGGCCAATTTTGACCCCAAGGCCATAATTTGAACAATCTTTGTAGAGGTCCACTAGACGATGAATCATGCCAAATATCTAAGCTCTAGTCCAAGTAAGTTCAAAGGAGAAGATTTTTGAAGTTTTCACTACAAACATATAGAGAAAACCCATGACCCCCCGGGGCGGGGCCAATTTTGACCCCAAGGCCATAATTTGAACAATCTTTGTAAAGGTCCACTAGACGATGAATCATGCCAAATATCTAAGCTCTAGTCCAAGTAAGTTCAGAGGAGAAGATTTTTGAAGTTTTAACTATAAACATATAGAGCATATCCATGACCCCCCGGGGCAGGGCCAATTTTGACCACAGGGCCATAATTTGAACAAAATTTGTAGAGGTCCACTAGACGATGAATCATGACAAATATCTAAGCTCTAGGCCAAGTAGGTTCAGAGGAGAAGATTTTTTAAGTTTTCACTATAAACATATAGAGAAAACCCATGACCCCCCGGGGCGGGGCCAATTTTGACCCAAGGGCCATAATTTGAACAATCTTGGTAGAGGACCATTTGGTGATCCTACCTACCATATATCAACGGCCTAAGCTTTGTGGTTTGGGAGAAGAAGATTTTTAAAGTTTTTCCTTTCCATTGCCATGGCAACCAGAGTTCTGCATGGAATTCAATTCTTTGAACAATTTTCAAAGGGGACCACCCAAGGAACATTCCTGTGAAGTTTGGATGAAATTGGCTAAGCGGTTTATGAGGAGGTGTCGTTTAAAGTAAAAGTTTACGGACGGACGACGGACGCCGGACAAATTGTGATCACAATAGCTCACCTTGTCACTATGTGACAGGTGAGCTAAAAAGGGAAAAAAGACTAATAAATGACAAAACTGACCACCCATGAATTGGCGGACTTACTAATGTGTAAAAATACTCACAATATTTAGTCAAAAAGGAAGAACAGCCATTTATGGAATGTGAAGTTTAAAATATTTTCAAATGAATAATCAAAACATTGAGTTGAAAATTTATGACAGCAATTGAAATCCTATCATAACAGGAATTCCAATAAATCTACAGACTAATAATGTTTGAAAAGTTGAATAATTTTTACAGAGAGTGATTTTATAATCCAAGTAACTATACAGAACATAAAAATGTTTCCTGAAATTTACACATTAAAACATTGATATGTTGAAATTTGAAACTTTCCAATTATTATTTAAGTATTAGTTACTTGGTGATAATGTATGATCTATAAACAATTAAAATTGGTAGGCATCCAATTAACTGTTTAGAAGATTAAAAAAATGCCTACTTTCTTAGTTTCAATTGTGAAATGCCTATATATAAGCCAGCCTTCATTTTTCTTATTAACCAATAAAACACTATTTATTCAAATTATAAAACATTTGACCAATGTTCATGCAAAAGAATTGGCAACTCCTAATAAATAGCATTCTAAATATAATAAAACAATGATATGCATAAACCTTCCTCAATGTTTACTCAAAATAAATTACTATTTACAGAGGTTGGCATTTTAAAAGTAAACTAGAACTCCGCGAGTCGGATGTGTCGCCTGACGAATTATTCACTGTCGACATTATAGCTGTTAGATTGGCATTTTATTCATTTATAGACAATGATGTTGCCATTTAACTTTCAAGTGTAGGTGGCATTTGAACCCTCAATCAGATATACCTACGGAATAAGTTTCAGGTTAAAACCTCTTATAGTTTAAGAGATATGCCACGGACAAAACCTAAGCAAGAAAATTAACAAAGGGCAATAACTCTAAAAATATGGCAGCAAGAGTAACGGTTCTTGTGCACTGCACTTGCCCTCAATGAGATCTATCTAGCTATGAAGTTTCAAGTTGATACCTCTTATATTCTTCAAGATTATGCTCCTGACAAAACTTTAAGCATGAAAATTAACAAAGGGCAATAACTTTAAAACTAAGAAAGCAAGAGTTACTGTTATTGTGCACTGCACTTGCCCTCAATGAGATATATCTAGCTATAAAGTTTCAAGTTGATACCTCTTATATTCTTCAAGATATGCCCCGGACAAAACTTTAAGCATGAAAATTAACAAAGGGCAATAACTTTGAAACTAAGAAAGCAAGAGTTACTGTTATTGTGCACTACACTTGCCCTCAATGAGATCTATCTAGCTATGAAGTTTCAAGTTGATACCTCTTATATTCTTCAAGATATGCCCCGGACAAAACTTTAAGCATGAAAATTAACAAAGGGCAATAATTTTAAAACTAAGAAAGCAAGAGTTACTGTTATTGTGCACTGCACTTGCCCTCCATGAGCTCTATCTACATATGAAGTTTCAAGTTGATACCTCTTATATTCTACAAGATATGCCCCGGACAAAACTTTAAGCATGAAAAATAACAAAGGGCAATAACTTTAAAACTAAGAAAGCAAGAGTAACAGTTCTTGTGCACTGCACTTGCCCTCAATTAGATCTATCTACATATGAAGTTTCAAGTTGATACCACTAATAGTTTAGGAGATATACCGCGGACAAGCGAAAATGGGACGCGGACGCCGCCGACGCCGACACCGCCGCCGCCGCCGACAAAAGTAACCCCTATATGTCGTCTTTTTAGGCAACACAACAAAAATTACTTCCTGGTTAGTTCGGATACTCTCGGCTTTTAAGGTTGCATGCCTTATGAGTCATCAAATTGTTCTAGTTTTTGGCCACTCGACAGATTACTAAATCAAATGGATAGTATCATTGTGTAGATAAATGAATGAATTTTCAGAAATTTGATGATGCATTGTTGTTCTCTTTCGATTTGGACCTGTAATTCAGCATGTTTTATCCCCTGTTTCAGTTTTTGTCAAAATAAAAGCAGAAAATATACATAATAATTCATTAAAGTTATACTCACCGATGCAGGAGATGTCAATGTATCCTTGAAAAGTCATTGACAATCAAAACAATTCTTAAAATATCCGAAATCGGAAGTATAAAATGACAGTCAAAACGTCCCAAGACCGACAGAAAAACGACATATTACAACAAGAGCATCGCGAAATGGAGCAGTATACGCCCGAAGAAGATTCGGCTTGAGGTCCTTTTAATGTAGTGATGATTTGTATAAAGTTATTTGAAAATCGCTTTATTAGTTACCAAGTTATGGCCCGGACACGGAATTGCTAACGGATGAGTAACAAAGATGTGCCCCGGACACAGAATTGCTAAAGCCCCCCATGGTGATTCTAGTCTTTGAGGTATGGACCTGGAAATTGCGCGCAACACATCCTTTTAATGTAGTGATGATTTGTATAAAGTTATTTGAAAATCGCTTTATTAGTTACCAAGTTATGGCCCGGACACGGAATTGCTAACGGACGAGTTACAAAGATGTGGCCCGGACACAGAATTGCTAACGCCCCCCCATGGTGATTCTAGTCTTTGAGTTATGGCCTGGACATGGAATTGCTAACGTCCCCCCCATGGTGATTCTAGACTTTGAGGTATGGACCTGGAAATTCCATGTGACACATCCTTTTAATGTAGTGATGATTTGTATAGTTATTTGAAAATCGCTTTATTAGTAACAAAGATGTGGCCCGGACACAGAATTGCTAACGCCCCCCCATTGTGATTCTAGTCTTTGAGGTATGGACCTGGAAATTGCGCGCGACGCATCCTTTTAATGTAATGATGCTTTGTATAAAGTTATTTGAAAATGACTTTATAAGTGACCAAGTTGTGGCACGGACACGGATTCGCTAACGCCCCCCATGGTGATTCTAGTCTTTGAGGTATGGACCTGGAAATTGCGCGCGACATATCCTTTTAATGTAATGATGCTTTGTATAAAGTTATTTGAAAATGACTATTAGTGACCAAGTTGTGGCACGGACACGGATTTGCTAACGCACCCCCATGGTGATTCTAGTCTTTGAGGTATGGACCTGGAAATTGCGCGCGACACATCCTTTTAATGTAGTGATGATTTGTATAAAGTTATTTGAAAATCGCTTTATTAGTTACCAAGTTATGGCCCGGAAACAGAATTGCTAACGTCCCCCCCATGGTGATTCTAGTCTTTGAGGTATGGACCTGGAAATTGCGCGCGACACATCCTTTTAATGTAATGATGCTTTGTATAAAGTTATTTGAAAATGACTTTATTAGTGACAAAGTTGTAACGCTCCCCCATGGTGATTATAGTCTGAGGTATGGACCTGGAAATTGCGCGCGACACATCCTTTTAATGTAATGATGCTTTGTATAAAGTTATTTGAAAATGACTTTATTAGTGACAAAGTTGTGGCCCGGACACGGAATTGCTAACGCACCCCCATGGTGATTCTAGTCTTTGAGGTATGGACCTGGAAATTGTGCGCGACACATCCTTTTAATGTAGTGATGATTTGTATAAAGTTATTTGAAAATCGCTTTATTAGTTACCAAGTTATGGCCCGGACACGGAATTGCTAACGGACGGACAGACGGACGGACAGACGATGGAGGCCATAACATAATACGACCCTTCAGGCGTATAAAAAATGCTTGAGAAACTTTTTGCTTGTTTTATTTTGTTTCACATAATTAGATAAAACCCGTACTACAGTTGATAGATAATTTATTCATGATTATTTTGGTACCATTTTCGGCAGTAAGTATAAATGTTTGAAGGAGTAATATCCATTGGAGTGAGGAGTGGTATTAGCATTGTGCAGAATAGGGAAGTGTAAAAAACGACGTTACGTTGTTATTGCTACTATTAGAACGTTATACAATGAAAGCAAATAGCCTACAGCATATCGTTACACTTGAATTGAAAATTAGCAAGGAAAATGGTTTAATCAATATATGCATATGACTAAATCTGATAACGTAGTGGGTATTTAAAAATCATCAATGTTAAAAATAACAATATTAGAAATCTGATTCTGAAAGTATTCACTTAGATGCTCATTGAATACGGCCCCTGGGATCTTAACTTACATTTTTATGCAGAAATTGTGAATTCCACTCAAAACAAGTTGGGACTTATAGGGAGTACATATATGGCTTGAAACCCAGGTTTTATTACTTACCTGAAGTTCAAAGGGCTACAATTGAAAGCTTTGCTGTAAACTGCAGGGACAGTCTGCATCAGTCTTTTGTCTGTGAGGTAGCTAAGGTGACTGGTACCACTCTGCCCACACAAAACATGGAGAATCTGAAAATGACAGAGAATAGCTATGCACTTATATAAGCTATACCAGATTTGAGGCCTCTGTACACAGGCAATTTAGAGTGAATTACTTGTGAGATGTCCAATACAGCAGTTCTGTCAATAATGCATATTTAATGTAATATATATCTTATGATCTGTCATGGAGCTATGACGTCAAAATCACAGCAAATGAGAAATTTACTTAAGAAATGTCTGTTCAGTGCAGAGATTTTGCTCTCTAAACTTGTCATTTTGATAAAGATTAACCCTGAGGGTCAGTTTAAATCTGACCTTGTATGACAGAAATATAGACTTAATGACACATGCTATCATCAGTCAGTCTGCTAAAGCACAACATATTAAGTTCAGAAGGAATTGTGATCGTGACCTTGAAGGTTAAGGATCACAGGTCTTGTGTCCCACACCTCCTCATAAACATACTACGGTACGTGACTTCTGCCAATTAATTTAAAATCTGACATTGTCAGGACAAGGAACATCTAAGATCTTGGAACACACAGTAAATCAAAGTGCTGAAAGCACTGATGGACTAGGGCTTCATGTAGGGGAATGTGGACAACCATGTTCTAAGCATTGAAAAAATCAGCTCACATCACTGCTTAATGGGCTAGCTTAAACTTTAGACTGAAACTGCTTGCAAGCTGCAAAGGAAATTTGAAAAATCTCGTTAAGTGTGTGTAGAGTGAGGGGGGTGGGGGGGCTAAAGTGTTAAATCAGATAAAGTCATAGTTCTTTTGAATTTCTCAAAGTCGTTAAATCAGACGTGTACAAATTAATTTACGTGGTTGGCATATGTTAACCCAAGTACACATACTTCTTTAATTTAATCAAATCATTTTATATCAAAGGTCTGTTATTTGCAGTTTCAGAGGAGATTTTTAATGATGTAATTATATACTATATAGAAAACCACAGGGCCATACTTTAAACAATCTTTGTAAAAGACATAGATCTACATTGTACACATATGTCAGACTGCATACACAATGCTTTTAGGAAGAAGTTTTTATTTGAAAAGTGAAGAATTATTTTCTCCCTTTTAATTTGTGCTTGGTATTCAATTCATATAAAATGTTACCATGACAACTCGTGCTGTTGATAAATATTAGGCACTGCCTTCTGTCTAATGCTTTATTCTTATTACTGCTGCAGACTTTTATACATAGCAAAGCAAGTTGAGTAGACTAAGAGGAGATGAATATCGTTTTAAAGTATGAAATATTGAAATGTCTTTTAAATACATTGACGATCAAATTTCATAACATGGTGTCAGCAGTTCATCACACTGCTAGCGAGAATAAAATACCAAACATAATTATATACCCATCATCAATCCACATGCAATACATATCACAAAATACTTTAACCCATATTCCACTCCAGTGCAATACGGCCATATACCACTCTTGTGACGTCACGTCATATTGTTGCGCAATATTAAATTGACGTCATTAAACCAATGAGTGCATTCTTAAAACGAAATTTATTATGCAAAGATGTGGCTTCTAAGTGATCTTATCAGTAATGTATATAATAAAAGGGTTATTAGTACTGCGTTTTGATCCGGATATGGCGGAATGTCATATTTGATTTTGGTAGTTTTTTGTAGATTTTGATTTTACTCGGCTTGTGCCTTGTGAAATCTGAATCTGCAAAAATCTACTTGAGTTGAATACAATCTCCTGGATCAAAATGCAGTACTTATAACCCTATTATATACAAAACCTATTACCCCATGGACAGAGCAACTTTAACCCACAGGGCCATTGTAACTTTGAACAATCATTGTAAAAGACAACTACATGTCAGACTACATACAAGATGCTAAAGAAGTAGTTGGGAAAAATGAAGAATTATTTTCTCCGTCTTAATTTGTATGCATCAGATAACTCAATAAATGCAGCAGTTGGCCATTCTTGTATTGTCCTCTGTCACTGTCCTGATAGCTCCCTATATCAATAGTTGCAAAAGGTTGTAGGTTCATGATTCTCCTGGTTCACTATGTCATACAGAAAGAAGATGTTGAATGTAGAATCAAGAAGCTTTCTTTTCAGGCACTCCGAATTGAATAGTACTGTAACATTTGGAGTGCCTAGAATTTGTTGGATTCCTAGGCAACATGTATCAGGTGTTGCACTACATTAGGCAAATACTTTTCACCCGTCCTTGTGAATCTAAAAAAGCTTTCATTTCACAAAAGTAGTTCATATATCTATATTAAGGTTGCTAAATCAGAGTTTGAATAATTCTGAAAACTCATATTGTCAATTAAGCTGGTTAAGCCATACTGCAGTTCCTTGGTGTGGGGATTGCTTTATTTACTTGAATAAACAAACAGTTCTTGCGTTGGAAAGTACAATGTATTAATTAACATGCAATTTTCTTGCCCTGACTCCATCCAAGCCTTAAATCTTAGATCAACATGTACTTGTGGGGCTTTGTGTAATATCAATGAGAACTATAAAGTATGTTCAATTTAGTGCTACTTATGATTTCCACATACAAAAACACTTACATTTTCTTTACATGTTCTTTAAAACCAATAGCATTAATATCCTATGTTATGATAAAACCAGTGCTAAGACAAGAAATTACATCTGGTCAGGGTTTGACATAGTCTTTCTAGACAGCTGGACTTGTTTTGCAGTTACTTTGAAAATCTTCAAAAGCTTAGAAACTGAACAAGACTGGAGCAAAAAACTCCAACAATACCAAAAGGGGTTTTAAAGACTTACGAGATCATTCTCACATCACCTATACCATTAGTTCTTATCTACAAACTTAAGTCAACATAATAATGTTTTACATAAATATTGCAATGAATAAAACATATTGCAATAACATAGCAATCAAGTATGATCACTATTGGCCTAAACATAAGATTTCAACATTTTCCTGATAAACAATAAATAATTTTACTTAACAATTTTCTCATTATTTACACAAGCTGAAAAAATGGTCTCTTTTTGAATACTTAACATATTTCATGGCTTTCATCATTCAAACTAACATTTCGCTTGTTATTTCAATATTCAAAGATTTTGTAAACATTCATAAATGATGGTTAAAATTAAGATTGAAATGCTAATCATGCCTACCAAAAGCACCTGACAGACCAATCAGTATCCAATTTTGGCAGGGGTTATTGGTGGTTCATTGAAATCATGCAACCATGACCTCCCACAACCTGCACTGATCAACAGTAGTTAATTAATTGTTTGAATTGTTCTTATTTTCATAAACTTAGAAAACAACTGCAGCGAATAAAATTTATTCCTTATCACTGAGAGAAAGTTTAGACAAGAGGGCCATGATGGCCCTGTATCGCTCACCTGTAGCTTTGCTAAATAAAGTGAACATTCTGACCTATTATCATAAAGATCCAATGAAAAGTATGGCCCCTAGAGGCCACTCTTTTATTTGTCCCACTGACCTAGTTTTTTTACCCCACATGACCCTATCAGTAGGCAATGCTTCAAACCAAATATTTAAGACCTAGTCCTTGTGGCTTCAGACAAGAAAATTTTAAAGTTTTTTCCTATATAAGCCTATGTAAAACTTGTGACACCCAGGGTGAGGCCTCTTTTCACCACAGGTGCACAAATTGAGCAATCTTGGTAGCGGGCCACTAGGTTATGCCACATATAAAATGCCAATGTCTTGTTGGTTTAGACAAGAAGTTTTTTGTTCTATATAAGCCTATGCAAAACTTGTGACTCCCCCCAGGATAGGGCCTCTTCTCCCCAGGGGCATAAATTGAACAATCTTGGTAGAGGACCACTTGGTTATGATACATACCAAATATTGAATGCGTAGGCCTTGCATTTTCAGACAAGAAGATTTTTAAACACTTTCCTTATATAAGCCTATGTAAAACTTGTGACCCCCTAGGTGGGGCCTCTTATCACTTCAGGGGCATAATTTGAATAATCTCGGTAGAGAACCACAAGGTAAAGCTACATACCATATATCAAATGCCTAGGCCTTGTGGTTTTAGACAAGATTTTAAGTTTTCACTAAATAAGCCTATGTAAAACTTGCGACCCCCGGGCAGGGCCTCTTATCACTCCAGAGGCATAATTAGAACAATCTTGGTAGATGTCCATAAAGTAATTATACATGCCAAATATCAAAGCCCTAGGACTTCTAGTTTTGGAGAAGATTTGTTAAGTTTTCCATATCTAAGTCTATGTAAACCACGTGACCCGGGGCGGGGTCATTTTTGACCCCAGGGGCATAATTTGAACAATCTTGGTAGAGGTCCATTAGGTGATGCTACATATCAAATATCAAAGCTCTAGGCCTTGTGGTTTTGGAGGAGAATTTTTTTTAAGTTTTTCTTATCGGTTACCATGGCAACCAGAGTTTCGCATAATTGACCTAGTGACCTAGTTATTGACTGCGTATGACCCAATATCGAACTTGACCTAGATTTTATAGAGATGATCATTCTGACCAAGTTGCATTAAGATTAGGCTAAAATTGTGACCTCTATTGTGTTCACAAGGTTTTTGTACTAATTGACCTAGTGACCTAGTTATTGACCGCAGATGACCCAATATCGAACTTGACCTAGATTTTATAGAGATGATCATTCTGACCAAGTTGCATTGAGATTAGGCTAAAATTGTGACCTCTATTGTGTTCACAAGGTTTTTGTACTAATTGACCTAGTGACCTAGTTATTGACAGTGAATGACCCAATATCAAACTTGACCTACATTTTATAGCGATGATCATTCTGACCAAGTTGCATTGAGATTAGGCTAAAATTGTGACCTCTATTGTGTTCACAAGGTTTTTCTACTATTTGACCTAGTGACCTAGTTATTGACCGCGGATGACCCAATATCGAACTTGACCTAAATTTTATAGAGATGATCATTCTGACCAAGTTGCATTGAGATTAGGCTAAAATTGTGACCTCTAATGTGTTCACAAGGTATTTCTACTAATTGACCTACTGACCTAGTTTTTTACCCCAGATGACCCAATATCGAACTTGACCTAGATTTCATAGAGATGATCAGTCTGACCAAGTTTCATAAAGATTAGGTCAAAATTGTGACCTCTGTTGTGTTCACAAGGTTTTTCTAATAATTGACCTAGTGACCTAGTTATTGACTGCGGATGACCCAATATCGAACTTGACCTAGATTTTATAGAGATGATTATTCTGACCAACTTGCATTGAGATTAGGCTAAAATTGTGACCTCTATTGTGTTCACAAGGATTTTGTACTAATTGACCTAGTGACCTAGTTGTTGACCGCGGATGACCCAATATCGAACTTGACCTACATTTTATAGAGATGATCATTCTGACCAAGTTGCATTGAGATTAGGCTAAAATTGTGACCTCTATTGTGTTCACAAGGTTTTTCTACTAATTGACCTAGTGACCTAGTTTTTGACCTGGGTTGACCCAATATGGAACTTGACCTAGCTTATGTTAAGATGATCATTCTGACCAAGTTGCATTAAGATTATCCTAAAATTGTAACCTCTATTGTGTTCACAAGGTTTTTGTACTAATTGACCTAGTGACCTAGTTGTTGACCGCGGATGACCCAATATCGAACTTGACCTACATTTTATAGAGATGATCATTCTGACCAAGTTGCATTGAGATTAGGCTAAAATTGTGACCTCTATTGTGTTCACAAGGTTTTTCTACTAATTGACCTAGTGACTTAATTATTGACCGCGGATGACCCAATATCGAACTTGACCTAGATTTTATAGAGATGACCATTCTGACCAAGTTGCATTGAGATTAGGCTAAAATTGTGACCTCTATTGTGTTCACAAGGTTTTTCTACTAATTGACCTAGTGACCTAGTTTTTGACCCCAGATGACCCAATATCGAACTTGACCTAGATTTTATAGAGATGATCAATCTGACCAAGTTTCATAAAGATTAGGTCAAAATTGTGACCTCTATTGTGTTCACAAGCAATTGTGAACGGACGGACGGACGGACGGACGGACGACGGACGAAGAGTGATCACAAAAGCTCACCTTGTCACTACGTGACAGGTGAGCTAAAAAATGAATGAAGCCAAGTTACATCTAGTAGGATATCAAATATATGACCGTTTAGTAAATGTTAAATTTTTGAAAGTCTAAAAAGTTTCATTTTTTGTATATCGAAGAACATTTGTGTGTATAATTTTAATGATATTTTGTGATTCATTTAATTTCATTCTTTGAAATTTGTTTTATTTAGTGTTCAATCCCAAGCTTTCTTGTTCACATTTAAGTGCAAGAAAAGTCACCTAATTATGATCTGAATAAATTCATTATAATGTAAGGTCACATAAAGAATATATTGTGCTTTTTAAAAAGAACATTTTTTCATCTGTTTAAAATTATGTCAAATGTAGTGCATTGAAATTTGATTATGAGTTTAAAGCTGCACTCTCACAGATTGAACATTTGACAACTTTTTTATTTTTTGTCTTGGAAAGAGCCAATTTTTGCGAAAATCCATGGAAACCAGTTATATAAGACTGCTGACCAAAATTTAGATGGCAGATTTTTGTATTTAAGGCAAAAAATTGATGTTTTAAGTATTATTCTTAAACTGTTAGTAACGGTTTAAGCCATAAAACATTAATTTTCGAACGGAAATATGACAAACTACGAGCTGATTGTTTGTCAGCAAACTGATATCATTGGTTTGAAGATGTATATATATGCAAAAATTTGCTCTTTCCAAGAAAAGAAAAAAGTTGTAAAATTGGTAAATCTGTGAGATTGCAGCTTTAAACTATGACAGGAATAATTCAAGGGAATGATTTTTTGGTGATTTTTAGCATTAAAATTGTCTGAATCACATGAAAATTTATAAATTATGTAAGGTATTCTCACATTGGTCAAACTTTTTGAACTTTGTACTGTCTCTTTTTGTTTGTCTCAAATTAATACAGCATTGGCTTCACTTGTTGTGTATAAAAGGGACTGTACACCAGATTGGCACCAAAAATTTTTTTTTTTTCGTGTGACGAATCTCAGGACACTTTTTTAATAAAATATTTTACTCTTTGATATCGTTATTGTAAATAAAGTACCAAAATGTAAAAAAAATGCAGTGAAGTGTCGTATCCACTATGCTATGAAGACTTACTTTTACTGGGTGGAATTTTCCAGATGCATACCTAACTCGCTAATATCATGTAATAACATCAATGGCAAATCACGCAAAAGGAATGAATTCTACTAGGTAGACATACCTAGTAATCTTTTTTTAATGGAAAAACACGAAATAACTGCTATTAATAAATCATTTGTAAACTATGAAGATCATCAGTTAGTATGTTTCAATGCATTAATTGTACACATCGATACCAAGTTTATGTCAATTTTCTACAATCATCATTAACTGAGTACAGCCCCTTTAAACTGTACCTTATAATGTCTGTGACTTATCAAATATTTAATAGTAATGGTCTGCAACCAAGATTTGTTTTAATTATCCAGGTTTCAAACTGCATTGTGTATGCGATTGGAAAGCTAATCTTGAAAGCTTACTTGAAAGCTTACTTAGTATAATTTTTACAAATAACATTAACCCTGCAAGGTACACTCATATTTGGATGATACATAAAGATTTGCCCAGTTATTTATGTCAATACTTGCATTTATTGATACAGGTTACCTTTTTCAAACCTTTGATTTAGATTGCAAAGTATAACTTATATGAATAAATATATATTCTTCTCTTTTAATAAGTAATTAGTTAATTTGATTTGTCAACAGCACACCAAAACCCTGAATCTGAATACACAAGCTAATGCATCAGTCAATTGTAACCATGCCCCCCCCCCCCCACGCCCCGAATTAGCACCAAAACCCTGAATCTGAATACACAAGCTAATGCATCAGTCAATTGTAACCATGCCCCCCCCCCCCCCCCCAGGCCCCGAAATAGCACCAAAACCCTGAATCTGAATACACAAGCTAATGCATCAGTCAATTGTAACCATGCCCCCCCCCCAGGCCCCGAAATAGCACCAAAACCCTGAATCTGAATACACAAGCTAATGCATCAGTCAATTGTAACCATGCCCCCCCCCCCCGGTCCCAGAATAGCGGGGACTTTTTCTTTCGGTCCAACTAACCCCAGCTAAAATCCCCCCTGCCCTGCGGAGATAATTGGATGGTAAAGTCCCCACCAAATGCCCCCGCATCCAAGGGACATTAGGTTAAGCCCCATCCACACTGTATTTTCTGGGAAGACCTGGCACTGCGGGGCCACCTGAAAGGTAAAAACATGGCCCATTTCGCCGGCTATCCCAAGTATACCCCCGGATGTGGGAGCCGTGGTTACAATTGACTTGTGCATAATGATCCATAGTGATCCAATCTCATGCCAAGACGATAACTGGTCTGACATCGCCAGGTTAGTTATTCTTAAGCATAAAAAAGCCTGAACAGCATTTGAGAAAGACTGTTGTGAGGTTAAATCTTCATTACTTCACTATTCCACAACATTGGGTGATAAAAGAACTTTATTGAATATTTTGACTTTCATTTTGTTCCCTAAACGCCACAAGTCAACTGATTAATACAAATTCAATTCTATCTCAACAATATTCGGCACTACATTATTAAACAAGCTTTTCAGTGAAAAGATATCCCCCGCCAACGATGGCTTGTTTGTGCTTGATGGCTTGTTTGTGCTTGAAGGTTAAAAAAAATCTCAGAAAGAATAAGATAAGCACATTTGTTTATCCCTTTCCGAGCCAAATTATAAAATATCGCAAACAAAGATTTTTTAATAAATCAAGGGCAATAACTCTTAAGGAAAATTGACCAATCCAAAAGAAAAATAGACAGGCATCATCACAGTATGTTGGTTCTTATTTATTTCAAGTTTCAAGAAATTCTACCAGCTAGTTGCCTAGAAAAGGCTGCAAACATGGATCTTTCAATAAATCAAGGGCAAATAACTCATATAGAAATTGCACAATCCAAAATATAAATAAACAGGCATCATCGCAGTATGTTGGTTCATATTTATTTCAAGTTTCAAGAATTTCTACCAACTAGTTACTGAGAAATGGCTGTAAATGAGAGTTTTTCAAAAAATCAAGGGCAGCAACTCCAAGTACAATTGACCAATCCAAAAAAAAAAATGAACAGGCATCATCCCAGTATAGTAATTCATATTTATTTTAAGTTTCATGAAATTCAGCTAGTGACTGAGAAATGGCTGTGAATGTGCATTTTTCAAAAAATCAAGGGCAATAACTCCAAGGACAATTGCCCAATCAAATTTTTTTTTGGACGGGCATCATTCCAGTATAGTGGTTCATATTTATTTTAAGTTTCATGAAATTATACCGGCTAGTTACTGAGAAAACGCAGGTGACGGACGGAAGGAAGGACAGACGGAAGGAAAGACGGAAGGACGGACGGACAGACAACGACATTTCAATATCCCCCTCCCTATTTCATAGGCGGGGGATAATAAAACTCAAAAGTTACACTTGTAAATTATTTAACCAAATACCTTTCCCTCAAATATTTCACAAATTTATATTGATCTATCAACAACAATGCATCACCATACTGTATCTCTGACTGATTATTGATTTTCATACTTGGCTAGAAAACAAAAAGTGAGCACAAAGCATCTTCAGAAAAAGAACTTGTAATGTACATGTGCCCTAGTCCAAAAATACCCAAGCAGGATGGCCAGCAGCTGATTTCATAGACTGATAAGCCATTTTCTCAAAATTAGGGCAAATTCCCTGGACTGTGTTCAGTAACAAGAGGCCCAAAAGGGCCTATGCTCTACTGGCTGGGATTGTGTGGACAATATCACTGTTTTGGAAAAGATTACCAACCCCTTATAGGTATCTAAATACTCAAAACTGAAGACTGTATCATGTTGGCAAGCATTTATTACACAATAGCATTTTTTTATACTATCAAGGCCATTAATCTAATAATTTCAAGGCCCATAATCTAGGCATGCATGAGCAATTGTTTACTGACACACTGATTTTTTAATACTATCAAGGCCAATAATATAGGCATTTATGGATATGTAGATACTGTACAAGTTTCATCGAGATACAATCAAAACTGAAGGTTGTATCGTGTTAACGAGCAATTGTTTACATGATTTTTATACTATCAAGGGCCATAATCTAGGCATGCATGGGCAGATCTGGCTGGTTTTCGAAAGGAACCGAGCTCTAATGGATATGTAGATACTGTACAGGTTTCTTCAAGAAACAATCAAAGCTGAAGGCTGTATCATGTTAACATGAATTGTTTACAGAGGCACGGACGAACATACTAAGTACACATTACCATCGCATAAGCTCTTCTGGCCTTTGGCCAGTAGAGCTAAAAAGTTACAACTATTACACCCAGAGCATTTCGTTACTTGACAGTAGTCTCATAAATATCTCAGTCACAAAAAGTACCAGAAAGCTGTAAAATACCGCAACCAGGGTAAACTTGAGGCGGGTAAATATTTTAAAAGGTAAGACATTTGGTAGAAGTATGTAAAAGAATATGCAAAGCTCCAGCTTGATGATTAAGGCCCAAATTCAGAGTGTTATTCAGTAACACGGCAGAGTTAATTTAATCAAACATCATCAAAGTAACAAAGGAAAATGAGAAATGGCCTTAAACTCCATCACATTCATGGAAGAATGTCTGATGGTGGTCATTTACACCTTCTAAAACAGAGAATATGTGAAGCTGCTTGCAAACATTCACACAAATTCATACCCCAACAGTCATTAAGTACATTACCTCACACTAAATCACACACACATAAGCAATCAATCAATCAATCAATCAATCAATCAATCAATCAACCAACCAATCAATCAGTCAATCAGTCAATCAATCAATCAATGCACACAAACCTGGAAAGCTATGAGAATCCTTCGGAAGAAATGAATCTTGCAGTCCAAGGTAGATGGCGGTTGACTTTACTTAAATGTCCCAAACAGCAACTGCAATTAGAAGAACATGTTGTTTATAACAGTCCAAAACTAGAGCTGTCACATGAGTGACGAATACCCCCAAATGCCGCCTGGACACAGGAATGGCAAACCATTCCTTTGAAAAAAGGCCATAACTCCAAGGTTACTGCACACTGCATCTTCTTTTATCATGCATGTATTGTTTTATTTAAATCTGTTGAGTAATTTAAAAGTTACACTGCTGACAAGAAAAACTAGCCTTTCATGAGTTATCGTCCAGAAACCGTTTTTCTACTTTTAGTAACAGTGACCTTGACCTTGGCCCCACCAGCCCCAATATCGAACTTGACCTGTATCTTCTGATGTTACACCTGTGTACCAAATATTGTTCAAATCTGTCTAGCCTTTCATGAGTTATCATCCAAAAACCGTTTTTCTATTTTTAGTAACAGTGACCTTACCTTTGCCCCACCAGCCCCAATATCGAACTTGACCTGTATCTTCTGATGTTACACCTGTGTACCAAACATTGTTCAAATCTGTCAAACCTTTCATGATTTATCGTCCGGAAACTGTTTTTCTATTTTTAGTAACAGTGACCTTGACTTTGGCCCCACCAGCCACAATATCGAACTTGACCTGTATCTTCTGATGTTACACCTGTGTTACAAAAATTGTTCAAATCTGTCAAGCCTTTCATGAGTTATCGTCCAGAAACCGTTTTTCTATTTTTAGTAACAGTGACCTTGACCTTGGCCCCACCAGCCCCAATATCGAACTTGACCTATATCTTCTGATATTACACCTGTGTACCAAACTGTATCTTCTGATGTTACACCTATGTACCAAAAATTGTTCAAATCTGTCAAGCCTTTCATGAGTTATCGTCCAAAAACCGTTTTTCTATTTTTAGTAACAGTGACCTTGACCTTGCCTCCACCAGCCCCAATATCGAACTTGACCTGTATCTTCTGATGTTACACCTGTGTACCAAAAATTGTTCAAATCTGTCAAGCCTTTCATGATTTATCGTCCGGAAACCGTTTTTCTATTTTTAGTAACAGTGACCTTGACCTTGGCCCCACCAGCCCCAATATCGAACTTGACCTGTATCTTCTGATGTTACACCTGTGTACCAAAAATTGTTCAAATCTGTCAAGCCTTTCATGAGTTATCGTCCAGAAACAGTTTTTCTATTTTTAGTAACAGTGACCTTGACCTTGGCCCCACCAGCCACAATATCGAACTTGACTTATATCTTCTGATGTTACACCTGTGTACCAAACTGTATCTTCTGATGTTACACCTATGTACCAAAAATTGTTCAAATCTGTCAAGCCTTTCATGAGTTATCGTCCAGAAACCGTTTTTCTATTTTTAGTAACAGTGACCTTGACCTTGGCCCCACCAGCCACAATATCGAACTTGACCTATATCTTCTGATGTTACACCTGTGTACCAAACTGTATCTTCTGATGTTACACCTGTGTACCAAAAATTGTTCAAATCTGTCAAGCCTTTCATGATTTATCGTCTGGAAACCGTTTTTCTATTTTTAGTGACAGTGACCTTGACTTTGGCCCCACCAGCCCCAATATCGAACTTGACCTATATCTTCTGATGTTACATCTGTGTACCAAACTGTATCTTCTGATGTTACACCTATGTACCAAAAATTGTTCAAATCTGTCTAGCCTTTCATGAGTTATCGTCCGGAAAACGTTTTTCTATTTTTAGTAACAGTGACCTTGACCTTGGCCCCACCAGCCACAATATCGAACTTGACTTATATCTTCTGATGTTACACCTGTGTACCAAACTGTATCTTCTGATGTTACACCTATGTACCAAAAATTGTTCAAATCTGTCAAGCCTTTCATGAGTTATCGTCCAGAAACCGTTTTTCTATTTTTAGTAACAGTGACCTTGACCTTGGCCCCACCAGCCACAATATCGAACTTGACCTATATCTTCTGATGTTACACCTGTGTACCAAACTGTATCTTCTGATGTTACACCTGTGTACCAAAAATTGTTCAAATCTGTCAAGCCTTTCATGAGTTATCGTCCGGAAACCGTTTTTCTATTTTTAGTAACAGTTACCTTGACCTTGGCCCCACCAGCCCCAATATCGAACTTGACCTATATCTTCTGATGTTACATCTGTGTACCAAACTGTATCTTCTGATGTTACACCTATGTACCAAAAATTGTTCAAATCTGTCTAGCCTTTCATGAGTTATCGTCCGGAAAACGTTTTTCTATTTTTAGTAACAGTGACCTTGACCTTGGCCCCACCAGCCCCAATATCGAACTTGACCTGTATCTTCTGATGTTACACCTGTGTACCAAAAATTGTTCAAATCTGTCTAGCCTTTCATGAGTTATCGTCCGGAAACGGTTTTTCTATTTTTAGTAACAGTGACCTTGACCTTGGCCCCACCAGCCCCAAAATCATACTTGACCTGTATCTTCTGATGTTACACCTGTGTACCAAAAATTGTTCAAATCTGTCAAGCCTTTCATGATTTATCGTCCGGAAACCGTTTTTCTATTTTTAGTAACAATGACCTTGACTTTGGCCCCACCAGCCCCAATATCGAACTTGACCTGTATCTTCTGATGTTACACCTGTGTACCAAAAATTGTTCAAATCTGTCAAGCCTTTCATGAGTTATCGTCCAGAAACCGTTTTTCTATTTTTAGTAACAGTGACCTTGACCTTGGCCCCACCAGCCACAATATCGAACTTGACCTATATCTTCTGATGTTACACCTGTGTACCAAACTGTATCTTCTGATGTTACACCTGTGTACCAAAAATTGTTCAAATCTGTCAAGCCTTTCAGGAGTTATCGTCCGGAAACTGTTTTTTTTATTTTTAGTAACAATGACCTTGACCTTAGCCCCACCAGCCCCAATATCGAACTTGACCTATATCTTCTGATGTTACACCTGTGTACCAAAAATTGTTCAAATCTGTCAAGCCTTTCATGAGTTATCGTCCGGAAACCGTTTTTTTATTTTTAGTAACAATGACCTTGACCTTAGCCCCACCAGCCCCAATATCGAACTTGACCTGTATCTTCTGATGTTACACCTGTGTACCAAAAATTGTTCAAATCTGTCAAGCCTTTCATGAGTTATCGTCCAGAAACCGTTTTTCTATTTTTAGTAACAGTGACCTTGACCTTGGGCCCACCAGCCCCAATATCGAACTTGACCTGTATCTTCTGATGTTACACCTGTGTACTAAAAATTGTTCAAATCTGTCTAGCCTTTCATGAATTATCGTCCGGAAACCATGAAAACGGACAGACCGACCGACAGACAGACCGACTGACAGACCGACCGACAAGCTCACTCATACATACCCCCTCAAACTTCGTTTGTGGGGGTATAATAATGTTTGCATTACAAGAAAGCCTAGCAAATGTACCATAAAATTAAACATTTTGTCTGTTGACTGTTGGTAACACATTACCAAAGTGACCATCAGCGAAACAAGAATTGCAGCGCATGTCCCGGTGAGGGGGTAGCAAAGGATGCAATTAATCATTGCTGCTCTGTGTGTTTGTTCACACAGCCTTACCACTCAATACATTCTCAATTTGCACATTTCAGCTTTCCATGACACTCAACAATTAACCTATCCATGAATTAAAGCATAGTACATGCATAAATCCTGTTTTATTGAACATGCATTAAAGCTGCACTCATAATCAGTTTGCTGATTTTCATATTTACCATACTAGGTTTAAAATTGATGTTTTATGTATTTTTCTTAAACTGTTGGTAATGTCTTAGCTGTAAAACATAAATTTTAGAATGGAAATGTGAAAATCTTCCATCTGAATTTTTGTCAGCAGGCGCTACTGCTGTAGAACAATCAAAAACAAAAAATTAAATCACAAGAAACCATAGGGTGTTCAGATTTAAAGGGTGTTTTTGCAATACTGTGAGTGGCAAATTATGTTAAGCTCTATGCAAAAAGGCCATCCATTTCTATTTCATTCAACTTTAATAAAATATTGATACTTGAACACAGGCACTCTTTTTTTTGTATTCACATCCGGTCAATGGGGGGGGGGGGGGGCAGATAACTGTGGTCTAGAGCTTAAGTAATATTTTTGCATAACTCATGAAGTTCAATTTCTTTAAATGGTCAAATTTATGCTTTTCTGGTCCACTTATATACATATTAGTAGGTAAGTAGAGATATGTTCAGTTTAACCATTTTTTTTTTGTGAACATGTGTTTCAGCAATCAATCTTTAAGGCCATTATATTATGCCAAACTGATTGTCTCCAGCAGCCAATTGTAGAAACACTGGTAAATAATTACCTCGGTAAGTAAAACCACCGGTAAATTCCGTGGTAATATTACCATGGCGGTAAGTATGTTGTATAAAAGAAATTACCAAGGCGGTAAATTTACCAGGGTAAATTTTACCAAAATGTCCCACAATGCAACAGTGACGTCATTTTCCCGCACAGCTGTCAGATAGGAGGTATCTTTTTTTACATAAATATGAACGTCCACATTCCATTTTTATAAAAAAAATCTAAAAGGCAGGTTTAATGACAAAATTCATTAAATCGGTCCTACAAGTTACATGGTAAATATTCAACAAAACAGAACAAAGTAACTTATAAGCTACTCCTGTGGCTGATCAATAAAACACATGCAACACTTTAAGGGGTAGGTTTATTCTGAATTCAGGGGTGTTTCTCTTTACTTCATATAAAACGGTCAACGAATACCCAGAAAAATGTGAACATTATTGCAATGATATGCAAGTCATAATGACACAATGTATCTGAATAATTTAAAAAAAACAGATATTAACTGACAAGAAATTATACTTGCTTACACAAATTACCAAAAAAAAATATCTTTGAATAAAATTTAATGGCATCTTCCGTTTTTCTCACGCTGACACCGAAGGAATTTATAGTCAGTTTCAACTTGTCATAGAAATGATGCACTGACTTTCATAGAATTGATTCTCATTAAAGTGTTCAATAATTCATAATTTAATCTAATATGTACCTTTTTTTCAGTATTCCATGTATTTCTTAATTAAAGCTGTGAGTCCATTATTATATTTTAAACTGAATTATTGCTTAAATTAAGAATATATGTTAGCAAACACCTCTGATTCTTTTAATGTCAATACAATCACATATTATAAGTGTATTAAGTCTTGATCTTTTCTATATCTCCTATGTGAAATGTCATTTCTTGAAGAATTCCATTTATTAAATGCTGCATCCAACCACTTTGAAAATTCATAAGATTATTAAACTACATGCGACATTTGTATAATTTATCAGTTATGCTTATTATTAATGACCAAATGATCTTGAATCTTTTTCTTTGATCTTGTTTGTAGTATATATATATTTGTATGATTATGTTCCTACCAATAGGCTTGCAGTAGTCTCAACTTGGCACTAAAAGTGCAATCATGTATAATTAACTTAATGAAATTATTTTTAGTGTCTGCTTATTTATGTCATCATTGTTTCTGTTTAAAATAGAATAAAACATGATCTCTTCAGTTATTGTCAGCACTATTTAATAGTATTTTTTAACTATTTAAAAACTAAGCAGTCCCATTGTGGATGTCAAATTTAGTGTTAAAAGTACTTACTCATATAGTCACCATATTTCCATTTTACAGGAGCATAAAGTCAATATACAAGGAGTGTAACATTTATTTTCTATTTTCATTAAACTATAAATGGTCTTAAATTCAAAATCAAAGTCAATTCTTATGTAGATACCAATAACCAGAATCAGCAAATGAATGTTAAACAGCATATAATACACTAGCGGCTCCATGTAGTTCATTTTGTGATGTTTTTTTGACGGCACATTTGTCATATAACCTTGGTCCTCCACTGGTAGCAATCTAAAAAAAAAAAGAAAAAATATTTTGTAATCATTAAAATTATATGTTGTCTGTGAAAATCAGCTTCATATCTTAAATGGCTGATTAATGAATATTTGGCGCAGATATGAAATTATGCACTCTTTTTTTTGGGCGGGGGGGGGGGGGGGGGGGGGGTGATGGCGTTCCCTAGAGGCCAATGTTTCTATAAATTTGAAAGGTAAATTAACAAGAGCGTCGGTAAGAGATGATGGCTTTCACAATAAACAAACAAGTTATTAATATTTTGCTTTCACTAAAATGACAGTATACTGATAATTTACAAAAGAAAATATCATCTTATTATTACCTCACTGCTCTTGGTGTCTTTAATCATGTGCCTGTTAAATGTTCTAACATCACACTGGCTCTGCTGGCTTTCGCTGATGAAAAGCCTAAAATGATTATTTTTATTCATTATCACAATTATGAAATGGTTGTGTACAATTGAACATAAACATGTTTATCATAGAACTGTATATGTCACAGTACTGGTATAATTTATATACATTTTAACAAACTCAAAGTAACATACTTGGGTATGTTGTCATACCACAGCTGTTGTGTTTGTCAAATATACAGTAAACCTTTATATTATCAATGCACTTTACAGTATTTGGTTAGCAACCACCCAATTGTGTGCCTCTCTATATAAAAGAAAACTGTAGAAATACACTATAGACTGAGGTATTTTTCATAGAAAATGACGTCATAGCTGTCATTTATTGTTGAATGTTTACAGGCGGTTCAATTTGATTGTAAATATTTATGTGCAAAATACTCAAAATATGTGCAAAGTGGGACACATTTCAACAAAGGAAGGTCAAGACCTACAATCAAGTGTTGGTCTCGAACCATTTGCATTTAATTTTGAAAGATTTTGGAATTATTTAAACGCGAAACAAGGTAAATACATTCTTAAACTGAAGATTTCTTGTGTCACCGTTTTTGCACATGAAACTTGTTCGTTGAAATATTTCCAAAGCATTTATTTGTTTACACAGTGGTTATTGGCGATTTCTTACCTCTGTATTCCTGTCTTCTATTGATATGGATGAAATGGAACAGTTTTCTATTCACGAAGTTTCAATTTGTCTTTAAAATCGACAAAATGAGTTGTGAATCGAGCGCTTGTTTATGTCTGGTCGGCCATCTTGATTCTGGTAACTGAGACGGTAAATCAATTTACCCACCTCTTGGAGGAGGGTAAATATTACCGCGGTAAATAGCTTGGTAAAATCTTAGTTTAGTTTTATACAATTGCTTACCGCCAATTTACCAGAAAAATTACCGCCGGTAAAATATTACCCTGGGTAAATCTGTTTATACAATTGGCTGCTGGTGATGATGCAGGGACAAATGGCTCAACAAAGGAAATGGCAAAACAAAACACCAAAACTGAAAGATTCATGACAACTGGTAGTGCTTTCATATCTGCGGTGGCTATATGATATAGAAAATGCAGGGATAGCATGAAAAATTATGCCCATTTTTTATAATTTTTTTTACTTTAAGTATCTGTTTTGAAGACTAGATTTGGCATAAATTTAAGAGTACAGCACTTTACCATTGTCTACAAGTTGCTTATTTAAATTGATTTGTTATAAATCTCACCCCTTTTAATCATTTACACACAAACAAGTACTACCTAGTTGACAACATCTTCATTCTTCTGACATACTGGGTTCAGAGCTGCATCTCCTGGATTCAGATTGCAGGACTAACTGCCAGGGGGAAAAGCCGCAGCAAACTGCAGCTTACTGGCACATCATAATCTGCAAGCAACCATATAGAAAGTCATAAACTAATAATTATGCAGAAAAGTTCATGAATTCAACAATTTCAGGACAAATTTTATGAAATATATAGTCTTTTAGACATTTTGCAATCAGTTTTCAACAACTCAAAGGTAAATCTCAACTAATTGACCTTACGACAGCGGCTTCTAAGCCACGCCCCCTGATATCAAGGGAGCGAACTCTGTCTATGTCCGTCAAACAGAGGAAGTAATGGCGTCTCGCGTCGTTTCGCTTTCCGATATTCCTGACAAATTATCATAAATGTGACATTACAATGCGAAAAAAATAGAAGTCAAAGGAATTTGTAACTGGCTGCTACATCGGAAGGCTCGATATATCTTTAGAAAATGACGATATCTAACATTTACGGGGTGAAATCTATCCAAGTCAGAGAAAATCGGATAGCCGCAATGTTGTCAACATTGACATCGATACAAAGGAAAAGGGTGTGTGTGACGCATACTGTAAATGCAAACAAGGGTAAGTTTAACTAACACCGGTCCTTCTTACAGTATTGTTGAAACAAAGATCCGGAAATGACATTAAATAACAGTTACATGCCAGCTATACAGTATAACCTTGTATTCTATAGTATGAGCAGAAATGGTTTATTGGGGTTATGCATAAAAAGTTTCAGTTCTAAGCGATTGAACACTCCCCCATATGAATAATAATGTAATAGTTGACAAGTGACAATCGTGGGTGATACTAATCTGTAACTTTTGCATTGCTCAAACATTCACATGCTTTGATTTTTGTTCTTACAGAAATTGTGGAACATGTTCACACACTCTGGCTGTAAAAGTAGACCTGGGAGGAAAAGTGCCCCCGGTGTGGGGCTCGAACAACCACCAGAACACTAGCCCGGCGCTCTAACCAACTAAGCTGATCGGGCAGCTGGTTCTAACCCACACACACTACCCTCCCCCCATTTACCGGTTAAGGCTGGTGGAGGGTCTCCTGCTATTTACCGTTGACACCATTAAAGTATTCTGATTGATGGAGATAAGGAAGTCCCCTTATTATTGTCTTCAACAAGCCTACCGCCACAGGGGACCTAGCATAAGACCAAAAACCGCTCCCCCCCCCCCCCCACACACACACATGATATTTGCCAGTCCAGGCAATGTCAACCGCAAGAGAAAACCAGTGATGACAAGTTTTACGAATAATCGGTAGGACCTATTTTAAAGCTTTTTATAATATTTAGTTTTACTTTGCTGTACAAAAGTAATGGACTATTTGTCCAGAGAAAAACAACAACCACAAAACATTAGCTATTATCTTGTCAATATTTCATTATGATATACATGTAGAAAGCAAACATCAAAGGCAGTAGCATTTACAGCTAGTATTAAGATATTTAACAATACATGTAACTGATTTATTTTAATATTGGCATCTTTTATTTATTTCAGGAAAGTGTGGTCTTTTGAAGAGAGTTCTTGAGGTTGTTCAGCATGTTGTTTTGATGGATTCTTGGAAGGATGTACCTCTATGATGATAGCTTCAGTTCTGGAGTATAACACCAGTTGTTGCATATTTAATATCAGATTTATTAAATACATTGTTGTTTTGCAAACATTACTTAAACTTTGATATTTCTTTGGTGTTTATGTATGATATTGTAGGTGAATATCTCTTTATTGCAATGGCAAATATATTTTAAAATATATAGCATTAGCAGAAGTTATTTTTCACTGTTAAAGCTGCACTTTCACAGATTGATCACTTTGACAACTTACACAGGATTCGATTGCATTTATCATATTTTGGCTCGGAGAAGTTTGCTTTGTGATTTATATATGAGGTCTTAATTTAAAGAATGCCAAAATAAGCCGATTCTGAGACAAAAAGTGTCAAACTAGAATTCTGTGAGAGTGCAACTTTAAGAATACTGTTAATCGAGTGTGCATGTGATCCGGACTCTGAACATTGGATGAACTATCATTAAATATTGTAGATTTACGTAAATGGCCCAAAATATAAGAATAACAATGAAAATATGTACATGTTTGACTTGTTCTGTATTCATAATAAGTCTAAGTCTTTACAGCACATGTTTGGCAGAATCAAGTTCTAATGAACATAATAATTGATTTAAATATACAGTGAAATAAATTGTTTTATACAGGAAATAATACCTTAACGATTCAGACCGATCTGTTCTCGTTTTTTTTTGGTGGCTCAAATATTTATCTGAGTTTTGGAGGAGGCCTAGCTGGTGTGAGCTGGTCAAATTCAGTAGCTGCTTGAGGGTCAGTGTTTTCTTGATTGGATTTCCCGTCGACAAAGTGCTGATATGAAAATAAGAAATCTATGAAATGTGTCGGAATGACAGCTACAAAAGCCATTGTTTACATAGGAACCATACGAGTAGATGAGATTCGGAAGCATGCGATGGTTCGGACAAAAATTTAGTTGTACGATATTTCCTGATTTACTTTGAAAGCAAAGCAGTTAATAAAAACTACATCACGGTATCAACAAAAATACCTCTTTCTTGAATGAAATCAATCGTGTCCATGTTGAACCTGATATTAAATGGCCATTAATGCCGAATTGACAACACACGCCAAAGCATAAATGTACGATGTTTATAGTTTAAAAATAGTAACACTTATTTAGGTCATGCATGGACAATTTCAGTATTAAATAAATTTTGAGCGGATTGAAATAAGTAGTTTTGTTCAAAAAAATACTTTTGTACAGACGTATAGATGTTTCGCCTTTGAACGATCTTTCAAAATTTCCAAGTTCAGCTGTTGATGAGGTCTTCCACAGAGTCTGATACAGCACTTGCATTTTTCTAAATAACTCGCTGGTTTCGAATACGGAACAAATTGGAAGCCATCTTTAGTCGGCCTGGCTACCTTGTATCCGAATCAGAAGTGCCATGACAACACCTTTTTACCATAATACTTAAAAAGGCGAGGAATTGCCAGCGCATGTATATGACGGACTCTGGTCAGTTTGACGGACAAAATGGCGGATAGCAACACGGCTTATCAGCCTTACATTCTGATTGGCTGATAGGACCTGTCAATCAAATCCTGTCGTAAGGTCAATTGAGTACCCTGATGCATTTTAAGAAAGCATTGAAACCAGACATGCTTTGAATTTCTTCTTACTTGGAGATGGTATTCTTTTCTCGGAAATCCTTGCTGAGAGACTGTAAGGAATTTCACTAGCACTGGTTCTTGCCCTTGAAAATACCTCCCTGGATTCTGGAACCATTAGCTGGCTTTAAAAATAAACAATAAATTAGTGTTTTCAAGGCCTTTTGAGTGAATTTAGGTGTGTGTTTTTATGCATGAATGAATACAAATGAATGACTGATAGTATGAATTAATGAATTAATAGAAGGTACCAATATTTCTTTAAAATAGGGATCTCATTGTGTTGCTGTGATTATTGAAGATTTTTTTCTTGTCCATCAGCTAAAAAATCATATGCACACTAAATAAAACTTCATTCTGCATCATTTTTATGTGAAGTAAGTTTTGTTTTATTGCTTATAGAATCTGCAATTAATGTAATGTTTGTTTAAAAGAGCAAACAGAAAGTGTGAATAGATGCACAATACAGACCATCAATACAGTCAACAGTTTCATTAGAACACGACATTAGCTCAAAGCTGCGCCAGAAACGATTGACAAACAGGATGAACGAAATTCATTTAGGAATGGAACAAACAGTATCAATGAGGTTATATGACCAAACTTACCCACATTATGCTACATTTTGGATAAAAAATTCATTATATGATCTAAGGGACTCTACACCAGATTAGCACCTAAAAAAGTTTTTTTCTGTAGTGAATCTCAGGACAATTCTTTAATAGAATGTGTTACGCTTTGATATCATAATTGAAAAAAAAGTACCAAAATGTAAAAAAAATTGTGTCGGAGACCAGGTTCGAACCCGTGTCGCCAAAATTGCAGTCGATCTCTGTATCCAGGCTGAGCTACTTAGGATTACACTAAATATTATACCTAACTTGGTAATATCACATGATAACATCAACTAGCCAATCATGCATAAGGAATGAATTCTACTAGGAAGACATTACCCAGTAAACTTTTTTAATGGAAAAATAATAAATAACTGCCTAACTTGAATTAATTGTAAACTAAGTTGTACTTCAATTACCGTAAATGACTGGGTATTAGACACACTTTTTTCCTCAGATTTCAATGTAAAAAAATGCCTGCATCTTATAACCAGTAACAAGCTTTTGAACTTTTTTTCTGAGGTTGATTTTAAGCAGAGAGTTTGTTTAGATTTATGTAGAAAGGGATGTTACTTGCATCATATTGATCGAGTATATACGGGTTAAAACGGCAGTTGAAGATCGGGATACGGTATATCGTAAGACATTTAAAATTAAAAAAAATATATATTGTACAATTAATATTATTACAATTATTCAATATTATTTTGAATAAAACAATAATAAAACATGCATATAAAAAAGCAAAGTTGGGTACTTTCAAAATATTTTTCGTCAGATGTACGATAAGGTGTGAAAAATTTGCACTGCCTCATTAACATACCAATCCTACAAACTGATGCGATAATGGTCTTGTTTTTTCGCACTTTTCCACGTTCTTTATTCTTTTCTGTAGGTGTTGACGATTTGAGAACAAACCTGTACAATATTAGGTTTTTGCATAACTTCACTTCATTCTCCACAGTTTATTGTTTACGATATACTGTCAGAAAGAAATCATACAAATAGTCATAAAAGGTACTTTTCAGTGCAATCCAGAAACAAACTCACAGTCACACTAAGTACATTTCAGTGCCCATCCTAACATGAAACGAATAAAAATGAAACATATTTGGATGGCTTTAAAGATAACCTTGCCATTTTCACAAACATTTTTTTTTCGTTACTGTCAACAAACATGGTGGCTAAATGGGCCTGAATAGTAGATGACCCCTTTTGAGTTTAGGGTCATCCGTTCAAGGGTCAAGGTCACTGAAGATTGGCCGACAATTTTTTCTATGCGTCCTTCAACCCAAAATTCAGATTTTTCACAGATTTTTTGCCTGCTTCTAATACCCCCTATCGTATTATACCCAGTCATTTAGGGTAGTAAATTTCAATGCATTGCACACATAAGTAATAAGTTTATGTCACTTTTAAAGTACTAACAAATTACCACATGTTGTCATGTTGGTGTACACCAAGAACAGCTCGGCTGGGTGAGCAGCTTGGTGGGCGGGCTGGTTGACCGGTTCTTCACCTTTTCCTCCTGGGCCTATTTAAAATGATAAGAAAGTAAAATAAATGAATGCACAAGACCTACCCAAACACACAAGAGCCTATACAACAGACTCAATAAACACATCTCTGGCATACAAGTTTGAATTGATGGGTTCAACATTTAAGTGTTCCAACATGACCAAAAGTGGCTCAAGACAGGTGAGATGAAGCCAGTATGTATCGCAACATGTTACTTTGCCAGCAAGAAGCCTGGAATTGACAACCGGCCATACTTCATTGAACTGCGTGTGAGAGTACCTAACCATATGCGGCGGCCATTTGCCTGTTGGCATTTGTTGGTCCTTTTTATTGAGCAAAATAATGTTGTTGACATTTTTAAAATTTCCTCCATTTATATTTTGGAATATAAAGTGTGGCTTTCTTTCATTAGTTACCAGTCTTTGGACCTTTTCCAAACATTTGAAAGTGAAAGAAGGTTTTTTAAATGTCAGAAATATATAAGAAAATTACATAATTTATTATACATTAATTTTATGTAATATTTAAATTTCATACTCAAACACAAAGATTCTATGCTTAAGCACTGTCAACTTGCCAAATTGCAACCAGATATTTGTATCATTTAAATTAAGAATTAATAACAATTCTAAATAGGTTCCTCTAAATCAGGCATGAGACCACAGTTATTTTTAATGTATGTTTCATATAGACACTAACCTGACTATTCACTTTAAAACAGTCCTAATTGAAAACCAATTAACATGCTGCTGTAGAACAATCCAAGACACAAAACTTAACAACTTAGGCGCAAAGTGTCCCCTATCAGTTTATAAAGCCTTGTGAAAAGGATGAGCGTGTCTTAAGAGAATTTTCATGAAAACTTTAACAAATGCTACAAATAAATCAAAGTTGAATAAGTCACACCAGCCCGTGTGATAGTGAAAATGGTGAAAACCAGTAGAGGACTTATAACAAGAAAACATAGGTTGAACAATCCTTTGTCTCACTTTCTTAAAGCAATGTTTGAAGTTGCAGACAGATCTTAAAGCATCCAAAAGGTATCTAGTCTCTAAGGGTGTTCTATGATTTGACTTTTTAACCTAGTTTTTGAACTCAGGTTATCCAGTTTCAAACATGACATAGACTTCATAAACACAAACATTCAGACATAGTTTTCCGGTGATCAAAGAGAGAATGTAACCTCTACAGACAGTTCAAAAGATTTTCTATGATTTGACCTAGTCGCCTGGTTTTAGACCTCTGATTACCCAGTTTCAAACTCTACCTAAAGATCATCATGAATAACATTCATAACATGATAATAAATGTGACCTCTAGAGAGTTAACAAACTTTTCCTTCAATTTGACCTGGTGACCTAGTTTTTCACCGCACATGACTTCGAACATGGCCTAGAGCTAATCAATATATACATTCTGACTAAGTTTCATGAACATACAGTCATAAATGTGACCTCTAGACTGCTAACAAGCTTTTCCTACGACATGACCTGTTGACCAAGTTTTTGACCGCACATGACCCAGATTTAAACTTGACTTAGAGATTATTAATAAAAACATTCTGATCAACTTTCATGAAGAAACATTTATAAATGTGACCTCTAGATTGTAAACAAGCTTTTCCTTCAATTTGACCTGGTGACCTAGTTTTTGACCGCACATGACTAAGATTCGAAATTGGCCTAGAGCTTATCAATATATACATTCTGACTAAGTTTCATGAACATACAGTCATAAATGTGACCTCTAGACAAGCTTTTCCTATGATTTGACCTGGTGACCTAGTTTTTAACCCCAGATTACCCAATATCGAACTCGTCCCAGATTTTATTGAGGGTAACATTCTGACCAAGTTTCATTAAGATTGTGCCAAAATTGTGACCTCAAGAGTGTTAACAGTCAAATTGTTGACGACGACGACAGGGTGATCACAATAGCTCACCTTGCTTAGGTGAGCTAAAAAGGAGTGGCCTAATTAATTATTTTAAAATCAAAATCATCACGTTTATCATAAAGATTGATACTCAATATATCTTCCTTTACTTTGAGTTGCAGATCTAAATAGGATGCTTTTAAAACGGATGTATTAGATTAGATTAAGTAGACTGCCTAAAATATAAACGTAATGCAGAAGTTAAGGCTCATAATTACCCTTTTACAAATCATTGTGCAAAATTATATACCGAAGACTTAGGTATCCATACACAGAGTTAAACAATATAGTACTCGTCTTATATCACTTTTATAAGTGTGTTGTTGTTGTTTTGAGAAAAAAAAGCGTTCGTTTCTCTTATGATAAGAAAGCTTATACTTTCGGTTTTATTAAAAAAATATAATGTCTTATTTTCAGAGTATGAGATACGACGGAAAATGCTACCATGAGGTTCCTTGAAGAAGATTTAAATCTGGCCACCACAAGAGGAACACGTTGACAAATACTAGATGACTGAACAATAAGGAAGTACTCATTCTACTGTGAAGTGTACTAGTGACATGAATGATATTTTATAGCCAATATGATAATTTAACTTTTATTAATCTGCGTATTTATATTTGAAATGCAGAATAAATTCAGTAGGCTTTAGTATGGTTATTCACATTGTTTTTCAGTCCGTTAATTAATCTTTGTTTTCGCATGTAAATTATTGCGCACATAAAATTAATTAAACTCCATGTGACATATGTATGAATATCCGCCCGTAAACTAAAATTCTGCCAGTAACTGAAATTCCGTCTGAATCTGAAATTCCACGCGTAATCTAAAATTCCGCCCAGAACCGAAATTCCGTCTCATTCTGAATTTCCGCCCATAATCTGAAATTCCAACCGTAACAAAAATTCAAACTAAATCTGAAAATCCGCCCGTAACCTGAAATTCCGCCCAGAATTTAATTTCCGTCCCACCTCATTTACATATTTCGCCCCCAAAACCCAGCCGGAACCCGGCTGGGATCTGGACGGGTTCCGCCTCTAACACTAAACAATATAATATCAAACTACGCCTGGAAAATATCTCCGGAACTTATAGTTAATTACGTGTCAATTCCAGGCGAATTTTTTTGTACGGGATCGACTTCGCCTTTTCTTTGAAGGTATTTCCATACTTTACATTCTTCGCATGCAAATTCTCCTCGTCAGGAGAAAATCAGGTTAGGGTAACCGCAAAACAGCTGTTGTTTGTTGACAGGATGCACCGTTGTTATTCATTTCGGGTTTTAATTTTCAGTTTACTTTCAGTTTTCATAATGTAAAATACTCGTTTAACTGAATATCAGTGTCATAGTCAATGGATTATAGTCTTCAGTAAACAGCAACAGATTCACAGCGTCAAAGGCAATAAATATTTATGTGTGTTTTAAGTAATTCATTAGTTTGTACTCAAAACTAAATAATAATAGGGCTAAATAATAACTAAATCAGATTTTAAGTGCTAAACTTATATTAAAGTACACAGACACACAACTTACAAACATTGAACATGTTTTCGTGAGTTATTTCTTTAAATTCTAAAATACATTTCTCAGTATTCATATACTCATAATTGTCATAAACAGATAAAAAGTAAAAGAAACAGTCTGTTTTTACACAATAAAGTCATACAGTTTATAAAACCTTTTATAAGTAAAATGACTGTTCAAATTTTATCAATTCATTGTTCTTATCCACTTTGATTTCTTTAATAAAGTGGCCTGTAAAGTGGAGCTATGGACCTATAAACCATAGGTTTGTGGTCAGACGAGGTCTTGAAACGGAAACATATTTAATACACCACCTGCACTTAACCCTTACCATGCTGCAATGTTGTAAGTGTAATTCAGTGCTCACTGCTGAGTTGTTTTGAGTGAATGTTAAATATATCACCCATTGACTTTAAAAGGTTACCATTCATATGATCCTTGTTCTACAGCATTCAAACTTTCAGAAAGTGATTATGAAACATTAAGGTTTTTTTTAAGATGTTTGTTTTAGAATTTGAGTCCATAGTTACCATGGCAACACCTTCTATTCTCAAAAATTGACTTTTCTTTTACAAATACTGTCATTTTTATCATAAATTTATGTTGATCTATGAAATATACCTTTATATCAGTATTTTTGGAAAGAATGATTATCAAATTTTAAATTTAAGCAAAGAAATGAGAAAAAACAAATCTTATTTTTTGTTTGCAATACTTTTGTTCTTAATGTGGGAAGTTGTACAATATCAATGAAAAATTTGTTTATTGGAGGAAAAACAATCAAGCATTTCATGGTTCATTTCTTTATTTTTCTGGTTTAATGTCTGATAAACATAATGTTACCATTAAGCAACTTCAAAACATTGGTGATAATGTGATTCTACATGTTACCACGGCAACCAATCTTCTTTATTTGACATCCATACAACATCCAACAAATTTTTCCAGTGTTATGGTTTTGATTAACAACAATTATGAATTTCTATCAGTGTTATGGAAATCAATGTTATAATGAAACATTTTTAGCAAACAAATTCCTCACATGTTCTTATTTAAGTGTTATTATGGCCTAAGAAAGAAGTATAGTTACAAATGAACTGATGGCATAGACAGTACTACTACTAGACTGTAAACAAATTACAAGCAGTAGTCTTAGTATGAATTTAATAGTAAATAGTACTACTGAATTAAACCATGAATTATGAAAAACAGCATTTTCTTTATAAAGTTTCATTCATTTCCTTTCAACAAAAAATGGTTGCTATGAAAACATAGCAACTTTTTTTAAACATGTACACATCAGCAAAGTTAACAGTAACTTATGTCTGTAAAAATTATTTGAGACTTCATAAACACAACATGTGCCTATGGATCCAAAGTTCCAAACTATGCTTTCATATAGCATTAATTAAATATTTTAAGTGCAATCATGTCTCTTAATGAAGAAGAAATGTATGTATTTATATGATGCAACAGGTGACTCCCCCAGCAATACTCAGGAATATATATATATATATATATATATATATATATATATATATATATATATATATATATATATATATATATATATATATATCAGTAAAACATCTACATTGTTTATAATATATATATTATAACAGAATGAACTTTGAAAATAGTCATATAAAAAATTGAATACAGAGAGTTATGTACATGACCTATGTTATCAATGACAAGCAGTTGCCTTGGTTTGTCAGGATGAAGCCAATACCCAAAACTGCAATTCAATAACAGTTCTGCCCAAAAAAGCAATGATTTCTTGGGTGACTGTGCTGAATTCTATTGAAGGATTAATTATTTATCAGAAATTATAGTATGGACAATAGCCATTTATTGAAAAACTTCAGAGCATCATGACATGGATGTATGTATACCCATGTGTCAAAACCATACTGACTGTTAATACAAATTTATGAACTACAATGCAAAGTATGGTAAAAATCAATTTCAGAATAAAACAGACCATCAATAATAACAATGATGACACAGTAATTATTGGATAGTATAACATGTCATTCCTCAGAATACTGGCGTTTGTATGCAAGAATATAATCTTGGTTTGTGTGATATATTTCAAAACAAGGAACAACACAAAGAAAAACGTCACAGTGAGGGCAAAAATACACTGTCTCATGGCTGGGACGTTTCCTTTTCTCCCCTCTACTTGCAAGAATCTCCCTAACAGCAGGATTGCAGACAATGCATCTCCTTGCTGAAGGGTTGATTCCTGCAAGTTTCCTTGGGAAGTGGTTCCTAGCAGTTAACCTGTCTAACGGTTGAGATTTTGGTCTACCAGGCAACGGAGCAGGAATGGTATTACAAATATTCCCCAACTCGACAAGCTCCTCAACAAGGCGTTCCCTAAACTGCTTGTGCGTCATTGGATTCCTGACATTGCCTTTATATTTAATGTATGAGTTCAGCACAGTCAACCCAAGAATGTGGAAGAACACCTTCTTCCACCACTTCAGAACCTTCAGGTCAAGCCTAAAATTGGCAACCATCTGATCTGAACGATCAACACCTCCCATGAATTTGTCATACATAACAACACACTTTGGTCTAATTTTCTGCTTGTGGGTGACATTTTCACATGTGTATGAAGTGGTTAAGATGTACACAATATTGGAATCATTGTATTTCATTCCAGATAGTGGACCAGTACTCATAATGTATGTGTCACCTTTGTTTGCTAACTGCTTGAGTTTTAGTTGCTGGGGGAGGCCTTTCCTGTTTTTGCGACAAGTCCCAACTGCAGTCACACCAAGCTCCCACAAGTCCATAAATAGACGAGGGCTGGAATAGTAATTGTCACAGAACAATACATGACCTTGCCCGAACCTGCCACGGAGCAGATCCATCACAAGATCATATATTGTTCCGTGCTCAGATGGTAGGGAAACCCTCCTTCCAGTGTATAAGTTGAAACGCAAACAATAGCCAGACACAGAGTCACAGAGCATGTAAGCTTTTAAGCCGTACTTTATGGGTTTGTTTGGACTATATACACTGAAAGCAAGGTTACCCCTCCATGGCACCATACCCTCGTCTACTGAAATAAACTGGTGGGGCTTGTATGTAGTTGCAAACTTATAAAGAATAGAAGAATAGACAGTGCCAAGCTTAAATAATGGATCATGGCCAGGACTTTCTCTGGCAATATACCTAGCATTATTGTTGAGATGGAAAAAAGACATCAACAACAAAAAACGATCGCGTGACATGGTAGATGAAAAGAACGGGGTTGCGGTGACAGGTCTGGTAGACCAGTAGTCAGTAACATTCGATTGTCGTACAAGGCCCATGGCTATCACAATGGCCAGAAACTTCAGCATCTCCCCTCTGTTTGTGGGATGCCACTTTCGAAATCTGCAATATTTAATACATTTGATAGTAGGTTTCGTAGCTTTTAGAAATATACATGAACTGAATAACAAATTCTGATTAGATTTAAGAAATAAATACAATGCAATGTATTTTTCAGTTACAGAAATTGCATCCATTTCTGCCTTACACCAGAGTAAATTCACCTTTACATTTATGTGGTGTTTTATACTGTTTGAAACCTGATAATTGTTTATTATCATAGAAAGTAATCATTCCATTGTCTACAGTATTCATGATAATTGTTTTCATATGTAACTTTGCTCCACATTGATACCTGGAAAATGTCCCTAGTTGTCCCTGTCTGAGGTCTAGCTGCTGATTCCCATACCGGTTGGTTTCCTCCACCATAGTGTCAACTGTTTCCCCCGGGAGCAGTGTCTGGAAGTAATGTAGAGGGATTTGGCCCTCCCCAAGTCCATCAGTCAGGCCCGGAGTCCCAGCAAATGGTAATTCTGGCTGGGCATCCCGATCCCCCTCGGACCAGTTCTCGAAAGGGTCATCATTGGGTTCATTACCCTGGTGAATAAACAAAATCACATGCACTGTTTTAATGGCGGAAATCGGGGGGGGGGGGGGGGGGGGGGGGGGGGGGGATACAAACGAATTTCGACAAGCAATGGAAACTAAATTGCATAGAACTATATGTATATATACATGTATAAAACACTACAAAGTTAATATAGACAGGAGATTTGTAAACAAAAATTGTAACTGTTTCTTCCAGATAAATGTATTATTGAATCATGTATGTAATAATTTTTAAATTCAATTTACCTGGATTTCCTGGGCAACAATATCTTCTGGCTCAAAACCTTCGAAATCGCTGCCCGAGTCAGAATCAGCCTCTAACTCGGCGAAAAAATCATGTTGATCTCCTGCCATCATGCCAAAATATTGACATATGACTTGCGCATATGTAAAACACGCAACGATTAATGTACATTTTTTTATTTTTTTTGAATGAACATAGGTGAGTTTTTGGCCATGGCTTAATATTGAAGGTCATATCTTTCTTTGTGTGAAATACTTCTTTAAAATATAAATTAGTTATAAAGATATCAATAGAAATACACGTTGACAGATGTAACAGCCGACATAAACATTAACTGTCACGTGATTGTTGTTTTTCCCCCCGCCAATATAGGTCATGAAAACAATGTTAGTTATTAATGAAATATAACAGTGTCAGCAGCTTCGATCGATTTCGCAGACAAATATATATATAAAAAGAGTGCAAGCTTATTTTTTTATAATAAAATTTCACTAAATTTCAACTTACAGTCAACTTAGTGTGAGCGATAAACCGAAAGTTAATATTCCCACAATATTTTATGTTGACACCGCTGACCTAGTTTCACATTTTTTACCCTGCAGACGGACTTCTTTTCGACCGGAGATATTTCTGGATTAACAACCATACACTGGTTTGGAAATGCTCGTCATTGTTTTTAGTTCGACTCATGTGATTGTCATTACGAAAATTAATACAAATTTGCGTTCATAATAGTGTTTAAACAATAATTAAAACTACGAACACATGGGTGAAGGAATTTCATTGATGGCGGAAGTTGCAGTTGAGGAAAATATGAAAATACAATATGGAAAAACATTTGAGAGAGTCCATGCACATTCGCTATGTATCTTATAAATATCTTGAAATAAGAATTCCAAATATAACCAGGGAATATCCGTTTTTACGATAAATAATCAGCTAAATATATAGGGGCCCGTTGAACGCATACTCAAAATGGCGGAGTAAGGAGAAAATGAAAAAAAGCTGATACATAATTATGGATTTCTCTCTCACTTTACCATTATCGGTACTTAAAACTTAGTCACATGCAAGATATTTTACTTTGCTATGTGAATTTTATGCACTGATATGGTAACTTGCTCTAAAATTGGAAGTGGAAATGGATTTGGTGAGCTTCGTATGGTAATTATTACGGTCCGAAAATATCCGGACTTAGCACGGATCGGGTTACACACTACTAAGTCCGATTATATTCGGACCCCGCACGGTAAGGGTTAATATAATAACCAATGCCTAATTTTGCAGATTTGTTTGATGCTGCTTCAATTATATTATCCCGCAGTTCAATCCAGTATCTTTTTTTAGAAATGTTCTCTGTTTTCTTTACATTTTCAATCTTCTGCCATGTCAAAGTCACTACAATTTTATCAGGTACTTCAAGAGGTTCAATTTTAGACCTGACCCAAAATTTGAAATGCTCAAAAGTTAATGATGAATTACTCTTACTAGTCTAAAATGTTTTTGAGATAAGTACGGAATGAATAAAATAGTTTTCTTTTTGGTCTTTGAATAACTGCATGTGTTACTGTGAGAAATGCTGTCTTTACAATATATCCACGTTTATATTGCTGATGCAATGAAAGTTAATAGCATATTATATTATGCATGAGGACACACCTTTTACCCCGTCTTAAAAATTGCCTGCGTCCTTTCTATGCTATTAGGATTTTATCAGTTTTTCTCAAGTCGATTTCAGGCTGAAAATGCCGGAGACGAAAGCGGTAATGGTAAGTACCGTACAGTGTACACGTACCGTACAGTGTACACCGAAGAGAACATTGACTGACACTGGTAAATCACACCAGTTAACACATGCATTTGTGCTACTTTGTTAATGTATAAATTTAAATGAAATAAACAAAGAAACACATATTAGTTTGCTATTAAATTTAATATCGCATGGTTTATATTGACCTTTGCCATTTTCATGATCCCAAAAAATAAATCATCAAAACAAATATGTCGGATACTGGACTTACCGAACTACGTTAAAACACCGAAATACTAAGATAATAACCAGTGTCACAAGAAAGATATCGAAATTTGCCTAATATTGAAACAAATTAATTGATTTTGATTTAATACATGTTATAAATGTCTCACCAGCCTAAATTTTTCAGCTCCAATTTTGACATTTTTCGACTGTGTCCCATCTTTTGTATTAAAGGTTTTTACCCATTTTCTCACCATTTTTTTCCTGCTTCCTATCTATGCTAGCATCCTTCACATAGTATAATACAGTAGTAAAGCACTGGATCTTATTGCCAATTTTGATAAGTATTCAGACAGATTTTCATGTCATACAATCAAAACCTTTTCATTTATAACTGAGAACCTGCTTGCTCCTACTTTTTTGGCAAAATCCATAGAACAAATGATCAATTTGTTGTGGCCTAATATACAACTAGAAGCGCCGCAATGCGACGAAACCAGGTTTTTGTTATGGGCAATCAGAAATTATAGTCAATTAAATTGTTGTATGACTTTATCTTTACTTTTATCAAAAAGAGACGTAACTGAAAATTACTGTTGGCGGAAAACATTTTTCTATTTTTAGTAATAGTGACCTTGACCTTAGCCCCTCCCCAATCAAAAGCAATTCCAAGCTAGCTCTTCACATAAGCTACCTACACACTAAGTTTCATCAATACCTATCAATGCTAACTTATGTTATTGGGCAGAAACAATTTTTCTATTTTTAGTAACAGGCAACCTTGACCTTAGCCCCACCCCCCTCAAAAGCAATCCCAAGCTAGCTCTGTACATAAGCTGCCTACACACCAAGTTTCATCAATATCGGTCAATGCTAACTAAATTATTGGGCAGAAACCATTTTTCTATTTTAAGTGACAGTGACCTTGACCATTTTTCTATTTTAAGTAATAGTGACCTTGACCTAAGCACCTCCCCACTCAAAAGCAATCCCAATCTAGCTCTTCACATAAGCAACTTACACACCAAGTTTCATCAATATCGGTCATTGCTGACTTAAGTTATTGGGCAGAAACCATTTTTCTATTTTAAGTTACAGTGACCTTGACCTTAGCCCCACCCCCCTCAAAAACAATCCCAAGCTAGTTCTTCACATAAGCTACCTACACACCAAGTTTCATCAATATCTGTCAATGCTAACTAAAGTTATTGGGCAGAAACCATTTTTCTATTTTAAGTTACAGTGACCTTGACCATTTTTCTATTTTAAGTAATAGTGACCTTGACCTTAGCCCCTCCCCACTCAAAAGCAATCCCAAACTAGCTCTTCACATAAGCAACTTACACACCAAGTTTCGTCAATATCTATCAATGCTAACTTAAGTTATTGGGCAGAAACCATTTTTCTATTTTTAGTAACAGTGACCTTGACCTTAGCCCCACCCCCCTCAAAAGCAATCCCAAGTTAGCTCTTCCCATAAGCTACCTACACACCAAGTTTCATCAATATCTATCAATGCTAACTAAAGTTATTGAACAGAAACCAATGTTTGACGCCCGCCCACCCGCCTAACGACAACATCATTCTAATAACCCGGTTTTCGTTGAAAACCTGGTTAAAAATATTGAGCATATTTTTACAAAATAATATACTGCAATTTCAATATATTTTAGAAAGTGTTTCTGCAAAATTTGGCTAAGATCGGACATTGAGAAAACTTAAATTTGACAGTGTCTATTTTTTGAATGGCCCTTGAATGAACATGTTATTAAACGATATTTGTTAAAGTGAATAGGATTATGTGTAGTGTAGGTGAGATCAATTTCAAGGTAACATTTGGGCTAAAATAAATAAGAAGGAAAATGAGTCTTTGATTTATAACATCAATGAAATAGCAAGCCTTATGTATTTTCGACAAGTCGATGCACAAATTATGAACATTGATTTGTTAATAGGCGGTTTTTTTGCCATGATCAATATTGAATGGTGGATTCATTAATCATAATTATCTATATTAAAGAGGTCATCAAAAATATGACCGGGGGAAGAAATTTCATTCTTGAATGGAAATTCATTGAGTATATTTTTTTTAATGTGTAGCATAAAAATAATATGATAATTAATCATAATTTCAATCTACTACTTACATTAATAAAACATATGACTGACAAGGAACCCTAGGGGAATTTGCCATACTTTTGTGACAGCTCTCAGAAAATATTCTAATAGTACCTCTGATATGGAGTTAAGACCTCTACCATAGCTCTTGTAGGGAGGTCGAAGCTTCTGTACAGCCTGTAGAACCAGATTTGCAGCCGACACCACATCAAAGGCCTAAAACCATTTTTTTTTTTCAAATTAGTATGAAATTTTGTGAATTTCTTTTTTCTATGCATCTGTCACAGAGTTATAAAACAGTTCATTATTTTAAACATCAAAATTTATTATTTATATTTTTCTCAAATCAATTGAATGACTGATTTCTCTGCGAGTCCACATGTGGAAATCATAGTTGCAAATTAATATATATTGTTATGGTCTAGAAGTAATTCATAGTCTTTGATATATTAGTAACAGACATCTGCTAGTCTTGTTCTTAATTAATGGACATACTGTATCTTCCATAATTAATTCAATGCAACTGGGTGTGCAGTTGTCCTACTTAAATCAAAGCATATAACATGAAGGTATGCCAATTAGATTCTTATGAGTTCTGGTCTGAAGGTAAAGACAGTGGAAGGTTACATTAGGGGCTGGTAGGAATGCAGTTTAAGTATTTTTGTATGGTTGGTTTATAATTATATGGGCGTGGCCTAATGAGAAATTGTATGTTGTATTTGTAAGTTTTATTCAGTTCTTGTCAGGGAGTAGATAGAGAAGGTTAAGAGACCTCTCACAACTAAGCGAGTGTATTATAATATGAATAAAATATGGAAAATGTATGTGGAGTTAAGTATCAACACGTAATAGTTTGGGGACGAGAACCCCGCCCGGTGACACATCAATTTTGAGTGAAGGAATTTGAACAAGGGGCCATGATGGCCCTATATTGCTCCATGGCACAGACTGTTTGCTGAGGGTGAGCTAAAAAGGGTAACCCAATGATCATTTCTGGGTTCAGATTGAGTTTTGTATGTATCTGGTAAGCAGACTCTAAGTAGATGATGAAGTCTCCCAACTTAGGACCTGTAGGGCTGACCAATTTTGAACCATTGGGATATTATTTGAACAATCTTGGTTAAGGACTTCTACATGAGGCTGCATACCAAACTGCATACCAAAAATGTTTCTTGGCCATGTGGTTTCGAGACATATTGACAACGGACGCCAGACATTAAACAATCACAACAGTGCTCAGGTGAGCTAAATTCACATTCATCTCAAAGAACAACTCTCTCAAACAAGATGCTCTACTGACCTGTCTTTTTAGGTTATTTTCTACTTATAGTTCACTTAAAACACTTTCTGTTAGTTAATTGGCACTGCCATTACAGTCTTGTTACATTTGAAAGTAATATTGAAATTTGTTAACAAAACTGTGCACATGGTCCAAATTTCATTGCTGTAGCTTTAAAAATAAGAAAGTAGGTCTAAATGTCACCTGTCAGAGTACATTTTGATAATTGTTTGCAAACCTTTACACATGGTCCAAGTTTCAGGTCAGTAGCTTCAAAAATAAGAAAGTAGGTCAAAAACTAATATTGATATTTGTTTACAAAACTGTACACATGGTCCAAATTTCATTGCTGTAGCTTTAAAAATAAGAAAGTAGGTCTAAATGTCACCTGTCAGAGTACCTATTGATAATTGTTTGCAAAACTTTACACATGGTCCAAGTTTCAAGTCAGTAGCTTCAAAAATAAGAAAGTAGGTCAAAAAATAATATTGATATTTGTTTACAAAACTGTACACATGGTCCAAATTTCATTGCTGTAGCTTTAAAAATAAGAAAGTAGGTCTCAATGTCACCTGTCAGAGTACCTATTGATAATTGTTTGCAAACCTTTACACATGGTCCAAGTTTCAGGTCAGTAGCTTCAAAAATAAGTAAGATAGTCAACAGGTCCTAATAGCATTTCGACTACACTAAATTGGTTCAAAAGCTCACTTTAAGAACATTCTGAAGCATGAAAAGGTGAAAATAGATTTTTATGTGAACACATTAAGCTTAGTATTGGTTCATTGATAGTCAACACATTTTCTGTGGTATTTTATGCCAAAGACCAGGCAGATGCAAACACTCGTCTGTGGTTGTTTTTCCAATCAAAAAAGGGGCATACATCACATTTATAGAAGCCATTAAGTTATGAGCTTTGCTGTGCAAGTGCAAATTGTTGCTGGCAGCATGTGCATCATGTTTTGGTTTGGATATCTTTTATAGCTTTGTACCAATGGTGAACATTATTTTTTAGTACACATTTGCTGAAAGTCCATGACAATATGACAATACCTGGATGAATTTTGGCGTAAACAGAAAATGCTAATTATGTTAATAGTATTGGCCTGAGAACAAAGAGACATTCTCTCCAAAGAGAGACTCTCTCCCCGAAACAACCTGTTCTCTAAAAAGAGATTTCTTTTTCACAAGCAATACTCTCCAATTAGACGTTTGCTAACCAAAAAAATAATCTCTCCTCATAGGACTACTTGGTTCAAATTGAGAAACTCTCCTCAAAGAGAAACACTCCTCAAAGAGAAACACTCTTTGAAAACAGACCAAAACAACACAATCATTCCACAAGAAACATGATTTCAAAATCCTTCCAGAGGTTAATGAGATATTGAGCCCACACAATCTGTGGTGTCAGAGAAGATTTTAAAAGCTTTTAAAAATAAGTATATCGAAAACTTCAGACCTCAAGGGCTGGCCAATTTTGAACCATTGGGTTATTATTTGAACAATCTTGGTTAAGGACTTGTACATGAGGCTGCATACCAAACTGCATACCAAAAATGTTTCTTGGCCATGTGGATTCGAGACATATTGACACCGGACGCCAGACATTAAACAATCACAATAGTGCTCAGGTGAGCTAAAATGACATTCTCCTCAAAGAACAACTCTCTCAAACAAGATGCTCTACTGACCTGTCTTTTTAGCTTATTTTCTACTTATAGTTCACTTGAAACACTTTCTGTTAGTCAATTGGCACTGCCATTACAGTCTTGTTACATATAAAAGTAATATTGAAATTTGTTTACAAAACTGTACACATGGTCCAAATTTCATTGCTGTAGCTTTAAAAATAAGAAAGAAGGTCTAAATGTCACCTGTCAGAGTACCTATTGATAATTGTTTGCAAACCTTTACACATGGTCCAAGTTTCAGGTCAGTAGCTTCAAAAATAAGGAAGTAGGTCAAAAAGTAATATTGAAATTTGTTTACAAAACTGTACACATGGTCCAAATTTCATTGCTGTAGCTTTGAAAATAAGAAAGAAGGTCTTAATGTCACCTGTCAGAGTACCTATTGATAATTGTTTGCAAAACTTTACACATGGTCCAAGTTTCAGGTCAGTAGCTTCAAAAATAAGAAAGTAGGTCAAAAAGTAATATTGAAAATTGTTTACAAAACTGTACACATGGTCCAAATTTCATTGCTGTAGCTTTAAAAATAAGAAAGTAGGTCTAAATGTCACCTGTCAGAGTACCTATTGATAATTGTTTGCAAACCTTTACACATGGTCCAAGTTTCAGGTCAGTAGCTTCAAAAATAAGTAAGATAGTCAACAGGTCCTAATAGCATTTCGACTACACTAAATTGGTTCAAAAGCTCACTTTAAGAACATTCTGAAGCATGTAAAAGGTGAAAATAGATTTTTATGTGAACACATTAAGCTTAGTATTGGTTCATTGATAGTCAACACATTTTCTGTGGTATTTTATGCCAAAGACCAGGCAGATGCAAACACTCGTCTGTGGTTGTTTTTCCAATCAAAAAAGGGGCATACATCACATTTATAGAAGCCATAGTTATGAGCTTTGCTGTGCAAGTGCAAATTGTCGCTGGCAGCATGTGCACTATGTTTTGGTTTGGATATCTTTTATAGCTTTGTACCAATGGTGAACATTATTTTTTAGTACACATTTGCTGAAAGTCCATGACAATATGACAATACCTGGATGAATTTTGGCGTAAACAGAAAATGCTAATTATGTTAATAGTGTTGGCCTGAGAACAAAGAGACATTCTCTCCAAAGAGAGACTCTCTCCCCGAAACAACCTGTTCTCTAAAAAGAGATTTCTTTTTCACAAGCAATACTCTCCAATTAGACGTTTGCTAACCAAAAAAAGAATCTCTCCTCATAGGACTACTTGGTTCAAATTGAGAAACTCTCCTCAAAGAGAAACACTCTTTGAAAACAGACCAAAACAACACAATCATTCCACAAGAAACATTATTTCAAAATCCTTCCAGAGGTTAATGAGATATTGAGCCCACACAATTTGTGGTGTCAGAGAAGATTTTAAAAGCTTTTAAAAATAAGTATATCGAAAACTTTAGACCTCAAGGGCTGGCCAATTTTGAACCATTGGTTTATTATTTGAACAATCTTGGTTAAGGACTTGTACATGAGGCTGCATACCAAACTGCATACCAAAAATGTTTCTTGGCCATGTGGTTTCGAGACATATTGACAACGGACGCCAGACATTAGAACAATCACAATAGTGCTCAGGTGAGCTAAAATCACATTCTCCTCAAAGAACAACTCTCTCAAACAAGATGCTCTACTGGCTTGTCTTTTTAGCTTATTTTCTACTTATAGTTCACTTGAAACACTTTCTGTTAGTTAATTGGCACTGCCATTACAGTCTTGTTACATATAAAAGTAATATTGAAATTTGTTTACAAAACTGTACACATGGTCCAAATTTCATTGCTGTAGCTTTAAAAATAAGAAAGAAGGTCTAAATGTCACCTGTCAGAGTACCTGTTGATAATTGTTTGCAAACCTTTACACATGGTCCAAGACACATGGTCCAAATTTCATTGCTGTAGCTTTAAAAATAAGAAAGAAGGTCTAAATGTCACCTGTCAGAGTACCTTTTGATAATTGTTTGCAAACCTTTACACATGGTCCAAGTTTCAGGTCAGTAGCTTCAAAAATAAGGAAGTAGGTCAAAAAGTAATATTAAAATTTGTTTACAAAACTGTACACATGGTCCAAATTTCATTGCTGTAGCTTTGAAAATAAGAAAGTAGGTCTTAATGGCACCTGTCAGAGTACCTTTTGATAATTGTTTGCAAAACTTTACACATGGTCCAAGTTTCAGGTCAGTAGCTTCAAAAATAAGAAAGTAGGTCAAAAAGTAATATTGAAAATTGTTTACAAAACTGTACACATGGTCCAAATTTCATTGCTGTAGCTTTAAAAATAAGAAAGTAGGTCTAAATGTCACCTGTCAGAGTACCTATTGATAATTGTTTGCAAACCTTTACACATGGTCCAAGTTTCAGGTCAGTAGCTTCAAAAATAAGTAAGATAGTCAACAGGTCCTAATAGCATTTCGACTACACTAAATTGGTTCAAAAGCTCACTTTAAGAACATTCTGAAGCATGTAAAAGGTGAAAATAGATTTTTATGTGAACACATTAAGCTTAGTATTGGTTAATTGATAGTCAACACATTTTCTGTGGTATTTAATGCCAAAGACCAGGCAGATGCAAACACTCGTCTGTGGTTGTTTTTCCAATCAAAAAAGGGGCATACATCACATTTATAGAAGCCATAGTTATGAGCTTTGCTGTGCAAGTGCAAATTGTCGCTGGCAGCATGTGCACCATGTTTTGGTTTGGATATCTTTTATAGCTTTGTACCAATGGTGAACATTATTTTTTAGTACACATTTGCTGAAAGTCCATGACAATATGACAATACCTGGATGAATTTTGGCGTAAACAGAAAATGCTAATTATGTTAATAGTATTGGCCTGAGAACAAAGAGACATTCTCTCCAAAGAGAGACTCTCTCCCCGAAACAACTTGTTCTCTAAAAAGAGATTTCTTTTTCACAAGCAATACTCTCCAATTAGACGTTTGCTAACCAAAAAAAGAACCTCTCCTCATAGGACTACTTGGTTCAAATTGAGAAACTCTCCTCAAAGAGAAACACTCTTTGAAAACAGACCAAAACAACACAATCATTCCACAAGAAACATGATTTCAAAATCCTTCCAGAGGTTAATGAGATCTTGAGCCCACACAATTTGTGGTGTCAGAGAAGATTTTAAAAGCTTTTAAAAATAAGTATATCGAAAACTTCAGACCTCAAGGGCTGGCCAATTTTGAACCATTGGTTTATTATTTGAACAATCTTGGTTAAGGACTCCTACATGAGGCTGCATACCAAACTGCATACCAAAAATGTTTCTTGGCCATGTGGTTTCGAGACATATTGACAACGGACGCCAGACATTAAACAATCACAATAGTGCTCAGGTGAGCTAATATCACATTCTCCTCAAAGAACAACTCTCTCAAACAAGATGCTCTACTGGCTTGTCTTTTTAGCTTATTTTCTACTTATAGTTCACTTGAAACACTTTCTGTTAATTAATTGGCACTGCCATTACAGTCTTGTTACATATAAAAGTAATATTGAAATTTGTTTACAAAACTGTACACATGGTCCAAATTTCATTGCTGTAGCTTTAAAAATAAGAAAGAAGGTCTAAATGTCACCTGTCAGAGTACCTATTGATAATTGTTTGCAAACCTTTACACATGGTCCAAGTTTCAGGTCAGTAGCTTCAAAAATCAGGAAGTAGGTCAAAAAGTAATATTGAAAATAGTTTACAAAACTGTACACATGGTCCAAATTTCATTGCTGTAGCTTTGAAAATAAGAAAGTAGGTCTAAATGTCACCTGTCAGAGTACCTATTGATAATTGTTTGCAAACCTTTACACATGGTCCAAGTTTCAGGTCAGTAGCTTCAAAAATAAGTAAGATAGTCAACAGGTCCTAATAGCATTTCGACTACACTAAATTGGTTCAAAAGCTCACTTTAAGAACATTCTGAAGCATGTAAAAGGTGAAAATAGATTTTTATGTGAACACATTAAGCTTAGTATTGGTTCATTGATAGTCAACACATTTTCTGTGGTATTTTATGCCAAAGACCAGGCAGATGCAAACACTCGTCTGTGGTTGTTTTTCCAATCAAAAAAGGGGCATACATCACATTTATAGAAGCCATAGTTATGAGCTTTGCTGTGCAAGTGCAAATTGTCGCTGGCAGCATGTGCACCATGTTTTGGTTTGGATATCTTTTATAGCTTTGTACCAATGGTGAACATTATTTTTTAGTACACATTTGCTGAAAGTCCATGACAATACCTGGATGAATTTTGGCGTAAACAGAAAATGCTAATTATGTTAATAGTATTGGCCTGAGAACAAAGAGACATTCTCTCCAAAGAGAGACTCTCTCCCCGAAACAACTTGTTCTCTAAAAAGAGATTTCTTTTTCACAAGCAATACTCTCCAATTAGACGTTTGCTAACCAAAAAAAGAACCTCTCCTCATAGGACTACTTGGTTCAAATTGAGAAACTCTTCTCAAAGAGAAACACTCTTTGAAAACAGACCAAAACAACACAATCATTCCACAAGAAACATGATTTCAAAATCCTTCCAGAGGTTAATGAGATATTGAGCCCACACAATTTGTGGTGTCAGAGAAGATTTTAAAAGCTTTTAAAAATAAGTATATCGAAAACTTCAGACCTAAAGGGCTGGCCAATTTTGAACCATTGGTTTATTATTTGAACAATCTTGGTTAAGGACTTGTACATGAGGCTGCATACCAAACTGCATACCAAAAATGTTTCTTGGCCATGTGGTTTCGAGACATATTGACAACGGACGCCAGACATTAAACAATCACAATAGTGCTCAGGTGAGCTAATATCACATTCTCCTCAAAGAACAACTCTCTCAAACAAGATGCTCTACTGGCTTGTCTTTTTAGCTTATTTTCTACTTATAGTTCACTTGAAACACTTTCTGTTAGTTAATTGGCACTGCCATTACAGTCTTGTTACATATAAAAGTAATATTGAAATTTGTTTACAAAACTGTACACATGGTCAAAATTTCATTGCTGTAGCTTTGAAAATAAGAAAGTAGGTCTTAATTTCCCCTGTCAGAGTACCTTTTGATAATTGTTTGCAAAACTTTACACATGGTCCAAGTTTCAGGTCAGTAGCTTCAAAAATAAGAAAGTAGGTCAAAAAGTAATATTGAAAATAGTTTACAAAACTGTACACATGGTCCAAATTTCATTGCTGTAGCTTTGAAAATAAGAAAGTAGGTCTAAATGTCACCTGTCAGAGTACCTATTGATAATTGTTTGCAAACCTTTACACATGGTCCAAGTTTCAGGTCAGTAGCTTCAAAAATAAGTAAGATAGTCAACAGGTCCTAATAGCATTTCGACTACACTAAATTGGTTCAAAAGCTCACTTTAAGAACATTCTGAAGCATGTAAAAGGTGAAAATAGATTTTTATGTGAACACATTAAGCTTAGTATTGGTTCATTGATAGTCAACACATTTTCTGTGGTATTTTATGCCAAAGACCAGGCAGATGCAAACACTCGTCTGTGGTTGTTTTTGCAATCAAAAAGGGGCATACATCACATTTATAGAAGCCATAGTTATGAGCTTTGCTGTGCAAGTGCAAATTGTCGCTGGCAGCATGTGCACCATGTTTTGGTTTGGATATCTTTTATAGCTTTGTACCAATGGTGAACATTATTTTTTAGTACACATTTGCTGAAAGTCCATGACAATACCTGGATGAATTTTGGCGTAAACAGAAAATGCTAATTATGTTAATAGTATTGGCCTGAGAACAAAGAGACATTCTCTCCAAAGAGAGACTCTCTCCCCGAAACAACTTGTTCTCTAAAAAGAGATTTCTTTTTCACAAGCAATACTCTCCAATTAGACGTTTGCTAACCAAAAAAAGAACCTCTCCTTATAGGACTACTTGGTTCAAATTGAGAAACTCTTCTTAAAGAGAAACACTCTTTGAAAACAGACCAAAACAACACAATCATTCCACAAGAAACATGATTTCAAAATCCTTCCAGAGGTTAATGAGATATTGAGCCCACACAATTTGTGGTGTCAGAGAAGATTTTAAAAGCTTTTAAAAATAAGTATATCGAAAACTTCAGACCTCAAGGGCTGGCCAATTTTGAACCATTGGTTTATTATTTGAACAATCTTGGTTAAGGACTCCTACATTAGGCTGCATACCAAACTGCATACCAAAAATGTTTCTTGGCCATGTGGTTTCGAGACATATTGACAACGGACGCCAGACATTAAACAATCACAATAGTGCTCAGGTGAGCTAAAATCACATTCTCCTCAAAGAACAACTCTCTCAAACAAGATGCTCTACTGGCTTGTCTTTTTAGCTTATTTTCTACTTATAGTTCACTTGAAACACTTTCTGTTAGTTAATTGGCACTGCCATTACAGTCTTGTTACATATAAAAGTAATATTGAAATTTGTTTACAAAACTGTACACATGGTCCAAATTTCATTGCTGTAGCTTTAAAAATAAGAAAGAAGGTCTAAATGTCACCTGTCAGAGTACCTGTTGATAATTGTTTGCAAACCTTGACACATGGTCCAAGTTTCAGGTCAGTAGCTTCAAAAATCAGGAAGTAGGTCAAAAAGTAATATTGAAATTTGTTTACAAAACTGTACACATGGTCCAAATTTCATTGCTGTAGCTTTAAAAATAAGAAAGGTCTAAATGTCACCTGTCAGAGTACCTTTTGATAATTGTTTGCAAACCTTTACACATGGTCCAAGTTTCAGGTCAGTAGCTTCAAAAATCAGGAAGTAGGTCAAAAAGTAATATTGAAATTTGTTTACAAAACTGTACACATGGTCCAAATTTCATTGCTGTAGCTTTAAAAATAAGAAAGAAGGTCTAAATGTCACCTGTCAGAGTACCTATTGATAATTGTTTGCAAACCTTTACACATGGTCCAAGTTTCAGGTCAGTAGCTTCAAAAATAAGGAAGTAGGTCAAAAAGTAATATTAAAATTTGTTTACAAAACTGTACACATGGTCCAAATTTCATTGCTGTAGCTTTAAAAATAAGAAAGTAGGTCTAAATGTCACCTGTCAGAGTACCTATTGATAATTGTTTACAAAACTTTACACATGGTCCAAGTTTCAGGTCAGTAGCTTCAAAAATAAGAAAGTAGGTCAAAAAGTAATATTGATATTTGTTTACAAAACTGTACACATGGTCCAAATTTCATTGCTGTAGCTTTAAAAATAAGAAAGTAGGTCTAAATGTCACCTGTCAGAGTACCTATTGATAATTGTTTGCAAACCTTTACACATGGTCCAAGTTTCAGATCAGTAGCTTCAAAAATAAGTAAGATAGTCAACAGGTCCTAATAGCATTTCGACTACACTAAATTGGTTCAAAAGCTCACTTTAAGAACATTCTGAAGCATGTAAAAGGTGAAAATAGATTTTTATGTGAACACATTAAGCTTAGTATTGGTTAATTGATAGTCAACACATTTTCTGTGGTATTTTATGCCAAAGACCAGGCAGATGCAAACACTCGTCTGTGGTTGTTTTTCCAATCAAAAAAGGGGCATACATCACATTTATAGAAGCCATAGTTATGAGCTTTGCTGTGCAAGTGCAAATTGTCGCTGGCAGCATGTGCACTATGTTTTGGTTTGGATATCTTTTATAGCTTTGTTCCAACGGTGAAAAATATTTTTTAGTACACATTTGCTGAAAGTCCATGACAATATGACAATACCTGGATGAATTTTGGTGTAAACAGAAAATACTAATTATGCTAATAGTATTGGCCTGAGAACAAAGAGACATTCTCTCCAAAGAGAGACTCTCTCCCCGAAACAACCTGTTCTCTAAAAAGAGATCTCTTTTTCACAAGCAATACTCTCCAATTAGACGTTTGCTAACCAAAAAAAGAATCTCTCCTCATAGGACTACTTGGTTCAAATTGAGAAACTCTCCTCAAAGAGAAACACTCTTTGAAAACAGACCAAAACAACACAATCATTCCACAAGAAACATTATTTCAAAATCCTTCCAGAGGTTAATGAGATATTGAGCCCATCACAATTTGTGGTGTCAGAGAAGATTTTAAAAGCTTTTACAAATAAGTATATCGAAAAACTTCAGACCTCTAGGGCTGGCCAATTTTGAACCATTGGGATATCATTTGAAACAATCTTGGTTTAAGGACTCCTACATGAGGCTGCATACCAAACTGCATACCAAAAATGTTTCTTGGCCATGTGGTTTCGAGACATATTGACAACGGACGCCAGACATTAAACAATCACAATAGTGCTCAGGTGAGCTAAATTCACATTCTCCTCAAAGAACAACTCTCTCAAACAAGATGCTCTACTGACCTGTCTTTTTAGCTTATTTTCTACTTATAGTTCACTTGAAAACACTTTCTGTTAGTTAATTGGCACTGCCATTACAGTCTTGTTACATATAAAAGTAATATTGAAATTTGTTTACAAAACTGTACACATGGTCCAAATTTCATTGCTGTAGCTTTAAAAATAAGAAAGAAGGTCTAAATGTCACCTGTCAGAGTACCTGTTGATAATTATTGTAAACCTTTACACATGGTCCAAGTTTCAGGTCAGTAGCTTCAAAAATCAGGAAGTAGGTCAAAAAGTAATATTGATATTTGTTTACAAAACTGTACACATGGTCCAAATTTCATTGCTGTAGCTTTAAAAATAAGAAAGGTCTAAATGTCACCTGTCAGAGTACCTTTTGATAATTGTTTGCAAACCTTTACACATGGTCCAAGTTTCAGGTCAGTAGCTTCAAAAATAAGTAAGATAGTCAACAGGTCCTAATAGCATTTCGACTACACTAAATTGGTTCAAAAGCTCACTTTAAGAACATTCTGAAGCATGTAAAAGGTGAAAATAGATTTTTATGTGAACACATTAAGCTTAGTATTGGTTAATTGATAGTCAACACATTTTCTGTGGTATTTTATGCCAAAGACCAGGCAGATGCAAACACTCGTCTGTGGTTGTTTTTCCAATCAAAAAAGGGGCATACATCACATTTATAGAAGCCATAGTTATGAGCTTTGCTGTGTAAGTGCAAATTGTCGCTGGCAGCATGTGCACCATGTTTTGGTTTGGATATCTTTTATAGCTTTGTACCAATGGTGAACATTATTTTTTAGTACACATTTGCTGAAAGTCCATGACAATATGACAATACCTGGATGAATTTTGGCGTAAACAGAAAATGCTAATTATGTTAATAGTATTGGCCTGAGAACAAAGAGACATTCTCTCCAAAGAGAGACTCTCTCCCCGAAACAACCTGTTCTCTAAAAAGAGATTTCTTTTTCACAAGCAATACTCTCCAATTAGACGTTTGCTAACCATAAAAAGAATCTCTCCTCATAGGACTACTTGGTTCAAATTGAGAAACTCTCCTCAAAGAGAAACACTCTTTGAAAACAGACCAAAACAACACAATCATTCCACAAGAAACATTATTTCAAAATCCTTCCAGAGGTTAATGAGATATTGAGCCCACACAATTTGTGGTGTCAGAGAAGATTTTAAAAGCTTTTAAAAATAAGTATATCGAAAACTTCAGACCTCAAGGGCTGGCCAATTTTGAACCATTGGTTTATTATTTGAACAATCTTGGTTAAGGACTTGTACATGAGGCTGCATACCAAACTGCATACCAAAAATGTTTCTTGGCCATGTGGTTTCGAGACATATTGACAACGGACGCCAGACATTAAACAATCACAATAGTGCTCAGGTGAGCTAAAATCACATTCTCCTCAAAGAACAACTTCTCTCAAACAAGATGCTCTACTGCTTGTCTTTTTAGCTTATTTTCTACTTATAGTTCACTTAAAACACTTTCTGTTAGTTAATTGGCACTGCCATTACAGTCTTGTTACATTTGAAAGTAATATTGAAATTTGTTTACAAAACTGTGCACATGGTCCAAATTTCATTGCTGTAGCTTTAAAAATAAGAAAGAAGGTCTAAATGTCACCTGTCAGAGTACCTTTTGATAATTGTTTGCAAACCTTTACACATGGTCCAAGTTTCAGGTCAGTAGCTTCAAAAATAAGGAAGTAGGTCAAAAAGTAATATTAAAATTTGTTTACAAAACTGTACACATGGTCCAAATTTCATTGCTGTAGCTTTGAAAATAAGAAAGTAGGTCTTAATGTCACCTGTCAGAGTACCTTTTGATAATTGTTTGCAAAACTTTACACATGGTCCAAGTTTCAGGTCAGTAGCTTCAAAAATAAGAAATTAGGTCGAAAAGTAATATTGAAAATTGTTTACAAAACTGTACACATGGTCCAAATTTCATTGCTGTAGCTTTAAAAATAAGAAAGTAGGTCTAAATGTCACCTGTCAGAGTACCTATTGATAATTGTTTGCAAACCTTTACACATGGTCCAAGTTTCAGGTCAGTAGCTTCAAAAATAAGTAAGATAGTCAACAGGTCCTAATAGCATTTCGACTACACTAAATTGGTTCAAAAGCTCACTTTAAGAACATTCTGAAGCATGTAAAAGGTGAAAATAGATTTTTATGTGAACACATTAAGCTTAGTATTGGTTCATTGATAGTCAACACATTTTCTGTGGTATTTTATGCCAAAGACCAGGCAGATGCAAACACTCGTCTGTGGTTGTTTTTCCAATCAAAAAAGGGGCATACATCACATTTATAGAAGCCATAGTTATGAGCTTTGCTGTGCAAGTGCAAATTGTCGCTGGCAGCATGTGCACCATGTTTTGGTTTGGATATCTTTTATAGCTTTGTACCAATGGTGAAAATTATTTTTTAGTACACATTTGCTGAAAGTCCATGACAATATGACAATACCTGGATGAATTTTGGCGTAAACAGAAAATGCTAATTATGTTAATAGTATTGGCCTGAGAACAAAGAGACATTCTCTCCAAAGAGAGACTCTCTCCCCGAAACAACCTGTTCTCTAAAAAGAGATTTCTTTTTCACAAGCAATACTCTCCAATTAGACGTTTGCTAACCAAAAAAGAATCCTCTCCTCATAGGACTACTTGGTTCAAATTGAGAAACTCTCCTCAAAGAGAAACACTCTTTGAAAACAGACCAAAACAACACAATCATTCCACAAGAAACATTATTTCAAAATCCTTCCAGAGGTTAATGAGATATTGAGCCCACACAATTTGTGGTGTCAGAGAAGATTTTAAAAGCTTTTAAAAATAAGTATATCGAAAACTTCAGACCTCAAGGGCTGGCCAATTTTGAACCATTGGTTTATTATTTGAACAATCTTGGTTAAGGACTTGTACATGAGGCTGCATACCAAACTGCATACCAAAAATGTTTCTTGGCCATGTGGTTTCGAGACATATTGACAACGGACGCCAGACATTAAACAATCACAATAGTGCTCAGGTGAGCTAAAATCACATTCTCCTCAAAGAACAATTCTCTCAAACAAGATGCTCTACTGGCTTGTCTTTTTAGCTTATTTTCTACTTATAGTTCACTTAAAACACTTTCTGTTAGTTAATTGGCACTGCCATTACAGTCTTGTTACATTTGAAAGTAATATTGAAATTTGTTTACAAAACTGTGCACATGGTCCAAATTTCATTGCTGTAGCTTTAAAAATAAGAAAGTAAGGTCTAAATGTCACCTGTCAGATTACCTTTTGATAATTGTTTGCAAACCTTTACACATGGTCCAAGTTTCAGGTCAGTAGCTTCAAAAATAAGGAAGTAGGTCAAAAAGTAATATTGAATATTTGTTTACAAAACTGTACACATGGTCCAAATTTCATTGCTGTAGCTTTGAAAATAAGAAAGTAGGTCTAATGTCACCTGTCAGAGTACCTATTTGATAATTGTTTGCAAAACTTTACACATGGTCCAAGTTTCAGGTCAGTAGCTTCAAAAATAAGAAAGTAGGTCAAAAAGTAATATTGAATATTTGTTTACAAAACTGTACACATGGTCCAAATTTCATTGCTGTAGCTTTAAAAATAAGAAAGTAGGTCTAAATGTCACCTGTCAGAGTACCTATTGATAATTGTTTGCAAACCTTTACACATGGTCCAAGTTTCAGATCAGTAGCTTCAAAAATAAGTAAGATAGTCAACAGGTCCTAATAGCATTTCGACTACACTAAATTGGTTCAAAAGCTCACTTTAAGAACATTCTGAAGCATGTAAAAGGTGAAAATAGATTTTTATGTGAACACATTAAGCTTAGTATTGGTTAATTGATAGTCAACACATTTTCTGTGGTATTTTATGCCAAAGACCAGGCAGATGCAAACACTCGTCTGTGGTTGTTTTTCCAATCAAAAAAGGGGCATACATCACATTTATAGAAGCCATAGTTATGAGCTTTGCTGTGCAAGTGCAAATTGTCGCTGGCAGCATGTGCACCTATGTTTTGGTTTGGATATCTTTTATAGCTTTGTACCAATGGTGAAAATTATTTTTTAGTACACATTTGCTGAAAGTCCATGACAATATGACAATACCTGGATGAATTTTGGTGTAAACAGAAAATACTAATTATGTTAATAGTATTGGCCTGAGAACAAAGAGACATTCTCTCCAAAGAGAGACTCTCTCCCCGAAACAACCTGTTCTCTAAAAAGAGATTTCTTTTTCACAAGCAATACTCTCCAATTAGACGTTTGCTAACCGAAAAAAGAATCTCTCCTCATAGGACTACTTGGTTCAAATTGAGAAACTCTCCTCAAAGAGAAAACACTCTTTGAAAACAGACCAAAACATGAGATATTGAGCCCACACAATTTGTGGTGTCAGAGAAGATTTTAAAAGCTTTTAAAAATAAGTATATCGATAACTTCAGACCTCAATGGCTGGCCAATTTTGAACCATTGGGTTATTATTTGAACAATCTTGGTTAAGGACTTGTACATGAGGCTGCATACCAAACTGCATACCAAAAGTGTTTCTTGGCCATGTGGTTTCGAGACATATTGACAACGGACGCCAGACATTAAACAATCACAATAGTGCTCAGGTGAGCTAAAATCACATTCTCCTCAAAGAACAACTCTCTCAAACAAGATGCTCTACTGACCTGTCTTTTTAGCTTATTTTCTACTTATAGTTCACTTGAAACACTTTCTGTTAGTCAATTGGCACTGCCATTACAGTCTTGTTACATATAAAAGTAATATTGAAATTTGTTTACAAAACTGTACACATGGTCCAAATTTCATTGCTGTAGCTTTAAAAATAAGAAAGTAGGTCTAAATGTCACCTGTCAGAGTACCTATTGATAATTGTTTGCAAACCTTTACACATGGTCCAAGTTTCAGGTCAGTAGCTTCAAAAATAAGTAAGATAGTCAACAGGTCCTAATAGCATTTCGACTACACTAAATTGGTTCAAAAGCTCACTTTAAGAACATTCTGAAGCATGTAAAAGGTGAAAATAGATTTTTATGTGAACAAATTAAGCTTAGTATTGGTTCATTGATAGTCAACACATTTTCTGTGGTATTTTATGCCAAAGACCAGGCAGATGCAAACACTTGTCTGTGGTTGTTTTGCCAATCAAATAAGGGGCATACATCACATTTATAGAAGCCATACTTATGAGCTTTGCTGTGTATTCCACAAGAAACATAATATTTTCAAAATCCTTTTGTAAAATGACATTCTCCTCAAAGAACAACTCTCTCAAACAAGATGCTCCACTGACTTGTCTTTTTAGGTTATTTTCTACTGATAGTTCACTTGAAACACTTTCTATTAGTTAATTGGCACTGCCATTACAGTCTTGTTACATATAACATGCAATGTAATTATGAAGGCTCTAATGCATACTAAACTGTTGACAATTTCAAGGGCCATAATCTATTTATTCATTGGTGGTTATTGCTAAGGGAACTGAGGCCTAATGGAAGGCTCTATTCTATTCACAACCTCATTTATAGCAAATTCAAACAGCCATAACCAATTGGGGATGGCTTGGGCAATCCTGGTTAGGTCAAAATGTAACCACTGTACAAGTTACCCTCTCTACAGGACTCCTCTCAAACACTTATCTTTCATGTCTAGGTTGTCTCCATCTTCATCACCTATATGCCAGTATTAAATCATCTTTTTCTTGCTGCCTTTGTATCGTTCTGCACTTGGGAAACCTTTTTTGCCCCAACAACGTCTTTGCATCTGTTCGCCATTGAGTTTGATGCCCTTGACCTGTTCATAATGAATGTGTCATGATTAATGATAGTAAAAGCTCATGAACAGTCAAAAGGTTTACAAAACAAGAGATGTTTGTCAAACATAATGCCCCCCTGAGCGCCATGTTGTTAGCATTATATGGACAATAGAATGAAATATGCATCGACCGAAATGACAGCTGATTTGTCACAGACATTGGATACTGTTGAGGTAGTTTTAAGATTATGACCATTCAAAGTGTGAGGATAGAGTGTGTTATAACCATGACCTTTGCCTCTATGACCTCAAAATCCATAGGAGTCATCAGCTGGTCACCAAAAACCTAAATATCAAGTTTGAGGGCCATGGGTGCAGGCATTGTCAAGTTATCACATAGACAAGCTTTAATTGTTCAAGGTCACTGTGACCTTGTCGTTTGACCCGATGACCCCAAAAATCATAAGGGGTCAACTCCTAGTCAATGAACAGGACACAATTTAAATAAACACCTAGTTTGACCTTGACTTTAAAGTAGGGACACGGGTCTTGCACGCAACACGTCTTCTTGGTATGTGGATCACATTGAGGCAAGTTATTTCAAAATCTGTCCAAGGGAAAGATACAGCCCAGACACAACAACCTATACTCTATGTGCTTATATGCAGCACTCCATTGTGAATAAACACTAAGTGTGACCTTGACCTCAGGGATACAGCTTTTGCACCTACACATTGTCTTGGTATGTAGAATACATGTGGCAAGTTATTTTGAAATCTGTCCATACAAGGGAAACGAGTTATTTAGCTGGATGCACGGACGGACGGTGTGATTTTAATATGCCCACCTTTGGGGGCATAAAAACCAATTCAAGTTGATGGAATATCTTAACAAGTGTGAGTGCTTTCCTGTACTTTTTTACACTGTTAAAATTTTGTCGGAAAGTCCAAAAGTGCACAGTGTGGTCCACATGTTATATCTTGTTTTATTAGTTTAAAATAGCATTTCCATTATAATGCTCTTTTATTACTATTGATATACATGTCATAAAACATTGCTCTGTTTCTATAAGTCAGAAAAGATATGTCAATCCGCATGTTTGTAAACATTTTAATTGGCAAAAATACCTGCTAAATTAGCAAGAATCTTGCAAGTCATTTGTTTATTTCTAATTTTGTATCTATGAAATAGATTTATTGAATACAGAAGTACATCTTACATCCAAGAGAAAACCATCATGTATTCCATTTTGATTTTTATAAACACATTTTCAAACTTGTTTAGAACTAAAAAATTAATGAATAAATATATGTTTTACTATAAACATATGACGTCATATTTTCACAATTCAAAAAAAGCAAATTTTGTTAAAAATGTAGTAGTTTCGTTGTTATTCTTACAGGATATCATCTTATACAACTTCATGGTAATTGCATCCAATGACCTCCTTTCAACCAATGACCTCCTTAGCTACCATCGACTATTTAACAACTTTTCTCTTACTTCTTTAACTACCAATGACTTCCTAGCAACCTTTGACTTTCTTAGCATCCAATGCCTTACTATTTTAACAACCAATGACTACCTTAGGCCTAAAAAAAAATACATTTGGTTCCCTACCATTTTTATAGTCAGTTTGAAAAAAATGAAAAACTTAAATTGCTTTTCACTTTATAGTTGAAAACCTTAAATTCTTATACAGAGGTAACTTTAACACCATTATCCATTGATGGAAATGACATTCTTATATAAAGCCTAATAAATAAACAAGAGGGCCATGATGGCCCTAAATCGCTCACCTGAGTAAAAGAGTTTAACCTTTGTTATTAATATAGCTTGTTTCTCAAAGAATATTGAACAAGAGCTGTCAAAGTATGTGACAAATGCCCCCCAATGTGACATTGATCTATGAACAAGTACGTAAAAAGTTGATCTTGCCTTTATGTGTCAAATACATATTGCAAGTTATATTAAATTGCCTCTGAGCATAGAAAAAAAACAATCATACTAAATGACAGCCAACACTCTTTATGTCCTCATATTCAGCATTCCATTGTGAATAAACACTTAGTGTATCTTTCACCTTAGAGGTAGGGACATGGGTCTTGCACACGACACATTGTCTTGGTATGTCGAAAATATATGGCAAGTCATTTTAAAATCTGTCCATATAAGAGTAAGTCACAGCACGGACACGACAGCCTATATTTTCCTTCAGGTTGCCATGGCAACCAGAGTTCTGCATCGAATTAATTTTTTTGAACAATTTTGAAAAAGCACCAACCAAGGATCATGCCTATGAAGTTTCATCAAACTTGTCCAAGCGGTTTAGGAGAAGAAGATGATTGTAACCAATTGTTGACACTTTTCCTTTAGGTTGCCATGTCAACCAGAGTTCTACATGGAATTAATTTCTTTGAACAATTTTGAAAAAGCACCAACCAAGGATCATTCCTATGAAGTTTCATCAAAATTGTCAAAGCGGTTTAGGAGAAGAAGATGTATAACCAATTGTTGACATTTTCCTTTAGGTTGCCATGGCAACCAGGCCAAACAAAATTATGTGAATAAATTTAAGAGAGGTCCATGCAAGGACACTTCAAACCAAATTTGCTGAAGATCTATCAAGGGGTTCATGCGAAGAAAATGTTAAGTTTTTTTTTACTAATTTAGCTCTGGTGGCCCTTAAAAGGGGCCAAACAAAATTATTTGAAAAGACCTGACAGAGGCCCATGCTAGGATGCTTCAGACTTGAAGATCCATCAAGCAGTTAATAAGATCAAGTTGTTTAAAGGTTTTTCTATTTTTTGCTCTGGTGACCCCTAAAAGGGGCCAAACAAAACCATTTGAACAAAGTTGAGAGAGGACCATGTAAGGATGCTACATATCAAGTATGGAGTCATTCTGACCTTTACTTTCAGAGAAAAAGATGTTTAAGTGACAAGACAATGTAAAAACAAATGACCCCTGAGCAAGGCCAATTTGACCCCGGGACAATAATTTGAATACCTTTGGTGTAGGTCCACTAGGTAACACTATATACCAATTATGAAAGCTCTACCTGTCTTATATTTTGGAGAAGAGGATTTTTAAAGTTTTATTATATAAGACTATATAAAAATATTGAAACCCTAAGACTATGAACACGGGGCGTGGCCAATTTTGACCCCAGGGCTAAAGTTTGAACAATATTAATAGTGGTCCGATAAACAATGCTTCATACCAAATATCTAAGGCCTTCGCCTTTTGGTTTCGGAGAAGAAGATTTTATAAGTTTTCATCATATACATATATAAGGAAACCCATGACCGCCCGGGTGGGGCCATTTTTTGACCCCAGGGCCAAAGATTGAACAATATTGGTACAAGTCAACTAGATGATATATCATGCCAAATATCTAAGCTCTTGTCACTACTTGATTTTACGTGTGTATCTATATATGTATATTTGTTATTAATTGTTGTATGTGGCCCATATTGAAAATTGGTATGTGTACTAAATATGTTATCCAGTTTAAATTAAGACGTTACTTGTCTTTGTGAGTTCGGAGAAGATTTTTTAAGTTTTCACTATAACACATATAGAGAAAACCCATCAGCCCCGGGGTGTGGCCAATTTTGACCCCAGGGCCATAATTTGAACAAACTTTGTAGAGGTCCACTAGATGATGAATCATGCTAAATATCTAAGCTCTAAGCCACGTAAGTTCAGAGGAGATGATTTTTGAAGTTTTCACTATAAACATATAGAGAAAACCCATGACCCCCAAGGGGGTGGGGCCAATTTTGACCCCAAGGCCATAATTTGAACAATCTTTGTAGAGGTCCACTAGACGATGAATCATGCCAAATATCTAAGCTCTAGTCCAAGTAAATTCAGAGGAGAAGATTTTTGAAGTTTTAACTATAAACATATAGAGAATACCCTAACCCCCCTGGGCGGGGCCAATTTTGACCCCAAGGCCATAATTTGAACAATCTTTGTAGAGGTCCACTAGACGATGAATCAAGCCAAATATCTAAGCTCTAAGCAACGTAAGTTCAGTGGAGATTTTTGATTTTTTTTAATATAAACATGTAGAGAAAACCCATGACCACCCAGGGCGGGGCCAATTTTGACCACAGGGCCATAATTTGAACAATCTTTGTAGAGGTCCACTAGACGATGAATCATGCCAAATATCTAAGCTCTAGTCCAAGTAAGTTAAGAGAAGAAGATATTTGAAGTTTTAACTATAAACATATCAAGTATACCCATGACCCCCTGGGGCAGGGCCAATTTTGACCCCAAGGCCATAATTTGAACAATCTTTGTAGAGGTCCACTTGACGATGAATCATGCCAAATATCTAAGCTCTAGTCCAAGTAAGTTCAAAGGAGAAGATTTTTGAAGCTTTCACTATAAACATATAGAGAATACCCTAACCCCCCGGGGCGGGGCCAATTTTGACCCCAAGGCCATTATTTGAACAATCTTTGTAGAGGTCCACTAGACGATGAATCATGCCAAATATCTAAGCTCTAGTCCAAGTAAGTTAAGAGGAGAAGATTTTTGAAGTTTTAACTATAAACATATCAAGTATACCCATGACCCCCCGGGGCGGGGCCAAGTTTGACCCCAAGGCCATAATTTGAACAATCTTTGTAGAGGTCCACTAGACGATGAATCATGTCAAATATCTAAGCTCTAGTCCAAGTAAGTTCAAAGGAGAAGATTTTTGAAGTTTTCACTACAAACATATTGAGAAAACCCATGACCCCCCGGGCGGAGCCAATTTTGACCCCAAGGCCATAATTTGAACAATCTTTGTAGTGGTCCACTAGACGATGAATCATGCCAAATATCTAAGCTCTAGTCCAAGTAAGTTCAGAGGAGAAGATTTTTGAAGTTTTAACTATAAACATATAGAGCATACCCATGACCCCCCTGGGCGGGGCCAATTTTGACCCCAGGGCCATAATTTGAACAAACTTAGTAGAGGTCCACTAGACGATGAATCATGACAAATATCTAAGCTCTAGGCCAAGTAAGTTCAGAGGAGAAGATTTTTGAAGTTTTAACTATAAACATATAGAGAATACCCTAACCCCCTGGGCGGGGCCAATTTTGACCCCAAGGCCATAATTTGAACAATCTTTGTAGAGGTCCACTAGACGATGAATCAAGCCAGTATCTAAGCTCTAAGTTTTCACTATAAACACATAGAGAAAACCCATGACCCCCCGGGGCGGGGCCAATTTTGACCCAAGGGCCATAATTTGAACAATCTTTGTAGAGGACCATTTGGTGATCCTACCTACCATATATCAACGGCCTAAGCCTTGTGGTTTGGGAGAAGAAGATTTTTAAAGTTTTTCCTTTCCATTGCCTTTCCATTGCCATGGCAACCAGAGTTCTGCATGGAATTCAATTCTTTGAACAATTTTCACCCAAGGAACATTCCTGTGAAGTTTGAATGAAATTGGCTAAGCAGTTTATGAGGAGGTGTCGTTTAAAGTAAAAGTTTACAGACGGACGACGGACGGACGCCGGACAAAATGTGATCACAAAAGCTCACCTTGTCACTATGTGACAGGTGAGCTAAAAAAAAAGCTTACCTACCCTACCTATTTTTGAAAAGGATGTAACACTAACCAAACAATTATTTTTAGACCTTATCAACCAGAAAATTCCCTTACAAACACTTACTTCCTCAATAACCAATGACTACCAAATGCAATCAAATGACTTTCTATTAACCAATAACATTTATCCATAGCAATTAATGACTTCCTTATCAACATTGGTTTACTTAGCAACTAATGTCTTATTCAGCAACCCTTTCGACAACCAAAGACTTCTTAAGCAAACAATGACTTCCTTGCAAACTGCCTTCAGCCATAGCAACCAACGACTTCTTTAGCATTTGAGGGTTTCCTTAGCAACCAATGACATTCTTACCAAACCAATGACAATTCCATAGCAATCAATGACTTCTTTATCAACATATGATGGTAGTTGTTTAGCTTTTCAACTGACCTGTTCCGAGCAGTATCTACCATTTGCTGCCAAGAAGACATCCAGCTATCTCTCTTGACACATACCCAGCAATAGTTCTAGGCACACCTGAAAAACATGAAGCAATGAGGAGACCCTATCTCCTCAATGAGAATCTCTCTGCAAAGAGACTGACTCTATGTAAGGAGACAACCTCTCCAAATCACACTCTCAAAAGAGATACCTACTAAAGAGAAACCCTCACACAAGAAAGGCACATTTCCTAATACAAGTCACCATATTGTTAAAGGAAACCCTTCCAAAATGAGCTATACTTTTCAAAGACACCCTTTAACCAGAACGAAACAATCCCTTATAAAAGACACCATCCTCCCCAAGTAATATTTGCTCTCTTTTTATTAAAGAAACAGTCCCTTATTACAACCAGCATTGCTTTACAGGTAATGCTCGCTCCCTAAAGAGATTAACCCTTTTAGAGTGACTTGCTCTGCGAAGAAACAGTCCCTCATTACAACCACCATTGCTTCACAGGTAATGCTCGCTCCCTAAAGAGATGTAACCCTTTTAGAATGACTTTTGCGCTGCAAAGAAACAGTCCTTTATAACAGACAATTTTGCTACACAGGTAATTCTGGCTTTAAAAAGAGATACCATTCTTTTTTAATAGTGACTACCTCTCCTCAGAGAGACACATTCTTCTCTGCAATGAGACACTCACCTTCAAATTTTGCTGTAACAACGTCTTCGCCACTGCATCTGCCATTGATGTCTTTGACCTGTTAACAATAAACATGTCATTATTAATGACATCATCAGACATCCAAAATGAAACAATTGCATTTTTCAGTTTTTCCCTAGTCTGTTAAAAGGTATGTCATTGATAACAGGGTTTGACTGTGACCTTAAATCACCTAAATTATATAAAAAAAATTAAATTTTGGAACATGAGAATGAATAGCTCATGAAAAAGTAATTGAAAACAGTTATATATGATAAACATTTGCATAATTAATGAGGGTAAATTTAGCAGACAACAGGATTTTTTTTAACAGAACATTGTGACAGGTAAACAATAAAATTTTAGCAGACACAACCAATTTTAACCTGTAATCATGTTTCAAACAATATTCAGTAGCCTGAAACTAATTTCTTATTTGAAGTAACTTGCTCCTGCTTTGGACCAAAAATTAGTTTTCCTGGTAATGCATCATTTTATCATTATTGATTTATTCTACCTTATAATATTAAAATTGCAGAAAGAAATACAGTTATAGCATAAAAAGATAATTGATTTTAGTGGGGAATGAACCTACTGGCCGGTAGAGTCAAGACAATCAACACAGCCTCCAGACATTTACTGAAAGTGGTGGATATGTTCACCTGTTAAGACAGATTGATAACATCAGCACTTCTAAAAACCGGTAATTTGCCGGTCTGGACCGATTTTGACCAAGCCAGTTTCAGTTTCAAAACCTGTAAAAAAATCTGTCAGAAATTTTCTTATTTTTTTATAATAACATCACCATATTGTCAACCAACCAATCATTACAGCCGTAATTGATTTTCAATCGTGTTACTAATGCTTATGAAATTGTAGTCTTCAAAGACGATATTTGAGCAAATATAGAGTAATCCAGTTTTGGGTTTTTTTGTTTTAACACTCCTCATGATTTGCCAAATCAAAAAAGAAAGAGCATTATACAAACCGTGAGCAAGTTAACTTCAAATAGGCTTAGTGATTTCCAACTATAACATATTCTAAATACTAACAAAGGATAAAATTTATAGAATATTAAAATGAAAATCTTTGGTATTTTCAACATAATACTCACTTACTAGATGTTATCACCTTACATTGTTTAAGCACTTGTTTTAACTCTTTGAAATTAGTCAAACTGTTTACCTCCTTTATTAATATTTCTATGAGACACTGTCATATAATAAAAGTACTTCATAGAAAATTATTTTTAATAGAAGACAATTTGATGGGCTTAAATTGGATACAAAATCTGCTATCTATTAAAAATAGTCAGACTTTTTATGCAATTGATAAAAAGCAAATGAATATTTTTTGTAAAATTTCATCAACTTGTTTCCTTTTGTCATTCATGAAAAATTAAATACACCATCATTATAAATAAATAAAGACTTGTTCAGTTCACCGAGTTGTCTACTTTCAGTTTCACTTCTCTGAGTTCTGTTATTTTCCGATATATTGGCAATGAAGGTCAAGGTCATGTATGTGAGGCATGACAAAGAACAGCATTGTATATTAGTAATTTTAATCCCCTACTGCCCCAAATAATCTACTGTCAACTTAAAATTATTAATCCTTTTGTTTACAATAACACATGATTTTAACACAATGTGAAGAACTCTTAATTAGTTACAAAATTGCTCCCTGATTGGATGGAAAATAAAGTTCGTAAAAAATGGCGACACAAAAATGTTTCAAAAACCAACCGGAAGTTTTTTTCTGCCCTGATTGGTTCATGTAATCATATTCATTTGCATATAGATCACATGATCGCATCTATTTTTAAAATGACCCATATTTTGAATACCGCATCCCAAATTGTTACAATTTACAGCGAGGTGAGATAATCCCTGTCAATCGATTTTCTAATTACGATTTACAAATAATTTATGAATGCATATTAATGATTCATAATTATCAATTAAAGCAGAATTTTATAATCTTTCGATAGATGTTAGTTTCATTAAAGTACAAAGACATTTACACTTTCGAAAGATAAAAACAAATACCAGTACCCTAATAAAATGCACTAATTCTAGTGACGTTGCGTACGATGTTGGCGTACATTAGCGTAACCGACGTAATCGTCATTTTTAACCGTTTTAACGTTGCATAGATTACTTGAGGTGTTTTTCGATAGTATGCTATTTTTTCTGCTCCAGTTTCGAACTTCATCTTAATAGTGGAGATGAAAGTATTTATACATTATTCATTTTAATTTAATTCGAAACAAATAAGTTATGAGTGAATTATATTGCAATGTTCATATATATAAATCGTATACGTAAACATTATTGAGTTTTCAAACGTAACGTCGACATCACATTAATATCAAAGGCTGTGACATCGTGGCTAGATTTTGCAATTTTCAAGTGTTAAATTCAGTTTATATTCAACTTAAGACAAATGCACACCAATTTGTAGTCAATTTTATGTACTTTTAGACTGCAGTTGCAGCTTTATAAACAAATGCATATTTCTTTAAATATTTCGGCAAGTTACAACTTCGTTAATTTATTTTTTGGCATTTTTTGACACGTGTGACTTCGCGGCTAGATTAAAGTATACATATAATAAACGCTAAAATCAGAGTCAAAATAGGACAAACACTTACTAATTAAAAGGTAGAATTAATGTACTTTTTGTCGACATAAATATTATAGAAAACATACAATAGATAAACAAAATACAGAAGTTTTAACAAATCTGGTCGCGGGAAAACATAAAATCTTACTTTTTCAACTTGATATGTCTTTCGCTTGCCGTTTTTTACCGGAAATCTTGAACTGCATATGATTAAAACTACGCCATATATAGTTGACATCACGTCACCGAGTCTTCTTTTTTGGCCGAAAAAAAAATTTTTATTAATTTACCAAGCCGCTAAACAATGCGCATTGGTAAATTATGTTACATCTTACTTGACGTTTTTGTGATGTTTTCTATTGTTATATGTCGAATTAAATTTATACTAATTAATAAACCTACATGCAATCCCATTTACTATTTGGGCGACAGTTTTGCCTTTCTTGTTATATAAGAATATCAACAATCGTATTTCTATAACAAATTTCATGAAGCATTGAGTTGCAAAAAATTAACAAATTTCCGATGTACGCCAACAACGTACGCAACATCTAGATAGTGGGATTATTGGCTTATCTGGGGTTGCTACTACTGGGTGCAGGACGAAGTGAACCATTTCACAAGTGAACCAGTTCCTAAGTGTACCATTTCAGGACCAAGTGAACCACATATGCATTATATAGTGGCTATTGTGTGATGGCACACTGCCTGAAAGGTGATAATAACTAGTAATTATCGCCATTTGAATGCAATACTTCACACATTTGTTACACAGTTAAAGATGTTTATTTAGCTGTTAGAAATTGAAAAGGCATGAAACCTTAGGCTTTTAAGCTTCATGACAATTAAAATAGAAGCTATTTTCACTGTATGATAGTAACATAAATTATATAGCATATTCGCTGGAACTCTTGGCACTATATTGTTCATTGTGGATAATAAAGTCAAACAATAGTTAAAATAAAAAAGTTATTGCATAATCATGTAGCAACGAATTTAAATTTATTTACACGGAAGTTGAAGGACTGCCCTTCATGTATTTATTGCAATGAAGATTACGAACAGTTTTTTTATTGAATGTCCATTTTTGACAACTTTCTGGAATGCTATACATGAGATTTTTTGAAAGATGTGGAACACAGAAAGAATTTAAGATATAGTAATAGGTGACAAAATTGACCAAAAAGAGTATAATATTGTAAACATTGTTTTAAGTCAAATTGCCCATTGCATCATTTCTAAACGTTTTATGAACACTTTTGTTAATGAAATCACAATATAATGTTAAAGCATTTTCAAAATGTTCACTATTCACCTCCTTTCATAAATTATATTGTTCCACTTCTATTTCTATAGTGTATGTATTGCTTGTTTTTAAAAAAAAAAAAAAAAAAATAAACGTGTTGTTGATCATGAACTGGCAATTCCGAATAGAAAAAAATAATTGATATAATGAAAGTATATGTCACTATGTTTGTTCACAGCTTCTGTAAGTGAGCTGTTTAATTAGTAATTACCAATTAATAAGGCCTATTATCCATTAAGTACACTTAAGACTTTTGTTTTTGGGAGATGATTGAGGTGTAAATAATAAACATAGAGATTTTTTTAACATATATGGAATAAAATTCAACAAAGTAGGATGTATTGATAATATATTCATTATAAGGATTAAATAAAAACGAATTTTGTTGTTCATTTTTCTTTTCTTTTTTCAAAACATTATTATATCAAAATACAAACTTCTAATAATTAAACACTTTGATATGATAAACAATTTATTCTCATTACCTATTAAATCATTTATAACCGGGAAAATAAACTCTAAAGCATAATATAACATTAAGACAATATTCCCTATATAACATATAGATGGTTCACTTCGTCTCACCAAGTGGTTCACTTAGTCCTGGTTCACTTGGGAAGTGGTTCACTTAGTCCTACATTCCTACTACTTCTCCCTTTAAACACCTTTATTATTACACATTCAAATATATATTTCATCAAAAAAGTAATGCATAAGGGAATAAGCTATGGTCCCAAATCGTTCAGCGCATTGAAATGGTTGAATTTAAAATAGTGTTATTTAACCGAACCTATCAACGACCAAAATATTCGAAATCCTTTACTCCATGTCAGATTTGTCCTAGATTTACATATTAATGGATTATACAATCGATGCATGTAATTAAGTGCATAATGGTATCTGAACATGTTTTTTTGGCATAATGACACAAGTAAATATGTTTTATAGTAGCAATGATATTTCGTTAAAGATTGAATTTATAACGAAGATAATAATTTAAAAAATTGTGGCCGCCAGGATTCTCTGCGCAAGCACCGATTGCTACTTTTTGCCGAGATGGTGGACGTCTCGAGTCTGCCAGTCTAAAAATCGTCAAATGACTCGTTGACGGCCATTTAGGTTGACTAGACTAGTGTTAGTTCTGGCTTCCATAACTTTAATGTTGATATTTATTTTTTGATGTTTACAACACATTAAAGTTATGGCGTAACCCCATAGTAAAGTCAACCAGAATCAATGAGTGTGATGATGCAATGCAATCACATGACCATGATGACGTCGATGGATTCTATTTATAGTATCGGATTCACATTGTTCATTTAGTTGAATCCAATTGAAGTAAGGCTGAAAATACCTTTGATAAGTAAAAACAATTGATTTATTCCAAATTTGTTATTAGTTATTTACTAATTATTCGAAATAGAAAAAATAACAGCAAATAAACACTACATTTGTGAGTTCAAATGTAGGTCAAATGGGTATTTTCTGAAAATCTTGGTGTCACGTGATTACATTTGAACACAACTATGACCTAGTTAAGGAATGCTTGTAAAAGGATTAATTAAAATGCTAATTCAACTATCCTTAAAGAGTTTTTTGGTGTTGAAATGTGTTTGTGAACTACATTTTACTTCATTTACCTGAGGATACAGTTATTTATCTATCTATCTATCTATCTATCTATCTATCTTTGAATACTGCCGAACCCCTCTTTCGAGTATTACTGGCAGGTGCGCGTCGGACTGTTAGTAAAGTGAAAGAAAGAAATAAAAGATAACATTGTGAGACATGGAATAGAAAAACAAAATCCAGTCATGGTTAAACATGTTAGTCGTGAGAACATTTTAAAAAGTAAAATATGATAGTACGTAAAACTAATATTGTAAGCTTGACACTGCCTGTTTGAACCTATCAAGTTCGTGTTGCTGGCAGAGTTGCTACATTGACGGGCAGGCTATTCCAAAGAACTATGCTATGGGGGTAAAAGGACCACTTGGGAATAGTTGTATTTAACCCAGCGGATGGCTCTTCGCTGGACCATTTCGATTTTATTTTTATTTGACTGTGTGTAGGGGCTCCAGACTGTTGATGCATATTCAACTTGCGGGCGAACTAGGGTTTTGTAAGCCATAGCTTTCACAGATTCATTTCTTGTGGTGATGTTACGCTTAAGAAAGCCAAGGTCTTATGGCTGTTGCTGTTATTCTTGTAATGTGGGAGTGGTATGAAATATCTGATGAAAGGTCTACGCCGAGATATTTTGCACAGGGACAGATTGGAGTGTTTGACCATGGAGTATGTAATTGTGTTAATGACTTTTTTGTTTTTGGTGATGTGGAGTACTTGACATTTAGAGGGGTTGAACTCCATGTCCCAATCTCTCCCATTGTTCCATACATGCCAGATCTTCCTGAAGCATTTGAGAGTCAGACAGTGAATTTATTGTAAGATAAACTGCCGTATCATCGGCAAAAAGTCGTATTTGGGATTGTACTGTAAGGGGAAGTGTATTTATATAGATCAGAAAGCAGAGGGGCAGATCAGAAAGCAGAGGGGCTATTTTGTATGTACAATGCATACAAGTGAAATAACAGCGTGACATAAAAATGTCACGAATTCTGGTAGGGTTTGGATACGGCGTTCTCTTCAGCGAACACACCCAAAAAGGTAATATATAACGTGTTCGCTGAAGTTCTTTAGCTAGACTAGTGTGGAACCGGCACGTGATAACCGGGGTGTTGCAACCATCAACAGGTTTAATTACTGCAAGTCCACCGCGGCGCAATAGAAGCATATTGAAGAACGTACAACGAGAGAAAACAAACCAATTCGTACCACTTACATGCATAGTAATTTAAAGGCGAAATGTAAGAAAATGATCAATAGAAATGGCGCACATTTTTAAGATTCCCGGATGTGTCATCATGTGATCAAACAGTCAAAACGTACATGACAGAAACGGTCAAACCCTACCCGGTTACAATCCTAAGTTATATCTTCAATGCTTGCATTTTTTTCCTTTTTGTATTTTTAACCAATGGGCGGACTGCCTGATAATGTCAACTTGTAAGCTGGTAGTCTGACAGATTACTGTGCAAGAGATGTAGTGTTCGACAACTTAAAGTTTTTTCCCTATCTAATACTTAATTTTGCAGTAATGTGGATTTCGCAATTTCCTTAAAAATATGCATTTTTATTTGAGTGAACATGTTAAAATGTTAAATGGAGGAGGTGAGTTAATGGCACGTTTTAGTGGCTACCAGACAAATCGGCCCCTTACCAAATCGGCCCCTAGTTGAAACGGTTACCTTTTCGGCCCTTACCAAATCGGCCCCATCCTGTAGACGTTTCGGCCCCTGATTACGGAGACGTTTCGGCCCTTATTTTTATTTTGTTATTTATTTCTAAATATAAGTTAAAACATAAAATTTCAATTTTTATTTGAAAAGAGGTTATATTAAATGAGATATGTTTATTCACATAAAGCTATATATGCATACAAAATTAATATATTGAAAAAAAAATCAACGAAAATATATTTATACTTGAACACAAATATACATGTGAACATAGACATTTTTTATGAGATTGCTTTTTTATAAAAATAAATTGAATTAGAACATAAATTTTTAGACTTCAAAAAATCTTGAAACAAATCTTGAAATAATTTACATAAGCATGTTGCTAATATTTACAAGAGGTATAATGATATGTGTTTTATATCAAGTCGACTATCTAAAACTGTTTCAAGCACCTATCGTCCGCCGATATTTAACAGTGATATAATTAAATACGTTCTTACATTTTTTAACATTTAATATTAAAAATAAGGGTTGAAATTTAAATTTAGATTTGAATGGGTTTTTTATCAATGTTAGCAATGTATTTCTTGAATATTTGTCTATTTGTGAGTTTTCAGATCTCATTTACAACTTTTTTGAAATAAAATTTAATAAATTATGTTTTTTCTTTTTATTCAAAATAAAAAATACAATAAAATTAAGGGGCCGAAATGTCTCTGTTGAAAATCAGTAAGGGGCCGAAACGTCTCGAGTCAATTTAATTAAGTGGACGAAAAAGCAGGGCCGAAACGTCTTAGGGGCCGATTTGGTTGTAGGCCGATTTGGTAAGGGGCCGATTTGTCTCGCTCCCGTTTTAGTTTGCCTACTTCGAACAAGCAAACAATGACTTTTAAAGTCATCATATACTGACGTAACAAAGACAATTAATCATTATTAATAGAGTCTGGGAATATGTATTTATCTTTATTAATTTATTTTTGAGAGAAGGGGGCGTGATCATAGGGATGTGGTATAACAAAGCACCCTCCAGCCTGCCCCTGTGATTTTAAGTGCGCGCTGCTTTAGCAACAATCGGAATACCTCAGCCGTCTCCGCCATACGGACGCAGATACAGACTACTAAATTTATCCCCTTACACTTATTTTTTTCTAACATTTTTAAGTTCGCGTAACAAATCTTCCCATTTGAATTTGTGTTTCACGACCCAAACACCAGAAGCCAGAAAGGTTGAAGCAACTACTATTGTTTAAAACATGTTAGAAAACAAGTTACGTTTCTTATTAGGAAATAAGAGTTTTCAAAGACACCCACTGATTATTTCCATGGAGATTTTTTAAAAATAATACATACGCAAGGGTTCATAATTTTGTACTTTGCTCAAACAGACACAAACAGACATACATAGCAAAGCAGAGGAAAATGACTCAGTGATGATCAGCTATGCGGAATAATTGTAAAGCGCTTTTGCAAACGGAATGCGAATGGGCAAAGGTGAATAGCTAAGCGAAGCTACAATCGTTCATTTGCCTTCCTACTTTGTATTTTCGTGTCTATGTATTCATGTCTTTGCCTTCGTCCCTCCGCTTATTCGACTTTCTTGTCGAACATAATGGCCCTAACAGAACACAGTATTATGTATCTCCATTTTATCTGTATGTAGCTTGTCCTGCAGTTCGTGTTGGAACGGCAAGTTAATCACTGAAAATACCCATTTTGAATCCGTAATATCCCAAACTTTTGGTAAATGGTCAATGTAATATGTTACGTGTTATTGGGAAATGTTAGCAAGTGAAAAGGGCAGTTACAGCGTAAGCACTCCTGAGTGATGGGTAATTGAATTGTTTCCCTTTGACCATACATTTCTAGTTAGCAGCCTCATCCAGGATTTTATTCCGTCTTTGGTAGTGCCCGTTGGTGATGTTTGTTTCACGCCTTTGTAAACAAGTTTTTAATTCTTCATGATTTCAATATAAATGTAAAGAATAATAGTTATCAAATACCAAAACAATTTAACGAGTTATTCGTGTGTACGTTGTATTCAGCCCTTTGTGAACATAAATTGACCCGGAATCCAGTTAGATGTAGGGTGGCGGCGGCTTTGCCTTTTGGCGGTTTACCCACACTGACATTGTACTACGTCAACCTATTATTATTGACTTTGATTTTAATTTATAAAATAAAGCCCATTATCAAGCAACGCAGTGTTTCTTGTATTTTTTCCTACATACATTACTAGTTGAACCGGCTTGCGGTCGCCTCTACAACCTTATATAAATAAGTGTACAATATATAGATAGTATTTTATGCACACATAAAATTCTTTGTCGTTATGCAACGAATATTTCATTATCAGTGCCTTTATCAGTCAGCTGACCGCGATCAGCCAATCAGATTTGTTTTCTTGTTTATTTGAGTGTATCACGGTCTGCCCGCGCCCATTGGCTGCATTGTGGCTTGACCCCGCCGTGACGCCATCAGGACTTAAATTGTGTTTAAATGCCATAGGTGACATGAGATAGAAGTGACAGCAATTCGCAGTCAAATCCAGACATTGGAAGACTTAAAGAAACAGAGTGAGATACAACAGATCCGGGTGTGATACCCTAGCTCTTTGCGAAGAAACCTCTTGGTTCTTTAACGTGCTCGGTGTAAAGACCGATACACGGGGTACAACTTTCCTGGGTTGAACCAGTACTGTGTACACCACTTTTCCAAGCACTACCCTTTAAATTCCGAGCGCCAGGCAAGTGAGCTACTTGCACCAACTTTTAACGTCTTTCGGTATGACGCAGCACTGGATCGAACCCACGACCTCCCGCTCCGTAGGCTGATGCCTTAACCACAAGGCCACGGCGACGGTTTACTATCAATCAGATTTGTTAAGGAACACGGGCTTATCAGGTCACTTGACCTCTCATGGGATCTCTGTAAACCAATCAGACTCTTCAACCATCTCCTTTGTTTACTTCGGCATAATAGAAGCGTTCAACAATTCGGTTTATATTTTTTCAACTAACCACCACCCCCACCTCTTTTTTTCTTGAAAAAAGGAATTTGACTGTCTAGGGTGCCGCACATTTTACTTTGTATCATTTGATTCATTATAACTTGTGTTTCATCAAAATGTTTTATTTCCCTGTTTATACATGTTATACCATAATATTACGTTATTTACAACTTCGTATTTTTCTGTGCATCATAATGGGGGCAGTTTACCCACGCAAATATTGTGTTACGGGAATCATAACGTAACACTTAACATCCTAGTCTTGTTGACTTTGATTTTATTTTATGGCATTTTGAATAAATGCCCACACAATCAACGCAGTGTTTCTTGTTTCTTTTCCTACATACTTTACTAGTTCAACTGGCTTGTGGTCGGTTTTACAACCTTTTAAGTCTACATTGTACATAATAATTATAAAGATGTCGAGTGTTTTTTTAAATCCCAACGTCGGCTTTATACCAGCAGTGCCTTCAGTTAGGCGAGCGTTTACAAAACGCTCACAAACGTTTTGTTTTGTATCCCTGTTGCAACGCAGCGCATACACGTTAAGCGGGAAACTAAACAGCAAACGTTCGCCGCAAACATCTTTACTGAACGCGTTGCATGTTTATACATCGGTTTTGTAGCCAATGACAATGTTGCAAACAAAAATCAAACGTCACTCCGACGTCGAACATACGTGTTATACCTTCTGGGAAGTGATTGTGCCTGTGTTCATGCTTACTGTGGAAGAAAGCACTGTCAACAGAAATGTGGACATAAGCGCTAACACAGGAGCAATGTTTGTATTGAATTAATAAGATGTGCTATATAGTTTTCCGTCATTGCAGTCAGTCTTAAGCCATTTCTGAGCGCCAATTAATGTAACACTGATCACTGTTCATCTGCACGTAGCAGGGATGCATCGGGATCCCTCCATGGTAAACAGACCAACCTCCGGCTATCCCGTCAGGCTAAGGGATTTTCGCAACGCCACTTTAGCCATAATATACATACTAATGTGTCTGTAATACTACAACTAACGTAAACAGTGGCATTTTCAAAGACTACCGTCTGCAAACATGGCCAAAATAATTCAAAAAACAAATTCTAAAGTGATATCATTCCGTGTACAGTTTAGAAACAAACAAGTGCGCCATGGAGTGAACAATAATGTTCGTCTGTGAACGCTTTTTGCACAATGACAATAAGATAAAACAGACGAGCTATTAACAAAAACACTGCACAAAGATAATTTGTTTTCTGAAATACACATTCGAAATCACAATGAAATTTGAGACATTAATTTTGTATGCAACTTGGTATGTAGATAAATGACAATGGGAGGCTTTTTAATGGACATGTAAGCTAATGGCACCTATCATTTACACTGTATGTAACTCTTATATAATCCTATTAAAAATGATACTACCAGTAGATTGTTTTTCAAACTGTTCTTATTATCAGCAATTCATTTTGTGAACTTGTCGTATAATTATGTTTATTTATGCTGTTGTCTGTTTAAACATTGGTAAACACCCATCATGTAATACATGTTGTACATCATTTATATACTATGCGGTAAACTACGTATGTAATGAACTGTATGCTAATATCCATGATAATTTTTCATTAATTACTGGTTATTCAATGCTTGTCTGTAATGTTTTTATTTTAATTCATAATTGTATAATGCCATTGAATGTGTATTCATATGTAGAAATAGGCGTTTAAGCAAATAAACAAGTTTAAAATTATTGTTAATGTTATCATTATTGTTATCATCATTAATTTCGCCATTGCAGCTTTTATACAATTGTAAATCCTATACTGTATATTTAAAACTACTCAGTAAAAAAACTCACAACTGCTTTTGTTGTTAAATAGATAAAAAGATACGTTTTATTCCTCCAGTAACGGAGAGCATAACATATTACCAAGTAATAAAAATAGTAGTAAATAAAACATAGATATAAAAATATTATGTACATAACAAACGTTAATTTACAAAAGTAAATAGTCAAAAGGCAATAACTAACATGATACGACAGCTAGAGTTATGGTTCTGTTGCACCACACTTTGCCTAAATGAGATCTATCAGTACATGAAGTTTAAAGTCAATACTTTAAAAACTCAATATAAAACAGCAGCAAGAATTATTGTTCCTGTGCACTGCTATTCTACCAAAAATGAGATCTATCTGTATGAGAAGTTTGAAGTCAATACCTTAAAGACTTTTCAAGTTATGCTTTGGACAAGATTGCTCTGACACACACACACACACACACACACACACACACACACACACAACATAAATATAATCCTCTTTCCTTTTCGGCAAGGGAGCAGGGGGGAAATTATTAAAAAAAAGTCAAAAGCATGAACGCATAATTGATTGTCTTATTCCCGAAATAATAAAATAAATTAACAGAATTATGAAATGAATAGAAAATAAAAAAAAAACATCTAATAATTTTATGGCAGAAAAAATGAACAATTAATTTTGAAACTTATGTCTCATTCACATAGTGATAGTAGTACAAAAATTGTTAGAAATGTCTACAAACAATCAGCTTAAGATGATGCTGACTGACAGTGTAATCATTTGGTGTCTTCTCTCTTATACAGAATACTGTTCCTGCCTAGCTGTTGTTCATCCACTCTTCTGTCCTCATGTATCCATCCTGGAGACATTCCCTGCTCTCTGCCAGTGCAGCATTTGGCCTGAATAAGACTTCCTTGCCAATCGCAGTATCATTGGCCACTGGGTCAGGTCAGGGTTGAACATTTCCTCCGCGTTTGAGCGTACCTCTATTGTACATCACAGCTCCTTGATTTTCAACCCTGAAAAACGGACAAATGTATATGTAAAATAATATTATATATGTTATATCTTATCTAACAACACTGCCTACTTAATTTGGCTGAAATGGTTGACTACTTTTTAAACTGAGACAACTTTTATTTAAAATAAACCAACTTAAATGGATATCAAGTTAAATATGTATACTAGAAAAATCCATACCTTAATGGGGGGAAACATTGTTTTTTAGAACTACTTGATTGAGGTATACAGCAACCCAGAAGCATTAATTTTTCATTGTGTGCTGAAACCTTTATGTGATACTCCTTTTTAGATTAAAAACTATAACTTTTTCCAAATCTAAAGTGTGTAACTAAGAAAGAAATATACTTTTTTTCCTTTTGCTATTCAAAACTGTACGGCAACAACAATTTTAAGACAGTGATACTCATTGATGGAATAGGCCCTCAGACAGCTAAATTCTCTGAGAAATGGAGATCAGACTAAATTTGATGTTTCACCATAGATAATTTAGAGATTTACATGAAATAAAGAACATGTAACAGTGCTTGTGTCATCATTGTTCCTAATCCCTGATTTGGTCCATTCACACCATTTAAAATGTGTTTTATAGAGCTTTATGATAGAAATACAGTCCAGACTTGCTATGTCAACGTCGGATATCTCGACTATCAGGTTGTGTTGACTTTTTTCTCTGGTCCCGAATTTATTCCTCCTTAACCTATATAAAATAAATTTGCTTGTGTCAATTTTCTATCTCGATTTTTTCGCTATTATTTCAGGCCCTGTGGTCAAATTTCACACATCTTCCTGTTCCTTATGTTGAACTATAGATCGAGAAAGGTGCAAAAATATTAATGACTTTAGGGCATGTCGCTAAACTACCGTGCATATCAATATAACTATCATAATTGGAGGTTAATAAGTGTGAATAAGTTGTTTGTTTATGTTTTTGATTAAAGAGACATCAATGTACAAGAGACATTGATTGAAACGTACAAGGACGCTATGATATCATGGAAAAATTTGACAACAATGAAAGTTATGTAAAGAAGAAATTTCTCTACACTGCATGAGTGAATAAATGTGTTGGCTTAACTTGTATAAAGCTTTTTTAAACCAATTAATTGAATAGAATCAAATAAATTTGACACAAATAAATCATTTTTTTACATTATTTTTCAATAATACGTTTGCTGTTATCACAACGGTAATATGTAACAAGACCATTCAGTTACAGAAGTCGGACATCGGACATAAATCGAACTCAGATGTGTTATTTTTTTTTTTAATTTGGATGTGTCAAATATTTGTTAAATGTAGACTTTTTTCCATAGATACGACAAAAGTGACTTAACAAGTGTTGACAGTACTTCAAATTTTCAATAAAAAATCAGGCATTTCCTTACTTAAATAATGAAATTTGTATCAATGCAAAAATAATAAAATATGGATTATTTTTAGCATTTATTGTAGATATACAATTGTTAGTTTCAAAATTGAGATTGTATTTTCTAATCTGTATTCACCTAAAGCAGTTGTGATTCCATTGAGAACTCGGGGTACTAACTTCTGTAAAACAAAAATGAAAGCACCCTAAAACGCAGGAAGTCTGGCATTGCTTACCATCCCGGAAAAAAATACGCAAAGCTCACCATTTTGATAAGGAGTCTAATATTATTCCTGGCCCTAGTTTAGCTGGAAATGTTGATTGGATTCACTCAGCTGGAAAACCGGCCTGGTGCACCGGTACTACACCCTTGGAAGTATCTGTAATAGGAGGGTGTAAATCTGGGAAACTGCATAGTCAATTTGAGAAAGTTCTTATAAATCAATATAAGAAGTTTACATGTGTGTAGCTTATACAATAATCTGAATATATATATTCTAAAGGAAACAATGTTTGGTCTGGGATCTAAACTTGAATCCAAAAATCCAAATCACTTCAATCTGTCAGTGGATGGCTGCTATAATTCCGACCGCAAGGTTTCTTCATACAAACCTGGACAAGCTGCTTCTCATTTATATAGTGTGGCTATTGAAAATCACAAAAGTCACAAGTATGTTCTGGCACTTACAGTCCAAAACAAGCTGTGCTGGGTGGTGCTTACCTGTGCAACACAAACTATGAAGTTGAATGTCAAGGTGGCTATGCTTGCTGTTAAGCAAATCTGCAATACATGGATCCACCTTTAGACTAAAAAATGGCCCATGCATTTGCAGAAGAGTTGTCAAAGGAAGATATACTGGTTTGCACAATGACAACTGACAGCGATGCAAAAACTTACCTTGAAGTGCAGGATTAATATGAGGAACTTGACTGTTCCAGGAATGTCCCTAGGAAAGCTGACCTATAGCGTCTTGGATCTCGGCAAATTCAAAAGCCAGAAGTAATCATTGGAGCCAATTTTTTTTTCCAAAATTGCTCTACAAACTGCCTCAGCAAGAAGCTGCTTTGGCACTTAACAAGGACATGAAGTCTTGCTGTTCTATAGTTACTGAATGACAACAAGAGGTAGTGGCAAAATTATAGGCCAGATTTACTGTTTACCTGAAGTTCCTAAGGTAACAGGTGAGTTCTATTCTGGAAACTACAGTCACTGTCCACACACGTATCTCTTCATTGAAGGAATAGGTGGCTTTTTTGACAGGTGTTACACTCTGCATTTCTGCCCACACGCATCATCCAGTTCCTGATTAGACAGAGAATGACTGTGTGCTCACGGAAACTATACTGGAAATAGGTACATTGTATCAGTGAACAGGCAGTCAACAATGCTGATTACTGAACAACTCACTATGAATGTTAAGAAAAAGTAAAAACTATAACTTTGCATCCTTTGTCTCCAAGAGCATGTAGTTACTTTAATTGCAGCCTCAGAAAGGTCTTAAAGTCACAAAAATTATCAAACACCTAATAATGTGTACATTGAGGAAATCAAATCTGGAGCAAAGATATTGTAACAGAAAGAAATCTGGAAAGTATGTGGAAGAATATGCCATGGGTCAGCTTGATGAGTTAATATAATCTAACATCATGAATGAAATGGCCTTTAACTCTGTCACATTCATGGCAAAATGTCTGATGGTGTGATATGCAGAGCAATTCAGAGAATATGTACAGCTGGCTGCATGCACTCACTCACACACTTTCATACTCATTTAGTTAGGATGGCACACTCATTCACTAACACCCACTCATACTAAATCAATCAACCAGTCAATCAATAAATTAATTAATCAATCAAACAATCAATACGCACACTCACCTCCAAAGCTATGACATCCAGTGGAAGAGATGAATCTTGCAGTTTGGAAGCCAGGAGTTCTTTTCTGATATGTCCCAAACAGCAACTGCAATAAGAAAAACATTTTTTTTCTTAAGTTGTTATTAAAACAGAGTTTGATTCGTAATGAAAATGATTTATACAAAGCTTATTTTGCATAAGTGTGAAGCTTTTGACTAGGGTGAACATAAAAATTCCCCTCAAAAAACGCAAAGCTCAAGGAGTGTCCTATGACCTGCAGACTGGGGGGTCCCCCAGGATCTCTGTTTAGAAACTGACAATAGCCTTGTCTGTTCACACAGCCAGTCCAAAAAACACATCCTAAATGTGCATGCTGTGCACTGAACACTTTCAGCTTCCTGACACTCTTCATTTGCATGCTGTACACTGAACACTCTCAGCTTCCTGACACTCTTCATTTGCATGCTGTACACTGAACAATTTCAGCTTCCTGACACTCTTCATTTGCATGCTTTGCACTGAACACTTTCAGCTTCCTGACACTCTTCATTTGCATGCTGTGCACTGAACACTTTCAGCTTCCTGACACTCTTCAATAAACTTATCCATGACTAAAAAAAACAAATAACTACCAGGAAATAAATGTAACTAATGATATTTTTCCACAAAATAAATCACAATAAATGAAAACTGTAATGCAGTAAAAATAGCTGCAAAATGTGTATTGTTGCTTTTGAAGTTGCAGAGGACAGACAAAGACCCAGAATTCTTGCACATTATTAAGTCAGGTTAAGACAAATCTTAAAACAAATGTTAATTAATTTCAAATTTAAATTAAATTGCACAAACCTTGAGGGACTCTTTTCAGAAACTATGTGCCTATATCCTCAGTAACTTGTGTGTGAAACTTCATTGATGTACACTGCATTTAGGTTGAGATGCTGCTAAATGGGGTGCACCATTGCCTTTAAGAACTTCTTGAAGGGATACTTAAAACAACCCAGAAGCATTTCTTTGTGTGCCTACACCTTTAGTGGACTACTTTCAGGGTATAGGGTATATCACACATCACAACCGCATGTCCTTAACACTGCTGAATTGAGAAAGATCATATTTTCCCGGACATTGTTAAAGTGAAACTCTTATTCAAAATCAATTCAATCACATGTTTAACAAACATATATGTTGACTGATAAACCATAAGCTGCTAACTCAAAAAATGCATTTATGGAAAATATTAATTACTGAAAACAAGATTGTAAATGTGTATTAAAAATATTAAATGATTGGTGAATGTTAAAAGATTTACTGTGGTCTACTATAGTTTTAAGTAGAAATATTGTGTTTTATGCTCATTTCTATCAAATTCAACTTGGTAAATTTCATAAGAAGCATTGTTTTTACATGTATTCATCCTTTTGGGAATAATAAAACAATATTATAAATTGTGGTTAATCTTATTTGGGAGTAAGAGTGCATCTTTAAATATTGCTAGCATTTTTCACTGGATTTCTTCACTTGACATCATAAGCTGACAATGCATTAATGCATCCTTTTTAAAATTTAAATTGAACATCCCAGTATAGATACCTTCTTGATCTTCCTTGTCTGATGCAATCCTGGATCAGGTTGTATCCACACTATATTATCCTTGTAACATGGTAACAATAAATAGATTAACATCCAGCAATAGTAAAGCAATACTAGATCCAATCTTCAACAAATTTTCTACTTTTTTGTGCATATCATAAATCTTTGTGGATAGGATGTGTGTATAAATTAGGGATGCGAACGAATATTCGAATATTCGATCAAACGTTTAGTATTCGAATGTCAAAATCGGTATACGAATATTCGATGTCTTTTGGTGTCGAATAAATATAATAAAACCTTTTGCCTACAATTCTGTTATTGTGTTTAAAATTTGTTTGTCTTGTTTTTAAAACAACTGGCCAATACTGCCAGAAGTGTGAATGTGATACCCTTAACATGCGTCATATGCCATTTAGGGACATATCGTCGGGTACTATAAAAAGACCCCGTAATTTTGCCTTAATAAAACAAGTGACACACAAAATTCAATTAGTTTCGGTAAATTTGAATGCCTTTGCCAATCAAGGAATAAACTAGTCCTTGAGTTGGTTTGGTTTGTCCATAGTTTTATTTAGTAGAGGTCAATCCCAGAACGAGGCTGCTCATACTACGGAAATACCTTCCATTGGCGATAACGCCATTTGACCAGAATCCATCTAAGTTTACGTTGTCTACAGATATGAAGGCAGAGGAATATAAATTAAAATATTTTGTTGTTTCTTTGTTCATAATTTATTACTTTTTGTCTTTCTAAAATGAGGAATTTCCGAGGCTCATTTGGCAAAATTCATGGTCCGCTGCGCGTAGTGGTTACGACAAAGAAGGGCTAAAATGTAATACTATTACTTTAGCGAATAAAATTAATATTTACTACAGCTTTTAAAAGATGTATTTTGGTTTTCAAATATTCGAATATTCGTTCAAAGGATATTACAGAATATTCGAATATCAATATTGCCATTCGTTTGCATCCCTAGTTTAAATGTCTCTGGCAACATGTGTACCAAGTTGTGTTTAAAACTTATTGAACTGTTTTAATTATGGTCCAGGATTGACAACAAAACCAAGGCACTATGACAACTTCTTTGCATCCCTACCTTTGTGGCAACACGACCTCGAACAATGTTGGCTATAATGTTACTTCTAGCCCCTGCAGCCCATTTCTGTCCTGGCCTCTCATCCCATGGAAGATTCGAGTCCATGTTGTTTCTAATGAGATTTTTGAGAGCAGTTTATTTACCTTATGCTGTATACCTATATACCAGGGTCCATCAATAGGCATCCTCATCTCGGGGCAGTTACTAGAAGTATTGCAGTTTTCCCCTGATGTTGATAATCTCTGGAAGTTTATCCCCTGTAATGTTTCATACATTAGTTTCTGACTAGAAACCTAACTTTTACAAGCACATACACATTAAAATACACTTTCTCCATTATTAGCATGATCATTTCTTAAATATTTCCTGTTAGGGTAAGTCCTGAGTTTACATAAACACTACGTTACAATACCTCCAAGATAATCATTGCTATCCCTGTTGTGTCCGAGATTTGACAAGATTCATACGCCCCCTGACTATTACATGCACTTAAAACACATACCCTAGCTTTAAGATAAATTACCCTAACTCTGTCAGCATCACTATCCCTGCTCCACAAACCCATCTTGTATAGTTCCCATAGGTCTGGACATAATCTTTTCAATCATCTTTAGCCTGCTTAGCTTGCAGCAAACCATCCCTGACATACTCTCCTACCAGGTCTGAGGACAAATATTTGAATGCTCACAGTCAAAATGAAGCTCATTTGAAGCAATCATTAAATACACACAGAATGGCCCATGATGCTTTCAATACAACATAAGCTCTGAAATTATCTTCTCTAAAGCCATGGTGAAAATATCAAAACAACTACATGTGTATGAAACAGATAAAACCATGCGGTTACCATATGAATCTCTTAGGCCATACTTGCTGACATATCAAGAGTTAGAAATGAAGATGAAACACATTGGCTTATCCATGAATCAACAAGACAAAGCTTCAAGTTTTGCAGTACTATTAGCCAGACAGTGTTATTCATAAGGTTCTTGAAGTTCTAGTCCTCTCTTAAGGTCAACTTCTCATCCCTCTGTTATGAAAATGCTGTCCACCCACTCAATGGCCTGGTCTGCTGCAAAGCCACTCACTCTCAGTGTGTTCCGCACCTGCCTCCACTCACTTAAGATCTTGTTTACTGGAAGATGGAAGTGCTCAGCCAGGTCTGAAAGGAAATATAATTTACACATTGACTATAAAAACTATTCCATTAACATTATCATATATAAAATAAAGAAGGCTGTTTAGTCAAGGCATCTTTCTTTCTAAGCATGCACATTTTTTTTTTCTGTTTTACTCATAATTACCTTAATGCCATTTTCCCCATGGCAGGTTGTCTCGCCCCAAGGAACTTCCGGGGGTTGAAGACCTTTAGCTTCTGGAAATTTCCCAACAATTTTAGTCAGGAAGGGACTTAAGATCTGCAAATGCACAACAATATCAACAACTTTACTTTAAATTATCTAGATAACTTAAACAAAAGAAATTTAAAATTAGAACGAGATGCATTATATCTAACCTTCTATTACATATATTTTTTAATAAAAACATCAGTAAAAATAATATGTTCACAGAGTTGTACATGGAAATAACTTTTCATGTGTTTCATCCAGTCCAGTAACAGGTTGACAGAGGTCAGTGATGGCAGCTCTGATGGTATCTGCCTTCTAGTCAACAAGAGACAGCACGGACAAGAACTCCGTTCTGCTAGTCCCATCCTTCAGATACACGAGTGTTAAATACAGAAAATGTAATAATGCATAATAAAGAAAACAACCATAGTATTTTCAAATGGTATTCATTTACAAAAATGATTGACAACATTTAGTAACTATGTACCTGATGTAGACAATCATCTCATTAATGATGGAGACATCTGTTGTCTCATCCACCATGATGACATTATCACATACCATGGGGATTTTCCAATATCTTCCAGTAGGGTGTCCCTCAACAATCGCCCAAAAGTTAGCACTGCTTCCTGGATGAGTCTTTGTGATTCCCGTTGTCATTGGTGCCTTGGTGAAGGTTGGCTAGGATGTTAACTCCCTGCAGCTGGCCTGAATAACATTCCATCACATTGTAGCAAACAAGATGAAAACAAGATTTCATTGTCTAAGGTAATTACATGTACATTGGTATGTGCTTATTCTTTTTGTAAAGAATAACATCTAATATTAACTTATATTATGACAATTGTAATATATGTACATTGTAAGTGCAATAAAATAATTACTTCAATCATTTATGACAGCTGTATACATGTACATTGTTAGAGCAAAAAAAAATAATTGTAAAGAATAACAAATGGAATCATTTTTTTTTTCAGACAGATGTATTTAAACTGTAAGTGTGATAAGAAAATAACACCGATAAGTGAGATAATGCTGTCTCAGTTCAGTAACCTCCATCAACCTCTTTCAGCCGAAATACAAGTTTAACTGTGTTGCATTCATGGAATACCTTTTTGAAACCAAATATAAGGGATTTAAAGAGCAGTGTTCTCAATAAGAACCGGCTGCCGGCCAAATGGCAATATGGCTGGTTCAAATTTGGAAAACTAAATGAATTTTTAGTAGAATAAGTAGAAGCTGGTCGTTTACTTTACTATTTGAGACGGTTCAACCAAAACTTATTGAGAACCCTGACAGAGTGCAGTAGAGTAGACATTAATACTATACACAATCCTAAATTAAAGCACATATTAACTCAGAAACACTCCTCTTAGTAGAAGAAATAGCACCATCTACTCACTATTTCTAGTTCACCACTTCAAACAATTTGATAGTCGGTTTGTTCTGAGGCACACATTCATACCACAACTGTGAATAAGGACATTTCTGGCAGTTTCATACTGTACATGTATCTGAAGAATTTTTCTTAGATTTTAAATCACCCTCAGCTCTTCAAACTGCAGAATCTTCTACCTTTGACGAATTACTTTCTGTACTAGACAAATCAAAGTCACTGTCAGTCAATGAAAAAACAAACTTAAGTTTTTTGCTATCACTTTCTGTAAGTCTTGCATCTGTTTGAATGATGTAATGTGCAATTTACTGGAAGTGAAATATGCCCGTGGTCGGTTTTAGCTCCTCGACTGACCGTTTCTTTCGTCTGAATCGTCCCACATCTTCCAAAAACCCCTCCACACAAACCACCGCAGAGTCTGCCACAGCTAATTCGCCCAGGTATAATTGCCGCCCTGCGCGCATGAACTTCTGGTAAAATCCCCACCAAATGCCCCCGCACCACCAGGGGACCAGGTCCATTCCCCACTATTTTTGATGTGAAGACAAACCACCGCATTCACCCGGCACTGTGGGGCCACCTGGAAGGTTAAATCATGGCCCATTTCCCAAGCTATCCCCAGTAAACCCCTGGACCTTGGGGGGGGGGGGGTCTCAATTGACTGGTGCATTATGATAACCTGATGAGACACATGCACCGATTAGTCCAATAAATGTACGTCGATTGATTTTTTTTAGATTTTTAATATGGCAATCCTTCACGACGTTAGGGATTGGAAGAATCCCGTATAACACGTCTATTATTTTAGACTAATGCCCGTATAACACGTCTATTATTTTAGACTAATGCACCGATGTGAAAAAAAACAAAACAAAGTTACGGCCTACCAGAGTCAAACAAGAATAAACAATCCCAAATTAGTCACAAGTGTCAACTTAAAATTAGATATTTTTTTTAATCAGTTCACTCCAGCAACTCGATAAAAACTAAAGAAACTGTTTTTTGTTTTGTTTTATATATGCTACTCACGACGCCCATATAAAGAACAGCCAATCAAAATAAAGTTTGAATGCAATGACCCAATACGCAGCAAATACATACACATGTACATAGAAAGTGTGAGGGTACGTTACGCTGTAAATAAGTATAATTATATTTAAAGTTTTAAAAATGCGATGATGAGCTTTTAATGACAGCAAATGAAAACTTAATAACTAGGGGAGGTAATCGTGCGGCGGTTACATTACACTTATCATAGTGGCTTCCAGACAATTCGGCCCCTTACAAATCGGTTCCTAGTTGAAACGGTAACCTTTTGGGCCCCTTACCAAATCGGCCCCATCCTGTTGACGTTTCGGCCCCTGATGACAGAGACTTTCGGCCCTTATTATTTATTTTGTTTTATATTCTAATTTACAAGAGGTTTAAATCAGAACAGTACCTAAATATGGAACACCCGTTACAAAAGCATTAAATTTCCGAATGTGATCTGTTTATTTACGATTTTAATCAATATAGACGCTTGCCTTAAATACATGTTCCAAATAACACAATACTCCGGTAAATATTTAAAATGCTGCTATCATTCAATGTTGTTCATGTTCAAATGTCAATACATGGCACGCGGGGGAATGACTTCATGCTTGCCAAAATTACAGCATACTGGCACAGTCTGTATTTTTTTTTACTTAAATCGTCAAATTTTACTGACAAGAATGGCAAAACGAGAAGCTGGAAAAAAATAATTAGTTTACTTAAACAAAACATGTAGCAATAATTTTAAAAGGTAACTCAAAAATAAATAACGAATTAAAACTGTTCCATATTTAGGTACTGCAGGGACAAAAATGGCAGTCTTTGACTGTGCGGTTAATAAAGTACTATTCATGCAGATTGAAAGTATCATGAAAAACACCATTTATATCAACCAATTGGTCTTGAATCCTAGTATGCTGATGAAAAATTTTGTTGCTGTGGTGCAAATCTAACTAAAAATATTTTAAAAAAGTGCCGAAAGTGTTCCGATTTAGGTACTCAGCCAGTATGTGTTTTACATAAAGTCCACTTAAAAAAACAGGATTAAGTATCGCCCGCCGTAGATTGCACCAACATTGTTCATGAACTCCTCTTATGGCGAGTTGTCACATTCCACACATGTGTCAGACGTCGGAATTTATGACACTTCACGAGTTTACAAGTTTATCCGTCTACTGGTACACTCAGGTCACCAAAAAATGACAAAAAGTACACAGCAACTTAACTTAATCATGAAGAAGTGTGCATTTTTATATTTAAAATAAGTAGGGTACATACTTCTTTAAACTGAACTAGATGATTTTAAAATCCGTAGTTTTTACAACTATTAATAAAAGGTTTAGATTTAATTATTTTTTTGCAATCTTATCAATATATTTCATGAATATATGTCTATTTGTGACATTTACAGATCTCATGTACAACTTCTTTTGAAATAAAATTTGACAATTTATATGTTTTTTCCTTTATATTCCAAGTAAAAATAAGGGGCCGATATATCTCAGTTAGAATTTAGTAAATGGCCGAAACATCTCGAGTCAATTAAATTAAGGGGACGAAATGGCAGGGCCGAAACGTCGTAGGGGCAAATTTGGCAGTAGGCTGATTTGTTAAGGGGCCGATTCGTCTCGCTCCCATCATATTTACTTTCATCTAAAACTAGATACCGCATCTTTTGGTTTCTTTGAAGCACAAATGATTACGATTGAATATCGGAATGTTCAAAAGAAATTTCAATTTGATATTTAACTTTCATGAATGCCTTATCTTCAAAGTGCAACTTCGTTCGGATATCTTAGACAACTGCCATATTACAGCAAAAAAGCACGGAAAAATTATATTTGAAAAAAATAAATAAGCGTGATTCGAGTGTTGCTTATAATTTATTTATTTTTTATCGAAACGAGAATACATTTTTTTCTTTCCTCCGGAAACTAGATTCCTGAGTACTCCATAGTGAGCGCGAATCCCAGCCCTGCCATTGACTAACTTGTGTAATACTGATATATTCATTGCAGTACTCTCCACTATTGAAGCCCCTTATAGCCCAGTCAAAGTGTCACAATCTGACCGCAATATAGCAACGTTGCGGCACGTGGTATAACGTGGTTGTGACACAACGTAAACATAACGCGTCCTGTCGGCTAGTACGTTTTTTTCCTTTAATGGACTTGTTGTGCTGCCGGTATGCTACGTCGTGACCCCGCTGCACCCTCATTTTCCTGTCACGTAATGACACGCGGTGTCACTATGTTATACTTTGAAACACGTTATATTACGTTATATGCTGCTGTTTGCTACGCTGAACGAGGTTGTGTATTACGTTATGCGCTGCTGTTTGCTACGCTGTACGAGGTTGTGTATTACGTTATGCGCTGCTGTTTGCTACGCTGTACGAGGTTGTGTATTACGTTATGCGCTGCTGTTTGCTACGCTGTACGAGGTTGTGTATTACGTTATATGCTGCTATTTGCTACGCTGTACGAGGTTGTGTATTACGTTATACGCTGCTGTTTGCTACGCTGTACGAGGTTGTGTATTACGTTATGTGCTGCTGTTTGCTACGCTGTACGAGGTTGTGTATTACGTTATGTGCTGCTGTTTGCTACGCTGTACGAGGTTGTGTATTACGTTATACGCTGCTGTTTGCTACGCTGTACGAGGTTGTGTATTACGTTATACGCTGCTGTTTGCTACGCTGTACGAGGTTGTGTATTACGTTATACGCTGCTGTTTGCTACGCTGTACGAGGTTGTGTATTACGTTATGTGCTGCTGTTTGCTACGCTGTACGAGGTTGTGTATTACGTTATGTGCTGCTGTTTGCTACGCTGTACGAGGTTGTGCATTACGTTATGCGCTGCTGTTTGCTACGCTGTACGAGGTTGTGTATTACGTTATGCGCTGCTGTTTGCTACGCTGTACGAGGTTGTGTATTACGTTATACGCTGCTGTTTGCTACGCTGTACGAGGTTGTGCATTACGTTATACGCTGCTGTTTGCTACGCTGTACGAGGTTGTGCATTACGTTATGTGCTGCTGTTTGCTACGCTGTACGAGGTTGTGTATTACGTTATGTGCTGCTGTTTGCTACGCTGTACGAGGTTGTGTATTACGTTATGTGCTGCTGTTTGCTACGCTGTACGAGGTTGTGCATTACGTTATATGCTGCTGTTTGCTACGCTGTACGAGGTTGTGCATTACGTTATATGCTGCTGTTTGCTACGCTGTACGAGGTTGTGCATTACGTTATATGCTGCTGTTTGCAACGCTGTACGAGGTTGTGCATTACGTTATATGCTGCTGTTTGCAACGCTGTACGAGGTTGTGCATTACGTTATATGCTGCTGTTTGCAACGCTGTACGAGGTTGTGCATTACGTTATATGCTGCTGTTTGCAACGCTGTACGAGGTTGTGCATTACGTTATATGCTGCTGTTTGCAACGCTGTACGAGGTTGTGCATTACGTTATATGCTGCTGTTTGCAACGCTGTACGAGGTTGTGCATTACGTTATATGCTGCTGTTTGCTACGCTGTACGAGGTTGTGCATTACGTTATATGCTGCTGTTTGCAACGCTGTACGAGGTTGTGCATTACGTTATATGCTGCTGTTTGCTACGCTGTACGAGGTTGTGCATTACGTTATATGCTGCTGTTTGCTACGCTGTACGAGGTTGTGCATTACGTTATATGCTGCTGTTTGCTACGCTGTGCGAGGTTGTGTATTACGTTATATGCTGCTGTTTGCTACGCTGTACGAGGTTGTGTATTACGTTATAAGGCTGTTTGCTACGCTGTACGAGGTTGTGTATTACGTTATATGCTGCTGTTTGCTACGCTGTACGAGGTTGTGTATTACGTTATATGCTGCTGTTTGCTACGCTGTACGAGGTTGTGTTATGTTCCAGTCACGTTCAGATACTCATGATAGCACGTTATCTGACATTGCGTTATGCTCTATAAGCATTTATTCGTAGTTGACTCTGTTATGAGTGAAAACAAAGTAGAAGTATTTCAGTCTAATTTAAAAACAACACACAAATTTGCACTGTACATCCACTAAAAGACTTACGAATCATAAAAGAATTAAGGCGTTGTGGAAAGGCATTTTCCTTTGTAAAGGGCCTAAGCACCAGGGGCCGTATTCAATAAGCAACTAAGATTGAACTTAAATTTAAGATTAGAAACTAAGCGTTTTGATTGGCCTGTAAATTTGACCAATAGGCTGAATGTGATCACTGAGGCATGTCTAGGATAAGATCAATATTTGATACTAGCTCAGACGCTACCATTGCAAGAAAAAAATACAAAGAAAAAAGGGAAAATATTAAAAACTTACATAAAATTGACATCGTTGTGTACAACTCATTGGATCTTACTTACTGATGTATCACATCCCTTAAGTCACATGCAGCTTTCGCAGTTTATGCGCATTTGTTCACTTCAAAGTTTAAAAATAGCGTCTGTATATATATTTGTACTCTTAAATTGGGAAACAATTGTGCGCTATTTAAACGGGGAAATTCAGATGAGACAGCAACATGATTGTTGCGTTTATTCTTTGTATCATGTAAAATGATGTATTATCGGCCTCTGAGTAGCTCGCGTTGACAATTCTAGGCATGTTTGGAGGAAAAACTGTATTTGCCGGTTGTTGGACCATCTGGTGTCTAGTCCCTTTAACATCACGAACCTTTTTCTTTTTTCAAAAAGACACAAATTTCGCAGTTGACAATTATTCAGTATTGTGTATAACGTCATTGTTTGTACTAAATTGCTATGCGACAGAAATACTGGTAGTATACACTGAAAGTAGTACAGTTATTTTCATACATTGTCATATATCTATACCAAACCCCAGATGTACTTAATCATACAGCAAAGGGAGGTAACGGATACTAACGCCGCGTGAAGGTTACAATGCAGTTATCTCGCTCGAGTAACAATATAACGTGATCATTCCAGGCTCATTTAAAGCTCTACATGTTGGAAAAGTTTTACCTTTTCGATGTTGGTAAAATATATAATATTCATTAATCATGCACAGCGTAAAAACATACTTAGTATGGATAAGACTCTAGTGTCAAAGGTATTTCCATATAAAAACACAAAAGCCGAAGATTTTACCATTGTTGTGAGGTTATTTGTGACCTATATATTTGATCATCCAAATACTAAACGGAAACGTCGAACCTGAAATACGACGTCAGTCTTTTGCGTAAAGTACGCATAATTAATGCTATATTAAGTTTTAGTGGCGATGCGTTGCAAATGTAAAATAAACTGACAACTGTGTTTAAAATGGGCTTATTAATGTATGGTTCTTGATCTATCCAAGAACTTGAGGAAGACAACATTCTATTTTTCAGTGACACTAAACACATTCCAAATGATCAACCATTATAATTTATAAGACCGTACATACCGTTGAACATGCTCAAACAGTGCGTTATTACAGGTCATAACAGGTCTGACACAACGGTACGTTATTTCTCGATCGAAACGACATAAGAAATAAAATAAATATAATTACATGTATAATGTCATGAGAACAGGCTTGCACACTCATAACACAAAAAATTATTAATTTACCTACGATAAAGAGGAAGCCGTGAATTATCTCTGATAATGAAGAAGCCGTGATTCACCTACGATAGCTAGGAAGTCGTGATTCATCTGTGATTACGAGGAAGGCGTGATTCACCAACGATAGCTAGGAAGTCGTGTTTCATCTGTGATAACGAGGAAGGCGTGATTCACCAACGATAGCTAGGAAGTCGTGATTCATCTGTGATAAAGAGGAAGGCGTGATTCACCTACGATAGCTAGGAAGTCGTGATTCATATGTGATAACGAGGAAGGCGTGATTCACCAACGATAGCTAGGAAGTCGTGATTCACCTGCGATAACGAGGAAGTCGTGTTTCACCTCTGATAACAAAGAAGCCGTGATCCACCTGCGATAACGCGGAAGTCGTGTTTCACCTCTGATAACAAAGAAGCCGTGATCCACCTGCGATAACGAGGAAGTCGTGTTTCACCTCTGATAACAAAGAAGCCGTGATCCACCTGCGATAACGCGGAAGTCGTGTTTCACCTCTGATAACAAAGAAGCCGTGATTCACCTGCGATAACGACGAAGTCGTGATTCACCTCTGATAACAAAGAAGCCGTGATCCACCTGCGATAACGCGGAAGTCGTAATTCACCTCTCATAACAAAGAAGCCGTGATTCACCTGCGATAACGACGAAGTCGTGTTTCACCTCTGATAACAAAGAAGCCGTGATTCACCTGCGATAACGAGAAAGTCGTGTTTCACCTCTGATAACAAAGAAGCCGTGATTCACCTGCGATAACGCGGAAGTCGTGTTTCACCTCTGATAACAAAGAAGCCGTGATTCACCTCTCATACCAAAGAAGCCGTGATTCACCTGCGATAACGACGAAGTCGTGTTTCACCTATGATAACAAAGAAGCCGTGGACAACCTGCGATTACGAGGAAGTCGTGTTTCACCTCTGATAACAAAGAAGCCGTGATCCACCTGCGATAACGCGGAAGTCGTGTTTCACCTCTGATAACAAAGAAGCCGTGATTCACCTCTCATACCAAAGAAGCCGTGATTCACCTGCGATAACGACGAAGTCGTGTTTCACCTCTGATAACAAAGAAGCCGTGGACAACCTGCGATTACGAGGAAGTCGTGTTTCACCTCTGATAACAAAGAAGCCGTGATTCACGTAAGATCGTAAGCAAGTCGTGATTCACCTCTGATAAGAAAGAAGTCGTGATTCACCTGCGATAGCGAGGAAGTCGTGATTTACCTGCGATAGCGAGGAAGTCGTGATTCACCAACAAACACGAGGAAGTAGTGATTCACCTGCGATAGCGAGGAAGTCGTGTTTCACCTGCGATAGCGAGGAAGTCGTGATCCACCTGCGATAGCGAGGAAATCGAGATTCACCAACGATCACGAGGGAGTCATGATTCATCTGCGATGGCGAAAGTCGTATTTCACCAACGATAGCGAGGAAACCGTGGTTCACCTACGATAGCGAAGAAACCGTGATTCACCTACGATAACGAGGAAACCATGAATCACCAATGAAAATGCGGAAACCGTGATTTACCTACGATAGCGAGGAACCGTGATTTACCAACGATAACGAGAAAACCGTTATTCACCAACGATAACGAGGAAGCCGTGATTCACTAACGCATACGAGAAAGCCGTGATTCACCAACGATAACGAAGAAATCGTGATTCACCAACGATAACGAAGAAATCGTGATGCACTTACGCTGACGAGAAAACCGTGATTCACGAACGATAAAGAGGAAGGCGTGATGCACTAACGAAACCGAGGAAGCCGTGATTCATCTACGATTATGAGGAAGCCGTGATGCACTAACGCTAAAGAGGAAGCCGAGATTCACCAACGATATCGAGGAAGCCGTGCTTCACCAAAGATAACGAGGAAGCCGTGATGCACTAACGATAATTCACTTACGATAACGAGGAAGCCGTGATTCACCTACGATAACGAGGAAGCCGTGATTCACCTACGATAACGAGGAAGCCGTGATGCACTAACGATAACGAGGAAGCCGTGATTCACCAACGATAACGAGGAAGCCTTGATTCTCAAGTGTTGCCAGGCTAGATCTTTACGAAAAGCTTCCGATTCCGCGGCTTCATGTCGCACTGTATAGGGCACTGTTTTAGAACTCTTCATTTTACAGGGTACACACAAGTCCTTCCGTTATACAACTTATACAGTCATAAATTCATTCATAGCCATATTTTCGCACCTTTTAATGTGATGACCAAAGGTGTTACTATCATTGTTATTATAATAATACATTTATTTATAGAATATTTGATAATAATATAAATAAACTGAACAAGCAATAAACGGAAGGCAGAAAGTAATACCAAATCGCTTAAATAAGGCAATTTACTCATTTTTTAGGAATTGTCATTCCTGACTTGTGCCTCTTAAATATGATATTATATCATGTCGACAAGAAGTTGGTCGACGTAAGCCAATTACAAAGATGTTGACAGGACCCCTCCTTGCCTAACATAACGTCAAATGGCTCTGATTTAAGTCCTCGTACTCTTACCACACATTTCAGGTCATTGTACGAGCTCATTAAAAGTCGCAGACATTTACCAGTGTATCCGGATTTGCCTAACTTGAAGAAGAGTTCCATGTGCCAAACGTGGTCAAAGGCAGCTTATAAATAAATTTATATTTAGCCATATTTATTTAAAAGGACCTTCCATTAATAACCCCGTTAGATTATCCTTTATTACTACTATTCATATAAGCTAATATATGTGAATACACAACTCTTAACTCTATAGTATTTGTTTGCTTGAACGGTCTTTCATTGCTGACGTCCTTGACGAAAACCAGACTTGTTTTGGTTAAACGTAAACTTAAAAAAAAGGTAACTGAAATAATACTAAAACGCTGAAAACTGTGGCGGTGTAGAAATACTCCTACCGCATTTATATTACCTTGTTCATGTACATCATGTATATCATATACCTTAATAATTGTTTACTCTTTATAGTTTGTCAATGATTTTCCAATGAAATACTATTAGTTTCCTGAATTGGCTTGTCATGAAAGCTAAAACAAATCCACCGACAGTTGACGATATCGAGTACTTTTGCCGTGTGAAGGAGAAATGCCACGTCTCGGAAATTCGGGGGAGGGTCTTCAAAAAGATCCGTTTTAAATGATATAACATCGCATTTTCACTCAAAACCTCTGTTGGAACATTTCTCTATTTGTAGATATTGGTTAGTAATGGAAAAATGAATTTAATTTTGAAGAAAATATTTATAGAGATTATAATTCCACAAAGTAAAGAGCAGGGATCTGAGGGCTGCGGCGCCCATACTTAATGACGTCATGATTTCACCCTTAAGGTGGTAAACAGACACTGATGCGATTACAAGCGTGCAAAGAACAATTAACATTTGTTTTTTTCAAAAACAGGCGCAAGTCACTGCACAGAATGAGATCAAGGAAATCTTTATAGTTCATACACTCGTGTTTTTTTTTTTTAATGTGGAGAATCCCCATAGAATTGAATCAGCGCTATATATTATGGTCAAGAAAGACCATTCGTGATCATAGTTTTTACGATCGAGTTGTTTCCCTTGCATGAATAGAAAAAACCCCACATGATTTGTCTGTTTTCAAATGTCACTTGCGCAAACGGACGGGGGCAAAGGAGCGAATGAAGTTACCTCCGCTCCTTTGCCTTAGTATTCCGTAAAGATTATTTGTCGTTTACTTCTGTGGGTACATTTTTACGTGTTGGTACATTTCCTATCTTAACGCTGCACTCTCAAAGATTATCTGTTTATACAACTTTTTTTTATTTTTTTTGTCTTGGAACGAGCATTTTTTTGTGCAAAAACCAGTGATAAAAGACTGCTGACGAAATATCAGATCGCATATTTTCATAATTCCGTTCCAAAACGAGTGTTTTTTGGCTTTAATCATTACTTACGGTTTAAGAAAAATGATAAAATATCAATTTTAAACTTAAATATATAATGTGCAATCGAATGTTTGACATCAGTCTCATATGAGTGTTTTCCTTGGATTTTCGAATTAATTGGCTCGTTCTTAGACAAAAAATAAAATAGTTGTCAAAACGTTCGATCTGTGAGAGTGCAGCTTTAATTTCACTTACTCATTAATACATGTACACGCCTAGTCATATCTCATAACCTATAGGTCTAACAGGTGTTTGAGTCTAGACTACATGACTGGTAATGAACAAGGAAGTTAGACATAAAGAAATAAAACAACTGAAAATGTAGCTTTAAACGGTACTGTAAATGTGATTTCTATAATTTTCCATTGTTTTTAGTATGGCTAGCGTTTTACTCAGGGAATGCTTGGGATCTTGGCAGGCCTCATTCGTTATAATGTAAGTCTTGTGGTTGCGTTAGACCAAAGTCCAAAGAAATATGACATGCTTTGTAGTAGTGATGAAACGATTATCGAGTACAATCGATAAATCGTCGCTGACAATGCTATGTCGGCGACAATCGATAGTGGTTGTCCAGAATCGATGTCGCTAATGTTACTTCCGGTAACTACGTGTTTTTTGTTTTGTGGTAAAAGTCGAGTTAATGTTAATTGTTCTGTCCGGTAAATTCTCGTTTAGTTCATTTTAACAAGGGCGGTCACTCTCGTACACAAATGCGGTGGATGTAAACACTTTTGTTAAAAAAACTTACAAATTATCCCAAAATTACAAATTGTTTTTAATTGTTTATGTATTTCATAAAACCTTATAAAATAACCTTTCTCTTTGGTGTAGTGGGTCCGGTCTTACCTGCAAATACCGGGTATCCTTGCTCGATGCATTCTGTTTTTGAAACCTTTTTTGGTATCGTTTGTTATTAACTAATTTACTTTTTTGTGAAAGTGTCATGAAATTAAGATTAATGAAATGTTCAATATAACGGGTTATGAATGCTAATCTGGTTCAAAGATATTTACATATATGGATAAAATACTAAGATAACTTACTTGATGCGGTGTGCATCATTTTACAATTGATGTGCAATTATTAAGTATGTGTTGTGTTGTTATATTTTTCGTTAAGTTATCAAAGACAGAAAAATGTTATGGACATTTACTTACTTTTGCAAAAAGCATGACTATATAGCATCACAAATACATTCCAGGCTTAACCATTAAAATGACCATGATGGTACTATGTATAAAGAATGTACGTTTCTTAGTGATATTATGAACTTTCGATTATTGTCCGATAGTAAATCGAAGTACTTGGTCCGATTCGATTCGATTATCGATAGCAAATGGAGTCCGATTTTCAAACACTACTTTGTAGCATGGTGAACAGTATATATATAGTAATATTGGCAGAAATTTCGGTACAATTAATAACGCAAAAAATGAATGTGTTGATAACAGAAGAAGTAACTCCTCCTTCCACGAGTAAACAACAATTCACAGTTGTGTGAATCAGTGTGGTAAGCGAAGTATACGATATTCGACATTCAAAAAATTACCTGTATGCCTAAGGTTGAATGTCATACTTTAAGCTAACTTCACACAACTTCAATTTACGCAAAAGTATGAACAATGAAAATAGTGAAATCTTTTTTATATATACAAATAAATGTTAGGACAATGAAAATAGTGAAAAAAAATATATTAACAAACAAATGCTGCAATTTGGAGAGCAATTGCATAGAATTTCATATCCGTTTCATCATAGAGACATCTTTGTGATCTGGCCTCGCAAGACCATGTACAGCCGGAGTTTCTCGGACAATTATCGGCGATTCCTTTAGAATGAAGTTTTGTTTCTTTACTTTCTCATATAGGTAACGTTCATCCGTGAACTGTCTATTTAAAAGAAAAATCGCTCATCGACTCGGACCAAGACACGTGCGCGGACACCCATTCGGACCAAGACACGTGCGCGGACACCCACTCGGACCAAGACACGTGCGCGGACACCCACTCGGACCAAGACACGTGCGCGGACACCCATTCGGACCAAGACACGGGCGTGGACACCCGCTCGGACCTAGGCGCGTGCGCGGACACCCATTAGGACCAAGACACGTGCGTGGACACCCGCTCGGACCAAGACGCGTGCGCGGACACCCGCTCCGATCAAGACACGTCCGTGGACACCCGCTCGGACCAAGACGCGTGCACGGGCACCCGTTCGGACCAAGACGCGTGCGCGGGCACCCGCTCGGACCAAGACGCGTGCGCGGACACCCACTCGGACCAAGACACGTGCGTGGACACCCACTCGGACCAAGACACGTGCGCGGACACCCACTCGAACCAAGACGCGTTCGCGGACATCCACTCGGACCAAGACACGTGCGCGGACACTCATGCACGTTTGAAACATACCCATGTCAACATGTTTATTGTTGAGCGATTTTATCCGGAAGGTCCCGGACATGGACACTGGCACAGACACTGGCCACGGTACACGGAACTATGGAATAACGGCCAAACCACACACAATACACGGCGTTATCAAAATAACCAACTTATTCGTAATTGCAGATGTACACTGATCACGTTGGGTGTTCACAGAGCTGTATTTTGCTTTCGCCTCGTGTAACTACAATATACGAACAGGCATCATTACACCATATCGGTTGTGTAATGCTATCATCCAAGCAGGCATCACTACACCATATCGGCTGTGTAATTCCACCATCCAAGCAGGCATCATTACACCCTACCGGTTTTGTAATGCTAACATCCGAGCAGGCATCATTACACCATTTCGCCTGTGTAATTCCATCATCCAAGCAGGCATCATTACACCATATCGGCTGTGTAATTCCATCATCCAAGCAGGCATCATTACACCATATCGGATGTGGAATTCCATCATCCAAGCTGGCATCATTACACCATATCGGATGTGAAATTCCATCATCCAAGCAGGCATCATTACACCATATCGGCTGTGGAATTCCATCATCCGAGCAGGTATCATTACACCATATCGGCTGTGGAATAACATCATCCAGGCATACATCACTACACCACATTGGATGTGGAATTAAATCGTCCAAAGCAGGCTCGTTGTCTGATGTCTCGTCGTACACACGTGATACCAGGCATTAAAGATTGTGCAGATACATGACATTGTGCCCAATTGTAAAGGTGCAAGGATTTCTTTAAAAACTGATTGGAATAATTCTTGTTAACGGTTTATTGAAGTATGACGATGACGAAATATACATCACATGTGATTGGCTGGAATATGGATTTCCTATCGGCTATTGCAAAACTGACCTACCGGGTTCTGACCCAATCAATCATAAAGATACTCTCTTTTTTTCTGATCACGTCGATAAACATAGTGTCACGAAAATGCAGCATTGGGCTATGATAGGGCCATTTAAGGAGTGCTGTGCTGTGATCTATGCTTTTCTCTTAACACTGTAGAGAAGGATGAACATTCTAGAAGAGTTATTGTGGACTTAAGCTGGCCAGAATTGACAACTGTCAATAGTGGAATTTTTAAAGACTTTTATCTCGGTGAAGAGGTTACGTTAACGTGCCCGACTGTGGATTCGTTAGTTAACATTGACATTGTGCTAGATTTCGGACGCAGCTCTCTTATGTTCAAGTCGGACTTATGTCGTGCATATAGGCAAATATTTGTTGACCCTGGAAATATTCATTTTCTAGCCAGTGGCGGATCCAGGATTTTCTTAATGGGGGGCATAACTAATTTTAAACATATAAAACCTTTTTTAATGCATTATTTTAATCAACTAAACGACATGAATTAACATCAACGCTGTCACGGATGTTTAGCAGCTTCAACCGTAAAAATCTGAAAACAGCAAACTTACCCGTATAACCGCAGCCATATTTGTTTACATTTGATAAGCTGTTTATGTAAAACGCGATGCCGATTTATCAGAATCGAATGTAAAGCAGAATTATCGAGTGCTTTTATTTTGTTGGGAATAAAAATGAACGCCTGTTTACCGGAATAAGCATGTTTATACTCTTTTTCTGGGTTGAGCTGGAGCCAAAAGCCAGGGAGCTGGAGCCAAAGCGTGGAGGCTGAGCCAATACACTGTTTAATAATGCACTCAACTCGGCATATTTGGAATTGTTGAAGTTTTGTATTTATAACTAGTATTAAGATATTGTTGTATTTCTTAATATAAATATTTATTTATGAATATTTATTGCAATTCATCTGATAATGAAATGTTGATGGAGCTAAACAATCCTTTCACAACATTTTTATAATTGTATGGTTATTGTTTCTTGACCAGTGCTTTACTCCAATCAGATTCCAAAATAAATTAATTGTAGTGGATCAAAGAAAGTGTGTCATTTAACAAAGATTAGATAAACGAAAAACTTGTAAACTATGTGCTTAAATGCATCAACTCTGAAATGAAATGACCGCTAGTTCACCAATCGGATTGAATACGTATTAGTATTAATTTTCTTATTTTTCTGTACATTTGATTAATATTTGCTATTAATATATAGCAAGGTCGCAATGCAGCATAGTTAGCACACGATGTTTAGCCGATAAACATCAGTGTGTGTGTGTGTGTGTGTGTGCGTGGTCTTTCATTTTGGATTGACAAAGTTAGTTGCTAGACATTGTGGGTATAGTGATGGTACCCGATAGTACAGCCACAGCGCCAGACTTAAAAAGAATCACTAACTGGTTTAAGTGTACATTTTTGTCATTGAAAAACTAATGTATTTGTTTACATTACGGTTCAAAAGTTATACATTGAAGTTCATCGCATTTTTTTCTTTACCATCCGTCTTTGATTAAAACACTTTTTAAAATCCCTTAACCCTTTTAAGATATTGTCAAACTAATTAATTTATCATAATATAACACAAAACGGGGTTGCTTTATTATAACGATAACTTAAAGAATTAAACACCTTATAAGTATCATCATTTTTTTTAAAACGTAATAATAAAAACCTGCGATCTGATATTTTATCGTAGATCACTGGTTTCCATGCATTTATGCAATGGTTGGCCTATACATATTCAAATATTCAAAGACATGAAAACAAAAGTTGTTAAAACGGTTAATCGGTGAGAGTAAGGTTTAACTGCATCTAGCGATGAGTTGAGATCCTTTTCGGATGATCTAAATATGCACCATGATCAGGACACAGCGGACAAGGACAATAAGCCCGGGGTTTTCGTGGTGCATCACACCTATTGTACAAATTCATACTCATAAAGTTATTCCACGGATCAAAAGCGATCGGTTGTCCGTACGTTACTATCGTGTCATAAGCTGTAAGGTAAGTCCATCACCTACCGCGAACAACAGGTATAAAACAAGTCTTCAATATACAATTGTGTTATTCCCGACGTCAGGCCTACGACTATTCAACGATATAACTATGATTTTCGTCCGATTTTAGTCGTCCTCAGAATCTTAGGCATTTCCTTCGGTTTACCCCACGAACGTTCTACCAGTCGCCTATGTGTATGACGTGCCTCCAAACCGCACATCATTTCTGCAATTCTCGTTGGTTGATCCTTCATATGACAAGTCGTGGTACCGTGACACTTACAAGAAATGGGTAGATCGTCACAACAAGTGCGTGAACTGCATGGGAAAATATTTTGAAAAAAATGGCGTGACGTTATGTTGGCGTTTTTGATATCAAAACCTTGCTTAAAAGGCAAGTTGAACACGAAGACAAGCGACATGAACTAGACTGCACATTCGACAAAAACAGTTGCGTCATCTCGGTGACAGAAACGAACACGGAACTATCACCACCCCAAGCAGTTTGTTTTCCGTCGATAAAGATAAATAAATGATGTCAAACATGTTAATCAGTTTTTTATATCATCATCATCATCATCATCATCATCATCATCATCATCATCATCATCATCATCAACATCGTCATCACGACTGACTCGAAATACCAGCCTTGGCGGCCTCACACACGGCGATGCCGGAAGCCCGGATGGATGTGGAAGGGGGTCAGAACCGGCAGCTGCTTAACCGCCTCCGCTCCCGTTTATCCCTCCACGCATATCGTCCGCACAAGAGCCATGTCTGTATGTTCCCGGCTCAACTTCTCACGCTGGATTATAAGAAACGGTAACTGGTTCGTGCACATGTAAAAACTAATAATCACCGTATATGATGTTTGTCGGTAAACACCAAACCACAAAGAAAAATGTAAGCACAATATTCTTTAACTTGTTTGAATTCTGTGCTCGGTCAAGCTTTTCCACACCATCCAGTATCGAAGTACATTTTCACAATATGTTTCGTCAACGAGCACATATTTCACAATTGTGTTCGTCTGTTTTGTCAACGAGCACGTATTTCACAACTGTGTCCGTCTGTTTCGTCAACGAGCACGTATTTCACAATTGTGTCCGTCTGTATCGTCAACGAGCACGTATTTCACAACTGTGTCCGTCTGTTTCGTCAACGAGCACATGTTTCACAATTGTGTCCGGCTGTTTCGTCCACGAGCAGTTATTTCACAATTGTGTCCAGCTGTTTCGTTGTCCGTCTGTTTCGTCAACGAGCACGTATTTCACAATTGTGTCCGTCTGTTTCTTCACAAGCACATATTTCACAATTGTGTCCAGCTGTTTCGTTGTCCGTCTGTTTCGTCAACGAGCACATATTTCACAATTGTGCCCGTCTGTTTTCTCCACAAGCACATATTTCACAATAGTGTCCGCCTGTTTCGTCAACGAGCACATATTTCACAATTGTGTCCGTCTGTTTCGTCAACGAGCACGTATTTCACAATTGTGTCTGTCTGTTTCGTCAACGGGCAAATATTTCACAATTGTGTCCGTCTGTTTCGTCAACGAGCACATAGTTCACAATTGTGTCCGCCTGTTTCGTCAACGAGCACATATTTCACAATTGTGTCCGTCTGTCTCGTCAACGAGCACGTATTTCACAATTGTGTCCGTCTCTCTCGTCAACAAGCACATATTTCACAATTGTGTCCGTCTGATTCGTTGTCGCGTCTGTTTCGTCAACGAGCACGTATTTCACAATTGTCCGTCTGTTTCGTCAACGAGCTCATATTTCGCAATTGTGTCCGTCTGTTTCGTCAACGAGCACGTATTTTACAAGTGTGTCCGTCTGTTTCGTCACAAGCACGTATTTCACAATTGTGTCCGGCTGTTTCGTCAACGAGGACGTATTTCACAAGTGTGTCCGTCTGTTTCGTCAACGAGCACATATTTAACAATTGTGTCCGGCTGTTTCGTCAACGAGCACGTATTTCAAAATTGTGGCCGTGTGTTTCGTCAATGAGCACATATTTCACAATTGTGTCCGTCTGTTTCGTCAACGAGCACATGTTTCACAATTGTGTCGGTCTGTTTCGTCAACGAGCACATGTTTCACAATTGTGTCCGGGTGTTTCGTCAACGAGCACATGTTTCACAATTGTGTATGTCTGTTTCGTCAACGAGCACATGTTTCACAATTGTGTCCGGCTGTTTCGTCAACGAGCACATGTTTCACAATTGTGTATGTCTGTTTCGTCAACGTGCACATGTTTCACAATTGTGTCCGTCTGATTCGTCAACAAGCACATGTTTCACAATAGTGTCCGTATGTTTCGTCAACGAGTACATATATCACAATTATGTCCGTCTGTTTCGTTGTCCGTCTGTTTCGTCAAAGAGCACATATTTCACAATTGTGCTTATTTCGCATATAGCTGATGTATGTCTAAATGTTGAATTCGTTATATCCAAGTTTAGTGTTGTACTTGTAAAAAGGAACCAGAACTCTGTTTTCTCCCACCTCAGATAAGTAGATCCAATAATTTAACCATGCTAGAAATTCTTATCTTGCCCACGGGCGAAGATAAAATGCCCGTATGGAACTCCTTTTTAATGGTCGTCACATTGTAATTACCTTCCTTGTTTAAAGACTGTCGTCTGTAGCATAATAGAAACCTTGTTTTGTGCCAATATTTAGAACGCTTATTAAATATTTCTTGCATCAAAAATAATGTTTCACTTTTTTAGAAATATCTAAATACCGATTTGACTATTAACATAATCTGAATCAATGCGTGCATATCCATGACAACCACGAATAGTCGCATATCCATACGCAAAAATAGTTCCAGCAAAAAATACATTTTTACTTAAATTTGTTTAACTGAGGTGGAAGAAAAAGCATCTACCATAGCCGCTTGTGTAAGATAGGTTCATCCCGACCCTAGCGCAGGGTGTTTTGCGGAAACTCGGTAAACTTCGTTTCCGCGAAAAACCCTGCGCCCTGGTTGGGATGAACCTATCTTGCACTCTTGGCCATTGAATATACTTAAAATACATATCTATCATATTGCTTCCCTTGTTTGAATTATCCATTTGTTTGTTATGAAGCCAGTATGACTGAACGACTGCAGGATAATACTGATTTACATTTTCGTAGTATGAACTCGTGCGCATTACAAAAACTAGAGTTTTGTTGCCCTTATTCACTCAATAGAAAAAAAGAGTTTTAACTTTTCATTAGAACTTGATTTGTTTTGGATGGAAGTGAATGAATTCTACCTTATAATAGTTATCATCTGTCATTTGTGGGGTTTCATGGCTTGTCTTGTGATGTTGTACGACAGTCGTAGGAACAAAGTGTCTCGTAGAAACATCTGTCGAGGCTTGAATAAGGAGTACCCTTTTTAAGCCACGACAAATTCTTCGAGTTTCTGCCAACATGTAAAATCGGCAATCGTATGACATTCACACAACATTCGTATAAAAAAATCATGATCTGGATGCCCGTTAGTAATCGCTCGAAATCCTGCCGAAATGAAGCACCTTAGACGGAATTAGCATGATTCTCCGATGTTACTCCTGCGTTATTCATAAGTCACTCCTCCATAACAATGTGTAGTGGGAAATGGTGCATTTATGCGTATTTAATTACTTTATTCTCCGATATTGAAATAAAAAGTAGACTTGGACGGTTTTAGAGGGGGGCGCTAGCAGGGTGGGCCCTAGTGCATGTACGCGCTAGAAATGATTTTGGCATTAGAAAAACACTTAAACTTTGCATAATTTTACAATATCATGTAATGGTGTGTCCCGCATTCTTGGTAATCAGTGGTTTATATCTGTGTATCTAACAATCGAACTATACAGAAATAGAGAACCAGTGCCGTGAGTATGTAAAGGACACGTGACTGGACGTATGGCCATATGTTACCGACAGACGTACGAATGAACAACGGAACAATAGTGTTCCAGTCAAGTAAACTTCCAGATGTATGATATGTATACAGAAGATGTATAAGACAACTTGTGTGTAAATTGTGCCTGTGTATTTTCAAACGATATTTGAATGCCGTTAAGGAATGTTTGACAAGAAAAATGCGTCATAAAACGGTCATTTGAAAATGTCTTAATATGAAAGAACTGGCACGTTTTCATGCTGAAATTTGATATTTTCTTGTTTCAATTAAATTTCGTCATTTTGGGTAATAACTTAATAAAATTAAAAGTCAAAGTAAATTCAAATAAGTACAGAGACCATGGACGCCGTCAAAGCTTCGCATGTACTATTTTGCCGTGTTCGGGGGCGCCAACAGCCGGAACACCTCCAGACAGACTCACGGGGCCACCTACAGCTGCGATGATGTCAGTAAACTGTCCGCCCATGAACTTGAGGGTTTCCGGCATATATCTGCCGAGATTCAGGTGCAGTATAAATTTCTTGGACAGATGAAAGCACACATGGACAGTCATTGATCTAATAATGGATAGAGTAAACGAATGTGGGGCTAGACGAACGACATTCGACACTGAGTAAACGAATGTGGGGCTAGACGAACGACATTTGACATTGAGTAAACGAATGAGGGGCTAGACGAACACCATTCGACATTGAGTAAACAAATGTGGGGCTAGACGAACACCATTTGACATTGAGTAAACGAATGTGGGGCTAGACGAACACCATTCGACATTGAGTAAACGAATGTGGGGCTTGACGGCGAACGACACTCGACATTGAGTGAACGAATGTCGGGCTAGACGAACGACATTTGACATTGATTACGTTTATGTCGAGCTAGTTCGACAAATAATTTTGGTCATTTAATGTTGACCTGACCTGCCTTGACAATGGACGTTTCACATTAGGAAATGAATGTTGAGTTGCCTCTTTAAACAGCATATAACGTAAGAAAATATAAAGCTCAGAAAATGAATGTTGTGCTGGCTGGTCAATATTTGTACATGTTTTTCAAAACAAAATGGAAACTATGACCGTGCTAAGCCAAGTCCATATATATATATATATAAATACTCTGACAGGGATATTCTTTAAAGGACTCGCTCATGTTATTATAAAATGCACTTTTTCGTATGACGAAATAAAGAGTGGCAAATCATTAGGAGTGATAATTCTAATATACTGACTGCTGGCACACTTCAACAAATGTTGGTTTATGCTCAAATATTGTCTTTAAATAGAGTTAGCAACGCTTTTCAACAAAATGCTTAAAGAATAAGTCATCCTAATATCTGTGTATACGTCCTTGTGGTAAACATTGAAATGTGCCCTTGGGCCATCATCTACGCAGTCAGCAAAGGGAAGTAACGGCTATTACCGCTGCATGTAGTTTACTATGTAGTTAGCTCCCTTGAGTACCTGCATGAAAAATGTTAACACTTGCTTGTGGTGTTCTACAAGTCAATGTTCATCTTTCCTTTCCAGTGGCGTAGCTACAAATAGGCCAAGGCCTACAACCTTTTTAAAATTGGCAAAATTAAATAACCCAGAAATGCAATAAAAGCTAATAGCTACTCAAACACTTTGAACAAAAGTTTGTATTTTTTTAACAAAGCAAGTTTATTTAAACTCCTTGCTGTGTGTATTGCTTGAGTTTGTCACCTTTGCAATAATAACTAAGTGTGTGCAATGTTTATATAAAAGTCCCAAAACTCACAAAGAACCATAGGACCTACAAGTTTTTAATGCCTAGCTACGCTCCTGCTTTCAAAAACTAATTAATATAAAAGTGTGTAAAATACTAGTTGCTGTAGATGTCGACTGTTTTAATAAATATAAAAAAGTAAATTATTTTTCACACTCCTAAATATACATATATCATTTTTCTTATTTAGTTTTAGTTACAGTTTCCCCTGGTTATTATTATTTTTCAAGTTGGAAAATACTTTTGCAATTGATGTTAGTGGTGTGGCCTAACCGCGCATCCTACCCCTGTGTTAAACAATGTGGTTCGGGCAAGGCTGCACTTCATCATTGCTTATTTCATGTATAAATTATCAAAACAGCCTGACCATAAATAAAAATTGTTACTTTTGTTAATCAGGTTAACGAAATTAATTTCTTTTTTCGGCGATGTAAGCAATAATTCTCAGGTATTGACGAATTGACGAAATACTCCCATCCTTGTGGATATTTAGCTACTTTCCGTGCATGATAAACCATGTTTTACGTACATGTATTTTGATTTTATTACAGAGCTCATTAATTCTTTGTAAAAGTGAATACATATTATATAGCTATTTTTCAAATATTTATGAGTAGATAAATGGCTTCTAAAAGAAATTGACAATCCCCCTGCGTACCAAACACTCCATCAATTTATACTCTTGCGTACCTAAAACATAACACGGATTACAGATTCTGCATACCAATATATTTCCAAGATAATTTTCATACCGGGTACTGCGTACCGCAGTCTTGAGTAATAACTGCTCTTTTAAAGCTATTGAACACTGCATATTTAAAGCTGCACTCCCAAAGATTATTCTTTTGACATTTTTAGTTGTTTTTATTTTGTCTTTGAATGAGCCATATTTTGCAAAAATGTCTGAAAACTAGTGATATAAGACTGCTGACAAGAGCAGATCGCAGTTTCATATTTGCGTTTGAAAATGTTTTATGGCTAAAAGCGTTACTAACGCTTTAATGGAAAATTAGATTTTCGGCAGCTTACCAAACAATGGAGATCTGTTCTATTGCGAGATATCTTATATGACTGAATGGAAGGCACTGGTGCCAAAATGACCTGATTCTGAGACAAAAATAAATAAACAGATCAAATCTGTCAAATTGTGCATCATTAACTTAAAGGTGGAACTTAGTTTCAGAGATCCCGATAGATTGAGAAATAAATTACTGAACATTTCAATACAACTTGAAACAATACGCCCGAGTGTACATGAAAACATTTATATTCATCTTGGTCATTTATCATTCATTTACTTCAATACATCCTCTTCACCCCCAGTGCATTATAGCCTATATAGTAGTATAGATGTCTTCAATCAAACATGTACATTTTTTTATAAAGAATTTAAAAAGAATAAAGCTTTTTTAAATTTTGCATTATTTACTGGTTTAGAAGTGATGTGTTTAGTTTTGATCAAGCGGATGTAACTACAATGTATTTTAAACGTAATTCTTAAAGTTGATTTTTCACTCTATTTTGTAGAGGTGCCACTATAACGTGAAGAGATTGCAAATGGCGTTACGCCTAAGGATCCCGTTTAGCCCTTCCGGCAATTTTAGACCAACTATTTCAGGATAAAGCCTTTACTCATTTCCGTAACAAATACTTTTGCAGGGGCAACACATGCGTTAGTTTATTGCTTGAAACTTGGTGAAAGGAACAAGTCAAAAATACATATAATCATAGAGTGCTTATAAATACGTTTGAATCACATTAAACAATTGAGGAAAATAGCTATCATCAACATTCATGAAACATGTTATACTCGTGTCTGTTGCTCTCAAATAATGAAAATAATGAAAACGTACAATTATATTCTCACAGATACGCTAGGGTCAGGTTAAAAACCAGAGATAAAACATCGCCCCAAATTGAAGTGTAAAAAGCTCTGGAAAACTGTTTCCACCGTACCTGATCAGACAACATAATTATATGCTTTCTAACAATTAACATGTAACTTATGTTACTTACATAACACTTTAGATATGGTGACCTTTAGACCCAACGGGTCGGGTGCAAATGTTTGTATATATGTTATAACTACTTTGTTTGAATTGCACATGTCACAATAATAAACAATTTACTTACTTATATGCTTTCTAACAATTAACATGTATAAGCAGATATAAAATGATCACTCTGTATGAATTAACGAAAAAATAAAATCTGCATTTTAATGGCCTTTTTTTCATAACTGGAACGATTGCTGTGGGCCTCGAACTGACCAAATCAAAAATAGTCCCCACACTTTCTGGAAATTTCCCGCTTAAAAACCCAATCTTTAAGATAATATGAATAGTTTGTACATGTAACAAATAAAAACTGAAAGGTTCAGTCAGTGATTCACTAAAGTAGGTCAAGCAGCAGAGTTAGTGTAAGTAAGTGTAGTAAGTGCAGTGTAGGTAAGCGATAACAACAACAAGTTGCAGTAACTCACTGACTGACTCTTATAATGCAACTTTCAAATAGAAACATGCGCATTGTTTCTTCAATGAAAGCACATTTGTTTCTTTAAGTAAACTATAAATTATTTTAATGTACAAACCATTTTGATTATTTTTTTTTAAATATAAATGTTTTTTTTTTCATTATTATTTAAATCTATTTAAAACCCCAACATGTATAACAGAATCAAGACTTGCTGAAGACACCTAGGCCATTACAATACAGATGATCTTAGAAATCAGAAACAATGAGAGAAGATAATGCATTGAAAGTTACAAAAAAGAAAACTGTCACATAAAATTCAAATAAAACATAAGATTGACAAATCAAAAACTGAAAGTTAACAGCAACAACAGTATGTCACATAAAAAATAAGACAAAACAAAATTCATGAATGTCATGATCCTAGAAATCAGAAACACTGAGAGAAGATAATGCATTGAAAGTTACAAAAAAGAAAACTGTCACATAGAATGTAAATAAAACATAAGATTGACAAATCAAAAACTGAAAGTTAACATCAACAACAACAGAATGTCACAAAAAATAAGACAAAACAAAATTCATGAATGTCACATCAGAAATAAGTCAAAACAAAATTTAAGAATGTCACATCACTTATAAATGAACTAAGAATGTCGCACCAAGGGCAGTGTGATAAATTAGTTTATAATGTCCAAATTTAGATACATTCGAATTGTATTAAAGTATTCAACCTCATTTCAATTTCCAGCGAGATCTGTTAATGGGCCGAATGTTCAGAAGTTGTTAAAGCAAATAATGTGTTGAACGACTTTGTTGTTAACTTTTAAATGTGAATTATTTGAAGATGTGTGGTCATATATCTAACTGGAATGGGTCTTGTTTAATCAGAAGTCCAAATTCTTGTAAGAAATACTGCAGCTCACAAATGTATCACTTAAACTTCTACAGCAATAAGGATATCAAAGTTAACAATTATGACGTTAACAACGTTGTTAACTTTAACAAACTACTGAATAGGCCCAATGTATATCTTTGTTTGCCTCTTGGTCAGTGTTATGGACATTCTTGTATTTAATGCACTAGTCGAAATCTCTCAAAATTCAAGTGTCTTCATTCCAAACATATGCAAAACAATTAACCAAAACAAAATGTCCATATTCCTAATAACTATATAACTAAGCACTACAAATCTAATTGCATATCTGTCTGCCGAAGAAAAGAGGAATGCTATGGGCAGGACCTTAATTCAAATATGTTTAAGTAAAAGGTGGATTTGGGTTAGAATGACAGTGGACAACAGGTCAGGGTGTGGGGCAGGACAAGGGAGTTCAGGACAATAAAGGTGGGTCAAGAAAAGGATTTGGTTCGAAAATGGCTGGACAGTAGACAGGGATGATTATGGGGAGGGATGGGGTAGAATGTTAGGAATACAGCGGCCCCTGATTTCAAACAAGGCATACACGATGGAGAGACAGCCAGGGAATAAGGCCAGATATAGGATGGACAGACAGATGTACAAATAGATGCATTTCATATTCAATTAAAATTAGAGTACGTTTACGTGCAAAAGTTACAAACGCACTGTTTTCTATCCAATAAAACTGAAGATAAGTGATATGACATCCAAATGTATTAACAATCACGCACGTATGTATGGGTAACCAATCAAAAATCCTCGGCCATTTTCCATCGAAAACAACCTCGGACGTATATGGCTGGTTTACAATGTCAGAACTAGGTACACTTTAACTACGCTGCATGGATCGCGTAGTAATTTCAATTAAGTTAAACTTAAACACTTAACTCTAGGAAATCTTAATTGTGTGTGCAATCATACACTTCACTGGCAATTAAATTAAACTGAGATATAAAAGCACGCCAAAACACTACATTTAATAAATAATATTACATAAAATTTTACGAACTAATTCTTCCCATGTGCTGGCAAACATGCGAGGTTGTTTTCAATAAGAAATGGCCGAGGAGTTCCGAATGATGGATAACACGTTTTTCCACTTGATAAGCGAGGCTAGTTCTTGAAGAGAAGGAATCATTTGCACTGAAATAACCACAAAATGTTCACTGTCTTGTAGTAGAATAGCTGCAGCAGTCAGAACAAGCATTTTGTTCGTCGTGTGACTGTTTAAATGCTGTTTTAAGTTCAAATGCATAATGATATACATTTTATTTCTCGATGGTGGGGGAGGGGTAGGCACTTCTCTGGTGTCTGCACTTGAATCGTTATCCTCGCCTTTTCTCCGTGATGCTGGAAATGTACGATACAAAAAGTAAGCATACAGTTTACCCAAGAGGGTCGAAATAGCCATAATATTGCTCATTTGATTAAAATAAACAATATGTCAATGGTAAGGGTGCTGCTGTTAGTTAGGGAGTAAGTGGTTGCTAAGATATATGATGATTGATAAGGAGGTTGGTTATTGTAAAGGGAAATTAGTACTGTTCCTCAAGTCAAGTCAAGACATTGTAAGCCAGTTGTTCACATGGACAATGAATGTGATTGCAATGGCAGCAGATTACTGCCTTGACAATGGTTGCTTATGAAGTCATTGGTAGATATGGATGTAGGTTAAGTTGCTAATGAATAAATTAGAATTTAGAAAACACTATCGCTGGAAAAGGCAGTAATTGTAAAACAATGTGCTGGTAGTAGGTAAACGGTTTAGGGGCGGATCCTGTGAGGAACTGACGTTAAAGCGAAAACAGATATGCATGAAAGTATCAACTACCACTGACCTTGATCTAAAATTAGTTTATACTCTTAAATTGGATAAAGAACAATTTCTTCCAGGAAAAAGGTAATCATCATTCCTAGAATCTCACCAGTAGAAGGTCTTTCTTGGCCATATTTTGTGATTGGCGGGGGATTTCAACCGACGTCCCGAAGGGTGCTGGTCTCATGTCTGCTCTAGCACTGCTCTCTGAAATTTGACAGCACCCACCAGGCTGCAAGTAAAATATTAAAGGTTGTTTGTTGTAGTTTGCAACATACTTGGCTGTTTGTTGTAGTTTGTATAAGTCTGTTTGTCTCAACCTGGGTTCGATTCCTGGCCTCACTCAGGGTGCATGAGAGTTTAATTTGTTAACACCAAGCCAGGCAAGGTTTTCCATCAGTTCGCTGGTTCCCCCACAACGACACAAGACCACACTCTCGCGCTACATCATGTAAATGGGCATCAGTTTATTTAACTTTCTTCAAAATCATTGTAAAATAAAGTTAAAATTAACTTGCTTTTCGCTTTTTATCAAACTTTTTTTATTAACTTCTGCTAATCGAGTTTGTCACATGTCAGTACTGGCAAAATACTTAATAGTAAAGATCATCAGGATCTTGAGGCTTTATCAGTTGACCCCAAAATAAGTAAGATTGTCTACTGATGATAAAAGTGGGCACTGTTTTCGACTGTGAACCAAATCATAAATAAGTACATGATTAGAAACGATCATAATACTTCCGGTAAAATGACCATGACCTTGCCATTTGACTGCTTCCACAAATGTCTTTAAGATATTGAACATAATCAATGTGCATACCAACATTAAAGGCTATTCACCAAGTTGTTAAAAGTTATTGATCGGAACGCCAATACTTTTTATTGACACAATGCCTTTGACCATGACCGAATGACCCAAAATCTAGAACGGCATCTGTTACTAGAAAAGGCCAATGTGCAAGACACTACATCATGTCCTTTGAAAGGTATTGTTCGAAAACGAGTGTTATCCCGCAGACGACGTCGTCGTACAATGCAACCCCTATAATTATGTCAGTAATTCCACGCAGGCGTAACAGACACTAATATGATAACATTTATTGCAAAATGTATTACCTCCGTTCTGCAATGATAATGTAAAGGTGGTCTAGTGGTAGGTCTTGCAGGCTGGAACAGACTAAGATGATTGCCTATTCTTGAAGAGTACGCGTGTGACTTGCGCCGTGATGTACAAATGGTATGGGAGGAAGATCATGCAGGCTGGAACAGACTACCGGTAAGATGATTGTGTATTCTTGAAGAGGACGCCGTGATGTACAAATGGTCTGCGAAGAAGGTCTTGCAGACTGGAACATGAACACGCAGAATGGGGGGGTATGTTGAACGGTTGATTTAACAGCCAAGTGGTTGGCCTCCATGGAAATATTTTTTACAATCTAAGTAAGGTCCACGACAAGAGACTACCTACCAAATATGAGGGTCTTGACCATGCAGGTCCAGAGAAAATGATGTACAGAGATATAACTATAGAATTATATAGAAATCCTGGGATTCCAAAGATGGGACCAGGGATATTATTTTAGCATGTTAACTTTATTTTAAAGTTATGGTCTCTCGGGCTGTGCCACCTTTAATCCCAGGGACATTAGTTGAGCAATCTTGTTAAAGGATGGTGCTGAGTATCAAATATCATTGAATTAGCCCATGAGATTTAAGAGAATATGTTTTAAAGAGCCATCATATTAATATCAAGATTCTACATAACACATATCAAGGGTCTTGGGGTAGCGGTTTCATACCAGAATATTTTCAAGATTCCTTAAGTATGTATGTTACTTGTGAACCCCAGAGCATTATTCGTTCATACTTGTGAGAAAACCACTATATGATGCTACGTACACATTATCAAAGGTCTGAGGCTTGGTTTGAGACAGATTTGAAGATTTTCCAAGTTCTTTTTATATATATTTTTTTATAGGAAACTTGTGACCTTCAAGGCAAGGGCCAGTTTTGACACAGTAAAAAAAATATACCAAATGACAAGATTATTGATTCAAAGAAAGGGTTAGGGTGGGCAAAGATTTCCATATATAAGTACATACTAAAACTGGTGACACACAGGTTGGGGCAAGTTTTGACCCCTGGGGCATAATGTAGCAAATTTGTGGCCTCAGGCTTATGGCTAATGTTTTGATCTTGGGAAAATATTTCCAACAATCTTGGTCAAGGACCACTATATGTTGCTACATACAAATTATCAAGGGTCGGGCCCAGCTGTTTCAGACAAGAGATTTAAAAGAGTTTTCAATACAGTTTTTTAAACAAGCAACACCAAGGGCATGGTCAATTTTGACCACAGAGCTTAATATGTTTTTTGTAGAGGACCACTTTCAGACAATGTTACACAACGTAGATCTAAGCTATAGGTTTTTCAGGAAGATTTTCTGAGCAATATGAGCTCTGCATGGAATTCATTTCTTTGATCAATTTTGACAAGGCACCACCAAAAGAACATTTCTGTGAAGTTTCGTCGAAATTGTCGAAGTGGTTAAGCATGAGATATTGTTAACAGCAGGGGTTAATGCAGAATCTGAATTTACGTAAGATTTTCCTATTGCCAATCTCTTTAGCAGGATGTACATTTAAAATAGTAAATGCAGCTTACCTATATTTGCACTGTGAGCAGACAGGTGTGGGGATTCAGAAAAAAAGTAGTTCTCCTGACTGTTTGGAGGCTGGACAATGTTTGATGCTGATATCCATTTTATGTCACACTGGACAAAGTCCTGTAAAACAAATTATCACAACAATCAATGAATTTAAGCATCCATAAGATTTTCAGGGGGAATCCATTGCTCTTAAAATATGAATGTTTTTTTTTCACAATTAAGAAAACATGCACACTTATATTGGTACATGTATATTTATTGACTTAAATTGACATTACACACTGTGCATACTGATTAACTGTCTTATACCAGAGCTGTCACAGGAGTGACGAATATCCTCGAATGCCGCCTGGACACTGGAATGCCCATCTATTTATTTGCGAAGAGGCCATAACTCTGAGGTAATTGTACACAGCATTCCCACCCATTGCTTAACCAAACTGTGATGTTTAACTGAATCTCATTGAGTCAATTAGAAGTTAAGCTGCTGACAAGAAAATGTAACAAATCAGGGTAAGAAGTTCGCTGAAAATAGAGTTTTGGTTCTTGTATACTGCACTTTCTCTCATTGTGCTTTCTCTCATTGTGCTTAATTAAATTCCATCCTTTATTTTTCAAGTTATGCTTTGGGCAAGGAAAACTAACAAAGGGCAATAACTCTGTGATGAGCTGAAAATAATTTATGGTTCTTGTACACTGCATTTCTTATCATTTTGCTTTACCATTGTAAGAAGTTTAGTAAATTCCTTGGACTTGACCCCATTACCCCTAAACTCAATAGGAGTCATCTACTTGTCAGACCATATCTTTATGTCAAGTTTAATTACTATCTCGGTCTAGGAATTGTTGAGTTATCACTTGGATAAGCTTTGGTCTACTGATGGAGGACAGAAGGACCGACCAACCGACAAAACATAGACTAAATCCAGGATTGCATTCTAATGGCAAGTTATGGATGTAAAAGTATCACATGCAACACCGCTAAACGTGAACTGCCAGACAGCTTTGAAAGTGAAATTTAAGGCATTAGGGTGTGCCATGATTTACAATCGCTAGCCAACAGCAGGCATAATTGCGTATGCCAAGGCATTAACCTCCCTTCAACCAGATTTTGGCAGATTAGATGTCCTGAACATTTATCATCAATATATAGTTATATACTGATATAACCTCGATTAATAGTGCATTTGTGTCACCAGTAATCACCTATTGTGTACTCACTCTGCACTGTGCTGCGCTGTCAACGTCGCTGTTCATCCTGCAAAAGATCTGGCCACCACTGGAATCATTGGAGAAAAGACGGAGGCATTGCCATTTTCAATGAAGATGTTGGTCACCAAATTGAACAGCTTCTGAAAAAAAGTTGAAAATTGTTCTCATAGTACAAAGAATACAGACAAAAGGTTAATGGGAAACAACATCATAGCCATATGTTTCATTTTCAAATATATCACGCCTTTACCTATTGCAACCAAATTTGGTGATGATTGGACAAATGCTTTAATTGTTAATCAGACAACATACTGGACGCCGCTCACCTACACCTATACATACACTATTTACATGCCACCATGAATAAACTAAGTTGTGCCCTCAAGTTACTAAATAGGGGCCTTAAGTTACTAAGATGGGGCCTTAAGTAGCTAAGAATTGGCCTTAAGTAGCTAAGAATTGGCCTTAAGTAACTAGGTAGGGGCCTTAAGTAACTAAGTAGTGTCCTTAAATTACTAAGTTGTGGCCTCAAAGTACTTATTATTGTCCTAAAGTTACTAAATAGTGGCCTCAAGGTACTAAGTAGTGGCCTCAAGGTACTACGTTGTGGCCTCAAGATACTAAGTTATAGCCTCAAGTTTCATTGTAGTTGCCTCCAATTACTAAGTAGTGGCCACAAGGTTCTAAGTTGTGGCCTCCAGTTTCTAAGCTGTGGCCTGAAGTTTCTAAGCTGTGGCCTGAAGTTACTTATTTGAGGCCTCAAGTTACTAATAAGTGGCCTCAAGTTGATCAGCAGTGGCCTTAAGTTACTTAGTAATGGCCTTAGGTTACTTAGTAATGGCCTCAAGTTGATCAGCAGTGGCCTTAAGTTACTTAGTAATGGCCTTAAGTTACTTAGTAATGGCCTTAATTTACTTAGTAATGGCCTTAAGTTACTTAGTAATGGCCTAAAGGTACTAAGTAGTGGCAACAAGTTACTTAGTAATGGCCTTAAGTTACTTAGTAATGGCCTTAAGTTACTTAGTAATGGCCTTAAGTTACTTAGTAATGGCCTTAAGTTACTTAGTAATGGCCTTAAGTTACTTAGTAATGGCCTAAAGGTACTAAGCAGTGGCAACAAGTTACTTAGTAATGGCCTTAAGTTACTTAGTAATGGCCTTAATTTACTTAGTAATGGCCTTAAGTTACTTAGTAATGGCCTAAAGGTACTAAGCAGTGGCAACAAGTTACTTAGTTGTAGCTGAATCAAGTTACTAAGTTGTGGCCTCTCGCGCGAAGTACTAAGTTGTGGCTTCAAGTTATTACTAAGTTGTGGCCACAATACAAATAGGGTGTTGCAGTTCTCACCTTTAAAATATTACATTGACAATGTTTCTGTCTTAAAATATTAATTTAGAGTATCTGCACATACACTAGCATTTTATAGAGACTGTGAGGAATGATGATACACCAAGAAACGAACAACTATGTAAAATTTGTTCAATGACAGCAGTAGAAAGAGAATTTCACTTTTTGTGTGTATGCCCTGTATACAGGGACCTAAGGGAAAACTATTTTAGAACTTGCTGTACTCACTGAGTGTATGTGCAGATACTCTAAATTAATATTTTAAGACAGAAACATTGTCAATCACTTACTGTAGTTGGTCTACATTAAACACGGCTGCAAAAAAGGTTCTAGCTCTTTAAGGAGCTGTATATAAAAAAAGAGTCAATGACACTTCTGAGCTAGAGCAAAAGAAATTTATTTATTAACAGACATCATCATAAAACGTAAGTTATGATTCGTTCTTTTATAAGCAAATAATTCATCCGATATCATTTCTGAACTTACTAGTGGTAGTGAAAACCTTTTTTCTTCTACATATAACTCTACTGAAAGAACTAAAAAGGTTAGTTTTCTAAAAATTAATTGCGGTATACTTATGAAAATTGTAATCAGTATCAATTTGACTTCAAATCTGTAAATTCAAACATTGCTGCTATCTCAAATGCCCCATTACATGTTTTGAACACCAGTCAAAACAACCAGAAAACAAGAGGGTAAGTCGGCCCTCTATCACTCACCTGATTGAAAAAAATGGTTCTTAAGTTATTGATTGAACAACATACTAGACTCAGCTTGCCCATATGTCACAAGTGAAACTATTATTTGTCCATTATTTTTTTTTAAACAGGCATATAAAAGCATGAAAAATTTACATTTGTGTAAAAAGTCACAAAGGGCAAGAACTCTTAGAAACTAAAAAGTTTGAGTTATAAAACTTGTCACAAAAAAGCACAATGTTACTGTGAATAAGTAAATGAAGTTTGAAGTTGACATCTTTAATGAATGTAAAACAATAAAATAATAAAAAAAACAAGAAGGCCCTGTATCGCTCACCTGATCCAATTCAAGTGTGAAATAAGAATTTTCAGGGAGACAGCAATTGTGAAAAAACTTCCCTATCAGCCTTAGACCACAATTTTAAAGGATCATCTTCATTTCAGCTACTTTAGGTCATATGAAGTTAAAATAAGATGGTTAATTGGTAATATGGGCTTTACCGCATACCAATTCAGGTTATATGGTGCCAAACAAGACTATAAAGATTTGGGTTTCACATCTCATTCACATCCAAATATAATCATGAGGTATGGAATCAAAACTTTTATACCTGCTGGAATTAAAAAATATATTACTTAGATCCTTCCTAGTGACCAAGTGTTTTTTTTTAATATCACAGATGATTTTTTTAATATCACGGATGACCCAGTTGCAAACCTTTAACCTTTAACCTTGCTGTAATAAGTACATTCTGACCAGGTTTTATATGGATAAAGTAGAACATATGGCTTAAACAGTGTTTTAACAATGTTTTCTATGATATGACCTCGTGACCTAGTTTTTGAACTCAGGATACGCAGTTTCAAACTTGAAAGACTTCATAAACACAAACATTCTGACATAGTTTCATAATGATCAAAGAGAGAATGAAACCTCTACATTGTTTACAAAAAATTTCTATGATTTGACCTAGTGGCCTGGTTTTTGACCTCTGATTACCCAGTTTCAAACTCTACCTTAAGATCATCAAGAATAACATTCTGATCAAGTTCCATGAACATATGGTCATAAATGTGGCCTCTAGAGTGTATACATGCTTTTCCTATTATTTGACCTGGTGACCTAGTTTTTGACTGCACATGACACAGATTCGACCTTGCCCTAGAGCTAATCAATATAAACATTTGACTAAGTTTCATGAACATACAGTCATAAATGTGACCTCTAAGAGTGCTAACAAGCTTTTCCTATGATTTGACCTAATTACCTAGTTTTCGACCACAAATGATCTGGATTCAAACTTGACTTAGAGATTATTAATATAAACATTCTGACCAACTTTCATGAAGATACAGTTATAAATGTGACCTCTAGAGTGTTAACAAGCTTTTCCTTAAATTTGCACATGACCCAGATTCAAAATTGACCTAGAGATTATTAATATTAACATTCTGACCAAGTTTCCTGAAGATACAGTCATAAATGTTACCTCTATAGTGTTAACCAGCTTTTCCTTTAATTTGACCTGGTGACCTAGTTTTTAACCCCAGATGACCCAATGTCCAACTCGTCCAAGATTTTATTAAGGGTAACATTCTGACCAAGTTTCATTAAGATTTTGCCAAAATTGTGACCGCTAGAGTGTAAACAGTCACATTGTTGACGACAGACACAGGGCGATCACAACAGCTCACCTTGAGCACTTCGTGCTCTGGTGAGCTAAAAATAGAAATAGAAATAATTTTAAAAAATGTGAAATATAATTTTGATAAACAAGCCCACATAAGGAACATTTCTGTGAAAATATTTTGAAACTGAGTCAATGGTTTCCCAAGGGAAGATTTTCAAAGACTTCCATAATAGACATATAGTGAAAACTAGCTCTGCCCTGGCAACCCTGTCATTTTTTATGAATCATATGGGGAATTTGACAAAGGGTCAAATCCAGTCAGTGGTTTCTGAGAAGTAGATTTTTATTTGTTTTCCTTTTAATTGCAATGGCAACCAGAGTTGACGATGGACTAAGGACAATCTACTATCATAATAGCTCACACTGAGCACTTTGAGCACAGGTGAGCTTAAAATTGGCATAAAGAATCATTTATGTTTGTTATGAATACCACAGCCGTCCTTTTGAAATATATATATAGCTAGCATACACATCTTTCATGCAACAATGCAAACACTTGAAGTCTGCAGATCTCTTACTATACCACCCTCTTTCCTTTGTTGATGTCGTGCACATCGATTGTGATGTTCCATGATCTCATTTCTACTGCTACCAGACAACTTGTCATGCTAAAGTCACAGTCCTATTGTGATCGCCCTGTGTCCGTCATCAACAATTTGACTGTTAACACTCTAGAGGTCACAGCTGTTCGCATTTTGCTTTCACAGCAAAAGGACCTGTTGAAGATATAAAGTACTAATATATCTTAAGACTTACAATGCCTACTAAACAATTAAATTTCAATCTTTCTTAAACAAGGACAAAATACAATAGATGAATACCTGTTGACATTTAATCCTTATTATGCTTTTTTTAAGTTTAACAATATCTAACACATATTATACAAACAAAATTCAACATACTTGGATTGTTTCCGTCAAATTGATCCAAGTGAGCGGCTGGTTGAGGGTAATGAGACCAGTCTAAATTCTGATGGCAATCTGGCCAAACCGGTTGGGAGGCTGTAGCTGCTCGCCACCGATACGGTATTGTACAAGTCTGCTGCATAATAAGTCTAAGTTTAGCAAAAACAAACAGCAATTTTACTACTTCATGTGGGTTTAACATTGAAGAACATGTAGATTTCTAAAATATATTGCTGAATATGCTTAGCAGACTTCAGCTTAAAATGAAGTTTCTTAAATGTCCCAAAAGTGTTTTTTCAGATCAAAACAAAAAAAAAACTTGAGTCTATCTCAGCAACATCTTTATTTAGAATTGTTTTACTTAAGTGTAACTTATAGAAGAAGGCAGGACATGAAAAAAATGTTTAAGAATTGACACAAAAAAGAGTAAAAAAATTACAGCATGTTATGTTTCATCATTGAAAAAATACTTACATAAATGAACATGAAGCATATAACTTAGTAAATCAGATTCACATTCTCTATACTAAAGGGAGATTATCACCTGAGACGATGCAGAAAATTTAAAACAAATATTTTCAAAATATTTATAAAAAAAAGAAGAGTGATTCAAACATGGAAGATGTACTTACGACTGGGAGGTCACTGTTGATTGCGAGCACCTGTATAACTTGTACTGGCCCATGCCCCGGAGATGGCTGGCTCTGAAGCATGTGCACGAAAATAACGGGCCATTGAAGTTTTGTAATGATGAGTTACCACAACACGAGAGGCACTGGAATCAGCTGTGGAGCCAGGGTTGTCTCTCAACTATCATCATTCTACAGTTAAATAAACCTTCGTTTAGAATGGCAAACAATGCGTTATAATGAATATCTTTAATGAAAAGTGAATACAAAATATATATCTCCAACAACCCAAAGAGATATGATTAATTTGTCTTTGTTTGTTTACCAAAAGTTTTCATGGTAATTGTTTATAAGCATACTTTGAACTATTTTGATAATTACTGGGGTGCTTTTTGGCATCTTGTAGTTGCAATTAACATACAAGAATGGCCGATTTTGGTGATGACGAAAACTACCAAAAGGCAGTGTCGTCAAGCTCTGATAAAATTTTGGTGTCCGAGCATTCATGCGCCCAATATGGTTTATGAACAGGAAAATACAGGTTCCATCACCTTTACGTCTTTTTTTCAGACTCATAGTGGTTGTTCTTTTGAAAAAAGTAGTGCTTCAGTGTAGTTACCCGCATACATGTAGCCATAATAGGGCTCTGCTGAACTTCGCTCAGTTTAGAGCCAGTATTATATGAGACTCCATCATAGTTTTATACTCACTTTTATTTTTTTCTCTTATAATTAAATTTTTAGTGGGACTCAGAGGCTTTAATGTTGAACCCTGTGTTCAAATTTAATTTCTTATTATGCCATTTCAATGGTCATAAACAATTAATGCAGGTTTTTTTTTTAAAGCATCGGTTGTTGATTGGCTTATACACACCCAATAATTGATCATAGAGGAAGTATCAAAATGGTTTTAATAAAAAGAACATTATGACAATGAACTTTTTTCATGAAACTTGATTAAAAGAACAATTAATGTTATGACCATGATTTATATAATACAGATTTCATAAGGCAGGGTGTGGTTTTAACCAGCAATGGATAATCAGAAAATCTTCATCAGGAAGCATTTACCTACTATAATAAGGATAGGTCCTGAAGACTTACCCAGCTCCATCCCAATTGCATTGTGTTGCCTTAGAGATACTGTGGGCTGTGTGGTAGCAGTCAGCTTTGCCACTGACCTGTACACTTGCAGTCCCTATAGTTGGCTGTCAAGAAGATGTCTAGCTATTTCTCTTGACACATACAGGTACACCTGAAAAAAGTAGCACTGAAAAGAGACCCTCTCTCCTCAATGAGAATCTCTCTGCAAAGAGATTGTCTCTCTGTGAACAGACAAATTTTCCATGAAGTGACAATCTACAAAAAGAGATACACTTTTAGAGTAACTCTTGTGCTGCAAAGAATAAGTCCCTAGTAACAGACACTAAATAGTCCCTAATAACAGACACCATATCACCACAGGTAACACTTAATTCAAACCCTTATAAAGGACACCATCTCCCCACAGGTAATGCTCGCTCCAAATAAGATTTTGTTTGAAACTTTAATTGAGATTCTCTTTCAGAGTAACCTTTGCGCTGCAAAGAATAAGTCCTAAATAGTGAGGACACCACATCTCTCCACAGGCAATACTCGCTCTAAATGAGATTCTCTTTCAGAGTAACCTTCGCGCTGCAAAGAATCAGTCCTAAATAGAGGACACCACATCTCTCCACAGGCAATACTCGCTCTAAATGAGATTCTCTTTCAGAGTAACCTTCGCGCTGCAAAGAATCAGTCCTAAATAGAGGACACCACATCTCTCCACAGGCAATACTCGCTCTAAATGAGATTCTCTTTCAGAGTAACCTTCGCGCTGCAAAGAATAAGTCCTAAATAGAGGACACCACATCTCTCCACAGGCAATACTCGCTCTAAATGAGATTCTCTTTCAGAGTAACCTTCGCGCTGCAAAGAATAAGTCCTAAATAGAGGACACCACATCTCTCCACAGGCAATACTCGCTCTAAATGAGATTCTCTTTCAGAGTAACCTTCGCGCTGCAAAGAATAAGTCCTAAATAGAGGACACCACATCTCTCCACAGGCAATACTCGCTCTAAATGAGATTCTCTTTCAGAGTAACCTTCGCGCTGCAAAGAATAAGTCCTAAATAGAGGACACCACATCTCTCCACAGGCAATACTCGCTCTAAATGAGATTCTCTTTCAGAGTAACCTTCGCGCTGCAAAGAATAAGTCCTAAATAGAGGACACCACATCTCTCCACAGGCAATACTCGCTCTAAATGAGATTCTCTTTCAGAGTAACCTTCGCGCTGCAAAGAATAAGTCCTAAATAGAGGACACCACATCTCTCCACAGGCAATACTCGCTCTAAATGAGATTCTCTTTCAGAGTAACCTTCGCGCTGCAAAGAATAAGTCCTAAATAGAGGACACCACATCTCTCCACAGGCAATACTCGCTCTAAATGAGATTCTCTTTCAGAGTAACCTTCGCGCTGCAAAGAATAAGTCCTAAATAGAGGACACCACATCTCTCCACAGGCAATACTCGCTCTAAATGAGATTCTCTTTCAGAGTAACCTTCGCGCTGCAAAGAATAAGTCCTAAATAGAGGACACCACATCTCTCCACAGGCAATACTCGCTCTAAATGAGATTCTCTTTCAGAGTAACCTTCGCGCTGCAAAGAATAAGTCCTAAATAGAGGACACCACATCTCTCCACAGGCAATACTCGCTCTAAATGAGATTCTCTTTCAGAGTAACCTTCGCGCTGCAAAGAATAAGTCCTAAATAGAGGACACCACATCTCTCCACAGGCAATACTCGCTCTAAATGAGATTCTCTTTCAGAGTAACCTTCGCGCTGCAAAGAATAAGTCCTAAATAGAGGACACCACATCTCTCCACAGGCAATACTCGCTCTAAATGAGATTCTCTTTCAGAGTAACCTTCGCGCTGCAAAGAATAAGTCCTAAATAGAGGACACCACATCTCTCCACAGGCAATACTCGCTCTAAATGAGATTCTCTTTCAGAGTAACCTTCGCGCTGCAAAGAATAAGTCCTAAATAGAGGACACCACATCTCTCCACAGGCAATACTCGCTCTAAATGAGATTCTCTTTCAGAGTAACCTTCGCGCTGCAAAGAATAAGTCCTAAATAGAGGACACCACATCTCTCCACAGGCAATACTCGCTCTAAATGAGATTCTCTTTCAGAGTAACCTTCGCACTGCAAAGAATAAGTCCTAAATAGAGGACACCACATCTCTCCACAGGCAATACTCGCTCTAAATGAGATTCTCTTTCAGAGTAACCTTCGCGCTGCAAAGAATCAGTCCTAAATAGAGGACACCACATCTCTCCACAGGCAATACTCGCTCTAAATGAGATTCTCTTTCAGAGTAACCTTCGCGCTGCAAAGAATAAGTCCTAAATAGAGGACACCACATCTCTCCACAGGCAATACTCGCTCTAAATGAGATTCTCTTTCAGAGTAACCTTCGCGCTGCAAAGAATAAGTCCTAAATAGAGGACACCACATCTCTCCACAGGCAATACTCGCTCTAAATGAGATTCTCTTTCAGAGTAACCTTCGCGCTGCAAAGAATCAGTCCTAAATAGAGGACACCACATCTCTCCACAGGCAATACTCGCTCTAAATGAGATTCTCTTTCAGAGTAACCTTCGCGCTGCAAAGAATCAGTCCTAAATAGAGGACACCACATCTCTCCACAGGCAATACTCGCTCTAAATGAGATTCTCTTTCAGAGTAACCTTCGCGCTGCAAAGAATAAGTCCTAAATAGAGGACACCACATCTCTCCACAGGCAATACTCGCTCTAAATGAGATTCTCTTTCAGAGTAACCTTCGCGCTGCAAAGAATCAGTCCTAAATAGAGGACACCACATCTCTCCACAGGCAATACTCGCTCTAAATGAGATTCTCTTTCAGAGTAACCTTCGCGCTGCAAAGAATAAGTCCTAAATAGAGGACACCACATCTCTCCACAGGCAATACTCGCTCTAAATGAGATTCTCTTTCAGAGTAACCTTCGCGCTGCAAAGAATAAGTCCTAAATAGAGGACACCACATCTCTCCACAGGCAATACTCGCTCTAAATGAGATTCTCTTTCAGAGTAACCTTCGCGCTGCAAAGAATCAGTCCTAAATAGAGGACACCACATCTCTCCACAGGCAATACTCGCTCTAAATGAGATTCTCTTTCAGAGTAACCTTCGCGCTGCAAAGAATAAGTCCTAAATAGAGGACACCACATCTCTCCACAGGCAATACTCGCTCTAAATGAGATTCTCTTTCAGAGTAACCTTCGCGCTGCAAAGAATAAGTCCTAAATAGAGGACACCACATCTCTCCACAGGCAATACTCGCTCTAAATGAGATTCTCTTTCAGAGTAACCTTCGCGCTGCAAAGAATAAGTCCTAAATAGAGGACACCACATCTCTCCACAGGCAATACTCGCTCTAAATGAGATTCTCTTTCAGAGTAACCTTCGCGCTGCAAAGAATAAGTCCTAAATAGAGGACACCACATCTCTCCACAGGCAATACTCGCTCTAAATGAGATTCTCTTTCAGAGTAACCTTCGCGCTGCAAAGAATAAGTCCTAAATAGAGGACACCACATCTCTCCACAGGCAATACTCGCTCTAAATGAGATTCTCTTTCAGAGTAACCTTCGCGCTGCAAAGAATAAGTCCTAAATAGAGGACACCACATCTCTCCACAGGCAATACTCGCTCTAAATGAGATTCTCTTTCAGAGTAACCTTCGCGCTGCAAAGAATAAGTCCTAAATAGAGGACACCACATCTCTCCACAGGCAATACTCGCTCTAAATGAGATTCTCTTTCAGAGTAACCTTCGCGCTGCGAAGAACCAGTCCTAAATAGAAGACACCATCTCTCCAAATGCCCGCTCCAAAAAAGACTCATTATAAAAAGAAACTCACTCCTCAAAGAGGCACTCTCTCTGCAAAGAGAAACTCACAGTAATGTTCTGCTCCAACAAAGTGTATCTGCCATTCTGTTTGATGTCTTCCACCTGTTAAAAAATAATACTACATTTTTAATGAAATTTGTCAGCTGTTAATGTACAATAAAACAATCGAGCTGTTTAGTTTTTTCCTGAATTTTTGTCTAGGCAACTTTAAAGTCCTTGATCTAACAAGTGGGCCATGCATGATGGCCCTAATCCTCTCACCTCATTGAAAGTTTAAAACCAGAGGGTTTTTTTCTGAGAATGAATGAGTTTATGGCAATGCAACTTGGGATTAAACTATCATCCAGTATTGTTACATGTTTTAGTGGTTAATGTCATCAAAGCACAACATTGATATTTGTTTGCAAAACTGTACACATGATCTAAATTTCATTGCTGAAGCTTAATTCAAAAATAAGGAAGTAGGTCAAAAAGCGACAGCAGGTTTTTTAGGGGGCATTTTGGGAATATGACCTATACCCGCAAGATTTCGCACAATTTGGAAAAAATCAGGAACTTCTTCATAAATAATGACAAAGAATATAATCTATATAATACTTCAATTAATAAAATTTGCATTTTCAACAAAATATGTAAAGACTCCCTTAACACCAGATTTCACAGCCTAATCCCTTTGTTTTAACTCTTTGTCAAATGTTTGATCAGAGATTGGTCCACTTGAACAAAATTGCATAAAAAAAATCTCAATTAGATTAGTTTTGTCAGTTTTTCAGATAGTAATTTCACATTTTCCATGAAATGATCGAATTCAAAAGACACTATCTTTCAGTAAAGGCTATTACATGGCTTGTGTTGTTTTTTTAATTTGAAAACATGTTTTGCTGGTAGAAAACTCTAAAGGTTAAAACTCTACTTTAAGAACATCCATTTGCAGTTATTATAAAATAAATAACGCCTTAATTGTTTTGTTTTTTTATCAAATAGACATTAAAGTATTAGTAAGTAAGATAGAGTGCTAAGACCTTGTGATTAGACAGGCTTCTTAGATATCGGGACCCGGATATTATATTAGGCCACAACAAATTGATCATTTAATCGTCAGAATATGCCGCACCTAAAATTCGAAAAAATAAATAAAAAACTTTATTGCACCCGCACTTATTATTTGGCCGCGCAGATTTTTTTTGTATAATTCTGAATTTCCCCTAATTTCTAAATTACTTTTACTTAAATGTAAACCTGCAATGTCGGCTTCATCTTTTTATGAAGGTATTTCATGCTTTTCATTTTTCACGAGTCTGTCTTTGGACAAAATCAGGTCCGGGTAACCGCAAAACAGCTTATATTTGTTGACAGTCTTTTTTGCTCTGCATATTTTGCAGGACGCACCGTTGGTATTCATTTCAGGTATAAATTTTCAGTTCACTAAATCAGTTTTCGTTATGTAAAATACACATTTTAAATGTAAATCAGTGCGATAGTCAATGGATTATAGTCTTCAGTAAACAACAGCAGTTTGACACAGCGTCAAAGGCAATAATTATCTAAGGCCACACCAAATTGATATTTCGTTCCGCGGATTTACCGCCCCTTTTTTTTTGAAAATGTAAAAAAATTATTTTTATTTTTTTTGTGCGCCCGCACCTCCATTTTGATCGCCAAGTAGATTTTTTTCAGATAATAATTTATTTAAAGGCTAAAAATAATCAAGTATAATTTTTCTACGCTAGTTTAAAATTCGTGTTTTTGTAAAGGGAAGTTACCGATGCGTAGTGTTTTTGTACTGTATATCGATCGGTTTAGCATTGGTTTCAATAAATTCAATCAAAATGGCGGCTTCCGGTATAAACAATGTGGCTCGAAATTAAATCTTATTTTTTTAAATAAATCTGTTTTAAGCATGCTTGAAGTCATTGTTGATCGTCTCATGCACTAAAGGATCATTATTTAAAGCAATCATTATGCAATAAAGCATGTGTATCTAAGACTGGTAGCGATTATATTGCATAATTAGTGACTCGTTTTGAATGGAAATCGGACAGGTCAACTTAACTGGAACATGAGTCATTGTTTGGTCCAAATTGATGTATCAAGCTCATTTTTTATCAAATTCTGACAAAACAACAGTTATGAACAAATATCTTTTCACCAATAGCGATATAAACACTGGTCTGGATATACCTTAACATAAGTAAGCGACTAAGTTTATCACCTTATATTTTGTTTTTATTTGCAGCATAATCCGGGATTGTAATATACTTGTCAATTGTAACCACTGCCCCGCCCACCCCTCGCCCTTGTTCCAGGGGTATACCGGGGACAGCAGAGGCAATGGGCTGTGTTTTTACCTTTCAGGTGGCCTCGCAGTGCCTAGTGAATGTGGTTTTGTCTTCATATTGAAAATAGTCGGGAATGGGCCTCACATAGGTATTCGGGGTTGCGGGGCCATTTGGCAGGGATTTTACCAGCAGTGTGTCCCTGCAGGTCGGGTATTTTACCCAGGTTTTGAGAGACTGGAAGTCAATGTCCCCGCTATTCCGACTTCTGGACTCAATAACCCCAAAAAGTACTCTGAAAAATACCCTTGTTCTTTTTGTTTTAATAAGCACATGTCATTGCATTTCCTGTGATAATAAAAACAAAATTTAGTCTATGTTATATGGAGTCTGATGTTTGATGATGACTGTGTAAGTGATCATTTTTTACAAATCCCAAATCAATCCTAAGTTATGTCTAAATACAGTTGTATATGATGTTAAACTGATTCAGGTAGATTTATATAAGTCTTTTCAAACTTTTTTCTAAAAGCAGGGTTATTTATTATTATAAATGATCGTCATATTAAAGTACGTTTTAATTATATAAGACATTAGATTTATCGATATAATGTTTGTACTAAACACGGATGAATAAATAGTATGTATTCCGACATTTTCCCAATTTCCATTAGAGGTTCAGTTCAAGATGGCATTAAAAATTGGGTTTAAGGGCAATTATTTTGAACAATCTTTCTTATTTATATTGAATATAAGGAAAAATATATTTTTTGCTCTTCGCTCACTTCGGTTTTTATGAAAACTGAAAAACTTTTATTTTTATTTTTTTTGCTCGCTCGCTCCAATTTTTTTGGGCAAAAATCCGAGGAACTAAACATTAATTTGGTGTGGCCTAAGTGTGTTTTAAGTAATTCATTGTTTTGTACTCAAAATTTAGTGCTAAATAAAAATAAAATCAGATTTTGGGTACAAAACTTTTATTCAAATACACGCCAGACACACGACTTACAACCATTGAAAAGGTTTTCATGAGTTTTTTTTTTTTTATTCTAAAATGCATTTCTAAGTATTCATACACTCTTTAAGTGTTATGAACTGATAAAAAAGTAGGACTTGTAAATTTTTTACAAACAGTCTGTATTTACACATATAGTATTATAATAACATCAGTAAACATCAGTAAAATTAGAAAATAAAACCTATAAGTATAAGGACTGTTTTAATTTTCTAAATTCTTTGTTCTGATGCACCAGTCAATTGTAGTCCAAATAATTGTACGTTTACGGACTTTTTTTACGATTTTTGATATGGCAAATCCTTCACGTACAAATTGTAGTAGTATCAAAAGTGAGTAGTTATTCCGATCGGGATTCCGGGTTAAAGCATTTAACTTCTAAAAAATATCATAAAAACAAGAAATATTACCAGATTATGTTATTTTATATCAGTTCCATACATAAAAAGGTCATATCCTACTAATAATTATGAGTTTGACGTGTTTTTTTTCATTTCTTGCTGTCAAAACATAGCAATATATACATGAAGGGCACCTGCAAGGCTTCACCTGGGCACAATTTTTAAATAATCGGAACATTTCGGCCTGATGGCCGAGTTGTTACGATTGTATTTACGAGGTCTATCTCGAAGCTGGTCGGAGGTGGCCGAGTTATTACGATTGGGTCGAGTTGTTTCGCTTGGCATAATTGTTGTCTGTGTCAGTCAACTTTCGTTTTATTGGAAAGGTAAACAATGTGTTTTAATGCATTAAATGCTTGTTTTGTGCAAAATAACTATTCACTTACGTGGTATAAATGAATATAAACCTTTATGATCAATTTAAACCATAAAATACTTCACTTAATACAATTTCAATTATTTTCAAAACACCCCCGTTTTTTTGCACAAACCTGTTAATAAGACGTTAGGGATTGGAAGAATCCTGTATAACCCGTCTATAATTTTAGACTACAGTCAATCGTAGCGTGTCCCCCCAGGTCCAGGGGTATACCCCGATAGCCGGGGGAAATGGGTTGTGTTTTTAAATAATTGAAGCAGTACCAAACAAATATGCAAATGTGGCACTGGTCATTGTATTAAGTGCAGGTGTTGAATTAAAGATGTTTCCATTTCAAGACCTCACCATGTCAGACCTGATGAACCTATGGTTTATAGGTCTGTGCCTTGAAAAAGAATAACATGACCACCTCCATAGCTTCAATGCCGGTAAGAACTTAATAGCAGAGACTTTCAGTCCAGCCAAGCCCAGGCAAAGTCCCCGCCCTGCGGGACCAAATGCTTGTGAAAACAAAACTGAATGTCCATGCACCCAATTAGGGACTCTACCTAAGGCCCATTCCACAGTATATTTGGCTGGAAGACAATACCATCTCAGTCACCCGACACTGCGGGGCCCCCTTGAAGGTAGTCATTCTAAAATGCCATCCATGCTTCTTTTTTTAATGATGGTTAGCCTGGCGTTTTTGTTGATACCAAACCAGTTTCAGTTTTGGTTTCAATGGTTTCAGCAGTTACAAAACCGATTTTGATAGTTTTGCTTGAAGTAACAAATGCATGGTTTTGTGTACATTTTCAACAATATGGCGGAGCTACTGTACAGTACACTCAACGAGTTAGACCCACTTTCCATTTCCCTCCACGGATTTTTGCTATCGCGGCCAACACAATGATTTTATTGACTGTCCGCGTTCCTTAGAGTTTGAATTTAAGGCCCTCGGAGGGTGATCAGTCGACCGAAGAATAATGAACTCGGAGGGGTTAACTCCGCGAAACTCTGCGGACACTAGATAAGAATCTACGCTAAAGTTATATATATTTTATTAAAATTTTCAACCGATTACGACGGCTCCAGTAAATTGCTATTATTCTTTTTCCTCTGCCTGTTTTGCATGAAGTTAGCTTACCACAAGAATGCAGTCGTATTTCACTAGTTGCATATGCATCTTATAAACTTGTTTTTGCTAATGACTGATAAACACATTTCTTCCGAGAAATTCTAGAGGTTACACATTTTCAGAAAATCAGGTCAAACACGCGTTCAAAGTTCACAGCGCATGGTTTTGAAGGCCTTCTTGCCTCGTTTTCTGTGGAAAATTCCATGAAACGTCATAGCTATTTTTAACCACCAATAATAAATAGTATATTCTACATTATTGTATTGATCATGCCCTTGACGTCAGAGGTCATGGTTCAGAATCGTGTAAATAGTCAGCTGCTTTATGATGCAAAAACTTAGTGGATATACTTTAATGATTCAATGTTTATAATTCAAGACAATATTTAATTGGCGTTTACGGACATTAATACAAAGTAAACGTTGGTATATGTAAGAATCTTTTACGCTTAACAATGTGCATAAGCATAAAAATAAATAATTTCTAAACAAGAATGATTTCTTGCTTATCTGATAAGACTTGGAGTTCCGCCGCAGGAACATAAAATCGGACGATTCTCAACGCTATCGTTCATATTAAATTTGAGTTCAACCCCTTGTCTATATAATATATATAAGAATTATTTTTTTCGAGAGAAACCCCAGCTGTGATCGAAACCCCTACCGGAGGCGGTTTCATCGGTTCGTTCCATCCGAAAACTAGTTTACTTCGAAAACAACATGGCAGATATATAGTGGTCAACTTCGTTTGTTGAAACTCGATCTTTTGTATAACAATGCCTTACAATGGGCAAATGAAAAGGGTTACATTAGTAATTGTGTAGCTCAGTAGCTACAGTACACTCAACGAGTTAGACCCACTTTCCTCGCTCACTCCGAAGGATAAAGTCGATGATCGCGGGTTTCCTCTGAGGGTAAAACTGTTGCCCTCACTAAAATCCCCCCCTAGTTCCTCCGAGGAAAGACAAAAATAAACTCGATGTTTGTTTTTCGCAATTATAGTGGTGTTAATCATTCAATTACAACAAACAAAGTGGTTGGTGTTCAAATTTATAATACTTCATCGAACTGGATACATGTAATCGTACAACATTACACGCATAGTGATATTTACTGAGGTAATTTCATATATTGGATTTTTGCGAACGTGTGTCCAAATGCGATGATATATGGATATTTATGGATAATTTAATACTCTGTTGATTTCAGTCTTTTAAAAGTTGTTTGTATATTGACATAAGTCATTTTATTTATAACAAAAACATTAATTTAACTGTAAACATTGTTTACTTCATTTTTTGGAGGATTGCAAAATTTGAGTTCAACCCCTTGTCTATATATATATATAAGATTTTTTTTTTCGAGAGAGAATTACCCCTGTGGTTTCGATAGTTTCAAAAACTGGTTTCGGTTTTCGTTAAAAAACGATTGAAACTGGTTTTGGTTTAATTTGAAACTTTTACAACAAATATACAGTTCGTGAAACCGATATAAAACCGAAACCAGTGTATTACCAACAAAAACGCCCTTAGAATGACTAACCTCGAAGGTAAAAAACACTTCCAAGAAAAGTGACCACCATGTAGACAACAAATCGAATAAACACATCAAACGAACACCAAGAAATGTCAAACAAACATGTGAATAAGATTCTTGATCAAAAGATTTGCAAGGAGTTAATATATAAGAATATTTACACACCTTCGAGACTTCGAGACGTTTCCGCCAGGCGCCAAAATTTGCTTCCATCAATAGTTAAAACGTCCCATAAAACGTCCATATATGCAAACGGTTAAAACCAGACTGGTACGCTACCAATCTTCTACGCAGTGATCTCCCCTGACTTGCAGAATAGATCTCTGTCAGTATCTCGATTCCAGCTATGTAAACCGTTTTTTTAATGGTTTATTTTTCTTTTCTATTTTCATTCTTTTTCGAATTTCAAATATTCAAGGTGCATTGAGATTTAAAGGTAATATATGATAAGATAAGTATTAAAGTTTGTTATATTTCGAGTCGACAAGGTATGATACAAATAACATACATATAGTCTCGTAGCGCTTTTTTATCCGTCTTTATTTTAACTTCATGTAGAAATATAACAGATGTAAAATGGCTATAAAAATAGAATGAATGGTTAAAATGAAATGAACAGTCACAACATAAATTGCAAACACATGTCTGTAAGTGAAGTATTGGTATATGAGTGTAACTGTTATCCCATGCAAAATGCATTATACAGAATAGTCTCGAGTGATGGCTACGAAAGCAGTTAGCATTTTATTTAATCTTTGAATACTTAAGTGCTTTCGAAAAAAGAGAGAAAAATAGTAAGATAATGTTTAGGTAGAAGGGAAGAAAGGAGGTATTTATGCATTTTAAGTAGTGATTCGGCAGAGGCCATATGTTTCCATGGAAGTTTATTTTATTGTTGATAACAGCCGTTTCGCGCTCTATTTTTCTTTTAGTTTTACGTAGTTAAAGAACAAAATCAAATTTAAGTATTATTTTGGCTAAATGTATTTCTAATTTAGATCACTTTTCAATCAATTGTTTGAGTCTTAAATAAGACAACAAAGAGATAATGCCTCTCTCCCGCCTGACAATGAGTGATTGCTGTTCACAATGCAAGGGCGAAATTGAATTTTCTTAGCGGCACTTACTAATAGGAAGTGGTCTTCTTCAAGTTCTTGGAAGGAAGCAGATCTTAAACCATACAAACATCTAAGCCATAATTATATGTTTAAGTTGAGCAATTAGGGCTCAGCCGAACAGATCCATTTGTTGCTTTAAAGGTACAAGTAAACAAACATTGTATATATCATACGTACGTCACGCAAATGACTGCTGTGGTTTTTCAGATTTGGCAGTTCGGTTTAATATTTACATGATTAAATCTATATCATGCTTAGTGGTTATATAAGTTATCATAACCTTCTTCACATTAGATATAAAATACATATAATATTTACATTCAAATAAAAGACATTTTCAGATAACATAACAACCATGGTAATTACTTTAAATTTGGCTTTTCTGTTTATGTACATGTACATAACGTAACTGGATGGCAGACCGCTACCCATATCAAATATTATTTTAACAATGTAGATGAGTAGTGTTCCACTTACATCATTATAAGGTAGGTCAGAATATAATTATTCCATAATGTATAACACATTGAAAATTTGAAAAGATCTGGTTAAAAGATATGTAGGTCTTTATAACTTATTTTTTTATATTACTATTTATATTTTTAATTAAGTAACACAACTTTTAATCATGATTTGTCGACGATATTTCAATATATGATAAAAGCTAAATATCCACTAGGGTAATATAATTGACAAGAGACGAAAGTTTCCAAAAATAATTCGTCATGAAAAAGATAAACGCCCAGTTCATGGTTGATTTTACCTAACTGAGGCCACAGGCAACTATTTAAAGTAAGCCAGGGGCAGCTGTTGGGATCTGCATCAAACTTTCAAGTCTCTGTGCATGAAATCGCATAAAGCGCATTTCTTGCACAACATATTTGTTAAGAAAATGAAAAAAATATTTTTTTAAAATACGCAATTCATTTGTACACCTATTTATCGGTACCTTCTGTGATTGGCATCGTTAGGTCGTACGGTCGTGATGTTGACAAATTTGAAGGAGTACAATTTACGAACAAACGGTCAGGAAGCTTTCATTGCATTTTAGGACTTACTGACACAATTTACAGCAACACAAATGGTAACGTTTAAAGATTTTATTAAAGCGCATTTCTTGCACAACATATTTGTTCAAAAATGAAAGAATGTTTCAAAATACGCATTTTTTTCTGGGACTTGAACGAACCTGCTCCATTATATTCACGAAAACTACAGCTCAATCCTCCATTGTGGAAGAGTATCTTGTTAAAGTTGTTCTATTTCTGTAGTCGATGCTAATGTACATTTCAATACAGGACAATTGTAATTGTTATTAGTTATAAGATAATTAATTAATTCCTTGTGTGAGCCGTTAAATTTTATCAAAATACGGTTTGCGTGTATTGTTATCATGCATTTCGAGTAGTCATATCACGATTCTTACGAAAGGAAGACCCTTAATACTATGTACTACTCTCTGTACAGTCAATGTAAACCATTCTTTCTCCTTCAATTATTCCAACAAATGGATTTTATTTTCGACGGAATACAATGAGCTTCCTCCAATGGTTCGATTTATATACCTATATGACCCTCTCATCATCGATGGAATAGTACAATTGCCTTTTCGCTAGTTTACAATTGCAAAAAAACAACATTTTCTATATTAAATGGACCTGAAGACAACCTGAAAAATAATTATTAGGCTAACTGTAGATGGTCTTACAGTTTGATATCAGTCTAGAAGATAATTGTACTATAGAAGTGTAACACTATCTTAATGTATTCAGTAAAAAAGCAATTTAATCTTAAGAATTTGCTTTAAAAAAATCAAACATTTTTCTTATTGTTGAATTTAACAAATTGATATGTTTTTGAAAGAACTCATAAACCTTTTGCATGATGATTTTGAATAATTGTGGAACATATGTTGCACTGATGTCAGATATTCGTGGGACGTAATTATATGCTCCTACTCAACGTGTACCGTATTGCGATTGGCAATTGCTTTTTCATATCTTGTCATAACATATCTATGTTTTTATGTTCATGTGAATATGAAATACCTATATTATCCAGATCTCATCGAGACCGACCAAAGAGCTAAAACATATGTCACTTGAAATAAATATAATTCCGACCAATAATTAAGATTTTTCATTACAATTCAACAACGTTATTGATCAATACATTTCAACTGAACGTCCTAATTGGAAACAAGGTTTTATTTCACAAGGTGACGTGACATCCATTAGCTCTGACGGTGCCAGGAAATAATAAAGTTAACAAAATTTGAGAATTTTGTATTCGAATGCCATGTAAACATTAATGTGACACGCCAAATATCTTTAAATTCGTGAACATCTGCATGTGAGCATGTGCTTTAGTTTAGATGAACATGTTATATGTTGTTTTCTATTTAGTTTATCCTGTTTGATTTAAGTATTGCATGTCCTATTACAAGGTGTTGACATTCTTCATAAATTCAATATCCTCCGGATTATGTGCATGTATTAAAGATGCTCTAGTACTCCCAAATAAGATTTAAGTCATTTAATACATATGTTTTAATATATCAAAAACGATAAACACATGTTGAAAACAATGGTTGATATGAAGGATACCGAGTTTAATTTGAAAGAAATGTGCAGAAAACATTGTATTTCTGACTTATGAGGCAATAGTAAATCATTGTAAATATTTTAGCATTCGCCAATCAGTGACTTTGCGTATTCAGCCCATCCCTAAACCGCCGATGGAGTCTTCACGAGTGACATCCGATGTGGACAGCAATTCAGGCGACGAATCAGGATGCGATATCGACCTTGACCCGCAGGGAGGTACTACTGGACGTGCGATGCCTCGCGACGGCACGGGTGTGTCCTTACAGCCCCAGGCTATCTCCTTAATGTCCATCCAGCCATGAACACACAGGGGAGCAAAGTGTCCACGTCGCATGTATCCAACCCCACGGAGACGGGCCTCAAAAGTGGAGCACCAAGTATCACTTCCGGTTCGAACCCCAATGGCTCCCCCGATCTCGAGTCTGCTCAACCTAACAGTATTCCTCATACGGAGAGCTCCAAGCTCTAGGGTTGCGCGGGGAGTGTGGCATTCGGTGACGGTTGTGTAACACGCCCGTGCTCATCTTCGAAACTCCATTGTGCCCATATCTCTTCTGAAGAATTCCAATCTTTGATTAATTCCCATAACGAATCAATGAAAAGTGATTCTCGTAGTATACAGCATCCTGAAAATAGAAATAATAATTTGTCGAATGACCTCTGTTATGATGCTTTAGATTTAAATATTGGTTCACTCAACGTGTGTGGCCTAAAGACATGGCTTAACTACCCAGAATTTGTTGATCTAATTAAGAATTTTCATATTTTCTGTGTCCAGGAGACTAAAATATACAATTTTGATATCATAAGTTTGGATAATTATCACTTTTATTCTAAATCAAGTTTAGGCAAATTATTCACGTCTATCCTTAATGAACGCATCAACACATTCCTCTCTAATAATAATAACTTATTAAACGAGAACCAAACCGGATTTCGCGCAAATCATTCAACCTGCGATCATATTCTTACATTGCATTTCCTTATAAGTAAACTAAGGGCCCAGAAAAAGAAACTGTTTTGCTCATTTATTGATTTTTCTGCCGCATTTGACTCTGTCTAGCGAGCTGGCTTGTGGCATAAGCTAACGCAAACTGGCTTACAAGGTAAAATTCTCACAGTCATAAAAAACATGAAAACAATACATAAGTAGTCGTTTTTACTCAAGACCTAATGTCTTACACTTTAGTGAAGTTTTAAATTGTAAGAACCCGGATACCTTAAGGAAAACAGCAATTTTTGTTAAAATCTTAGTTAATCACTTTAAACGAATCTGATCATGTATTATATAGTTTTTCTTTTGATATCTCATAACTATATCGATTATATTGTATCCTAATTCAAATAAATGAATTTGTTTTGTCATAAAAAAATAATACTATTTAAACTAACCACATTCCCCTTACTAATTATATTTGTTTTGTATAATGATGAACTCCAAACCTATTGTGAAGCCGCCATTAACCCACATATTTATACCTGTGTTAACATATATATATATATATATTGCGTTTTCACATGCTTTTACTCAAATGTAAACTGTGATATAATAAAAGAATATTGAGTTGAGTTGAGTATTAAATACACGGTTATAATCTTGTTATCAGTATATTCTTTCATAAATGCATAATTGAATAAGTAGCTGAAGGTTAATCACTCAAAATATATGTTTGCTATACATGTGTATGTACTGATTTTGAATAAGAGTGTCACTTTAACGATAGTGTTATCTAAGCTACTTATGCGAAGTGTAAACACTTGTAAACTACCTGTAATTATTTCTTTATATTCTATGGCATCTTAAGTCCCTTCGACTATGACTCAGTTTCTGTAGTCAATTTCATATTATTTAATTTCTTTGTTCGAAACTAGTGTCATTTGTTTGTGTTGTTTCGTGACGTTGTGTGTCGATAGATAATAAAGTGTCTCTTTGGCATTGTCCCTGTGGCACTTAACAGGTCATTGTTTAAGTGCTGACTACTGGGCGTGTCCCTATCGTTGCTGTTGTTCTATCAAAAATTGAAAATGTATGATGCAAAAAGAGGTGTCAAAATACACATTACAGTTACACTTTAGCTGGGATTGTACTGCCAAAATAATTGAAAGGGAAAACGAATAAAAATGCCATTGTGGAAAGGTTTGCCTTGAATTACAAACTATTAGTATACTTGTAAAACCCCGAACATGTTGCAACATCTCTTGAATTATATAGTAAACGAGTTAATAACCAATTATGACACACTTGTTACAGTATCTTCCAAACAGCATATATCTGATTATTGTACATAATACGACAGTAAAATAATAGTTTAAAGTATTATTATTTTTTTGTAGATTCTACAAATAGTTAAACATCATCACCACTAATAACATTGGCTTTAGCAACACAATAACCATCGCCATTACCATTACCAACAATATCGTGGCCTTTTAACGTGAATGAAACATTACAATGAGTATAAGAATAATAAAAAAGTATAATAGTTTCATATAAATGAGTCATGTCTAAATTGTAATATTTTTCTTAGTCAATTGAATACATTTCACTGTTTGCATTTTGATATAAAAATATACTTTTATTTAAAAACAATATTATTATTTTTTACGATGACTTTTCAAAATGTCGAACCATAAGTAAACCTGTCCGCAAAACACGACCTGTGTAGTTAACGCATCACATGGTGTAACGTTGATAAGTTTGTGCTGAAAAGATCGATGTTTTGTAATCGAAACATAAATGAGATATGCTCTTACCTCAATCATTACTCGGACGTTTTGTAAACACGATAAACTGTTCTTGTATATTTGGTCTTTTACATGACATATAAATATTTAAATAGTCCGTGCAGCCACCTTTGCGATTATCGGTTCCCTTTTCATAATTCACTTTTGTTTAATAACGTCCAGTTCGTATGACCTAAAAGTAGCAGCACAAGACAGTGATGTGCAACGGAGGACAAAGGGCTCTCGCGAAGGTCAATAAGCCATCGATTTTCTTGTTTAGGAGAAAAATAGTTACATGGTGAGCTTATAATTTAAACGCCGACGAAAGAACCCTCCGACGACTCACCGGAAGTTCTGCGTTAGATCGGTTGTGCTTTACGGAAACAGGCGGAGGACTTTATACTCGTACTTCATATATCATCAACTGTTAAAGGTAAGTCAATCTGCATTGTTTCAGGGATTGTAAGAAATACAACAGTTATCGTTCCTCGCAACATCTTCAATGCGCTTTAGTGTCTTTTTGGTACTGTCTTCACCCGGAGGTACAACCATATTCATCGGTTAAAATATTATTTTCCGAGGTTAGATATGTGTTAATACTGATCTTTCTGAATTATACATTAGTAAATTACGCCGATCTAAATGTAGCTGGTGTTATTGATATACGATATGAAAGGGGAAATAACTTATCATTTTATCAGTTTTTGCAATTGTTTTCGCTAATGATTTGCTGATAAGTGTTTATTATTTGTTTTATTATGTAAAAATGATATTTAAAAACACATGTTGTTTGATAAAGATGACAATTAAACAGTAAAACTAGTTTCTCTTATCTTGTGTTCCTTTCCAAAAAAAATAAGATCCCCTTCGCAACAGAGCTCTAATAATTTATCTATTTTTGCAATAATCAATTTTTAATAAATCGTTTTCACATTTCAAACTACCTTTTATTTAACTTTTCCAGTTTAATTTGAATTAAGTCCAAATCATGATTGGATACTGTGAAGTATGGGTCGATAATATTATGAGGACTGCTGACCTAAATCAATATGCTGGATGACTAATATGACTCACTTCATTGAGATATGGCTCACAAAGGACTTCCCATTCGCATGTATGTGTGATAGATTAATAAAAAAGCCTCCCTGCCCAATTGTTGTTTTGTCTTGTTTTGTTTTTATTTAAAAATGTATGAATTAGCGCAACGGTATTGATGCATTATTTAGAGGATAATTGTTATTTCAATGCAAAAATGTATTTCTTTTCACAAGTGTCCTAGAACAACAAATTTGCAGGAATGAAAAGCCAAGACTGAAAACATAGTTTTTTTTACGATCACAATTGAAATCAGATTGGATCTTACACAGATACCAACATATTTTCAATTATTTTCTTGGTCCAAGAGACGACCCTAACAACATCATTTATATAGTTTATACATATATGAATGCCGTTGTGTTCCAAATTATAATGATACATGCAGGATTGATTTTTAATAGAACGGGGCATAAAACCATTGACCAAATTACATTGGTCGACATTTTTGGAATTCACATTCGAAAGGTCAAAAATTGTAAGCATATGTGGATTAACTATGGATTAAGCATATTGTTTTCAAAGTTTAAGAGTTTCTTTCATGGTACATTGTTTTATAATGCATAGGTAATCAATCACTCTCACTGTCAGAGATCGTTCTGATTCGTTTGTAGACGGTTCGTTTCCAAGATGAAGCCGAAGAGTAAGGACCACTTTTTATGTTGACATTTGATATATGTTTCGGTATTCTGGTGTATTTATCATTTATTCTTATCATATATAATCTCCTATAGTGTGCATTCTACCGCTTCTTATTGTAAGTGAAACTATCCGAACAAAATGATATTAGCGTTTTTCGTTTTAATCCGTTTCAATAAAGCATGTATTATTAGTTACACTATTAGTAGTGGGTTTATGGGATAAATACTTTCGTGGTTTCATTTCAAGCAAAGCCACAGATGGCATGTCTGATTATATGATATTTGATTATATCTCGCAGAGTACCTTTTATAAGTAGGGAGGTACCAATTACAAGGGGTGTCTGGATTAAACATTCTCTCCACGTGATCGATATAGACCATCCGGTAGAGCCTTTTGCGAAAGAGGTGAAATATATAATAACAAATAATACAATGTGACAATGTTGAATATGTATGTTAACTGAAACATTTTTGACCTAAATTGTTACCCTTCCACGTTAAAATGGCGGAAAACCAAGCCATCTCATAAAATTGATAAACTATTACGGAGACGCAATAATAGTTTCCTTAAGTTCATGGATTTCATTTTTTATCTCAGATTGAAGCTCGTTTTCATTCTTGGTTTCATTTCATGATGCAGTTTCCTTTAAACATATATTTTATGTCAATGTAAAGCTTCCCTACATTATAAGAAACAAATTGTGTGTACACTTCACCCGAAAGACTGTAAACAAAGTTGTTTACTAACGCCATGAAGCACGAAACCTCAGGTCTCATTCGAAATCATTTTCTTTGACTGTGCAAAAACGTCTGTGTTCGAAAGCACATTGTCGATTGGCTAGCGGTATATTCTGAATCAATCAAATACGGCGTTAGAAACAAAGCGTTTATCCGCGTGTATTTTCCTTGAAAGCTCTCTTTTTTCGCAGAGGAATCGCGGACAATTAAAAAAGATCGTTCTGTGAATGGGAAAACAATCGTCAGGTTCGGCAGCTTTTTCTAGGTAGGGTACGATTACCCGAAACAAACAAAAATAATTTAAGCCTAATAATTAACTGAAAAAAAATTGGATACAGATGTTTTACAACCATATTATTGTTTGTACTATTTACAGTTTTAACGATGTATCTTGAATATACAGTCCGTTTTCACAGTGTCCAATTACAAAAAAATGTAATATTTCTCACTAATGGTTTACCTCGTACATAGGTTCACCCGTACATGGGTTTACCTCGTACATGGGTTTACCTCGTACATTGGTTTACCTCGTGCATAGGTTCACCTCGTACATAGGCTTACCTCGTACATAGGTTCACCTCGTACATAGGCTTACCTCGTACATAGGTTTACCTCGTACATAGGTTAACCTCGTACATAGGTTTACCTCGTACATAGGTTTACCTCGTACATAGGTTCACCCGTACATAGGTTTACCTCGTATATAGGTTTCCTTCAATTTCCGTAATCACCAGATCAATTGGCATATTTCTTCGTACAAAGAAGGGACAGAACTTCAACTAAAATTAATGCAAATCAAAGTAGTGGTTATGTAACAGTTAAGACGAAAGGAGTCTATATGAGAAAGTCTTAAGCAAGATTAAGGTCCGTTTGATTTGTTCAGATACCTCAGCCGCAGAGTCGAAGGAAGTATAATTCGACGCCAATATGAAATTTTCATTCTTGTCTAAACATGTGATAATGCAAAAGCCACTGCTTGCTTTTAATCAACACGATATGTTTTACATTTTCCTTGTGGACATGTGTGACAGCAAGCGACATGCACGTGCCTTTGTTTGCTGTTTCAGTATGTACGTTTTAGATAGATGAATAGTTAGGCCTCAATGTATTTCATTTAGTGTTATGCCATGCTTTGCCTAGCCCCATTGGCTAGGCATATGTTATATTGTCATTCCTGGTAAAAATGCAATATATACTATTTGTCCATATGAAGTTAATATGATTTCGCTGTTAAAAGGACTCGCTCATGTATTAACACCATTTTTTCCGGTAATGAATTCGAAAACTATTTTACTCTTTGATATCAAAGTTTCACAAAAGTATTATTTTAAAGTAAAAAACGACATTCGGGTTTCAGTTCGGTGCGAACCCACGCCGGAACAGTCAAAGAAAAATAAATAAATGACAACAATAATACAATGCAAAAAAACAGGAAAAGGCCCAGTAGTCGAAGGTTTATTTATAAACCCTGTTTTAATGGCCACACGACAAGGCCCTAAACGATAATAGTCTAAAGTCAATAACATATTAACAGCACATGCAGAAAATCAAACACCAAAAACAAACTAACACCACACACACAAATACAAAAACCACAAACAAGCCAAACCCTCATCAAAATTGCTTTACCGTTAAATGATGGGATTACCACATTGACGCGGTCAGTAAACAGGGGGTGTTGGTGAATTAAGTTAGTTGCTTTAAAATGTTTACAAACCTGAGTTTCACCAGTGCTAGAACATATTTAAAATCTTTCATTTTATTTAAATATACTGTGAGAATGACATTTTAAACTTTGTTGGAATAATTCTGAAAGTACTGTTGCTTTTAATTAGTGATCAGTATTTCAAATGAATTAAATTATGTTGACATTCAAAAACACTTTGGTCAGTGAAGATATATTTTGAACTATTTGAAATGATAACATACTTTATTGAAAAAAACTGATTTTAAACTGTTGGTAAAGAATGCTGTTGTTGTTTCAAGTTTGAGGCTTATTTCACTTTCTTTATTCCGTTTGAAGGTCATAACAGAATATGTCAAAACGTTGAGCACATTAGTTTTAATTGTTTTGCAAAAAATGAGGAAAACTGATATTAGATACAAATCCCTAAACCTCTTTGACATAGACCTATATATTTACCTTTTTTGTTTTTTCAAAATCCTACTTTTCCGTTGTTTCCCAATCTAACGATAAACATTGAACAGTAAACTTCAGCTTAGTATTATACAAAAATATACCTTTGTACAACTTCTAATATTTACTTAAGTCTTGCATGCACACTGGCAGGAACTTGTTTATACACTGTTTTCATGCAAAGTTAACAAATAATAACTGATAAAATACTTAATGTTGTTGGAAGAAAATAATTATTATTGCTAATAATCAATGAGCATGTATGACTTTTTTTTATTAATTTGCAGCCCTGCTGAAACTATGAGACCAGCTTTCCTTCAACAATGTTGCCAATGTGTTTTGAAATCACTATGTATCATTGTTTGGCTACTTTAGAAGAAAGAACTACTTTAGTCAGGATAAGTGCTTGCGATGTGATGATTTTCGATCAGGTAATCGTTCAAACAAGCCCCATCGAATGAGCTATGAGGACTACTAACACCAATAACATATGTTTTTAATTGTGCCAATTGTCACAGTAAAAATAGTAATATCGACTTTTTCAAAGACAATCATTAACAATGTCATTTACTTGTGATGTTGTATTAAATAAACGCAAAATTGAAATACTATTCTTTAAGTAAGGCCTTTTTGTTTCAAATAATGTCAATTTTACAGACTATGCAGTTTTTAGTGGGATACCTTATAAGGCTGTGCTACAGTAGGTTGAATGAAATGGGAAGCAATTTTCCGTACATTGAAAAAAACTGTATTAAAGTGACTTGGAATAACTTTTGTTTTTCGTCGAGTTACTGTACTATTTTTAAAAGGCCTTTATTTTCGTTTTGATTGATGTTTTGTAACCAGCCTCCTTACATTTTATAATAAAAAGAGCTCATCGTTAAGCTTGACTTGCGTAACGTTCCCGCTCTGTTATCTACTCTTAAAGATTGTGGCATTTTAATTTAGTTGAATTACATTCCATTGATGATGATAGCCATGTCCATGTTGGTGTGGCTGCTTACGACAATGATGATAATAATGACGAAATATAGGTTAAAGGTAACTATGAACGTTAACATACCATTTTCTGTGTAGAATCAATAATATTCAGATATATGGTGTTGTAGGGATATGTAACATGTTTTTCATAATTGGTTATTAATTGGAAGATTTTATGAATAAATGAATCTATTCAATGGATGTTTCAACATATTTTGGTGTTTAAACCTATAACCATTATGCGATATTTAAGGTAGCTCAAAGATACACAAAAATAGGTACATGTCTAAAGGAATACCAAATATATTGCCTACCACGATAACGGCTTGTTCTTACCAATTATTATTATTATTATTTTTATTATTATTATTTACCAAACTTATATAGCGCCCTTTTCATATACACGTTCAAAGGATCTTTACAACGATATAATCTGATAGTTAACTACAAGCAATATCATTAAAATACTAGACAGCTTTTGAACAATAAATGTACAAGATACTAAAAAATATGAAACACAATAAAATGAAATGTGGTATTTAACTGGTCGTCCAAATTAAAAACAATAAATATCAATATCATACGATAAAAAATAGTCTAGCGAAACGTTGAAAAATTTTAAAAATGATATTAATATAATTTACGCCTGAAATCTAAATTGCATTTATATATTGTATCAATAGTCTAAAACAGTTTACATAGGATATGTAACTGTACTAAAAGATCATGGTAGAAATAAAACAGGTTGTAAAATTATGTTTAAAATCACATAATGGTCACACAGTCTTCGTAAATCACTGTCACAGATCATTCCTGGTAAAAATGCTACTCATACGCCTGTTTGAAAAAGTGTGTTTTAAGTGCACGTTTGAAAGAACACAATGAACTTGAATCTCTCACACCGGATGGTAGGTCGTTCCACAGTTTCGGAGCTGCATATTCAAAACGTCGGTCGCCGTAGGTTACAGTTATACTTTTTGGTATCACTAAAGTAAGTGGTTTGTTTTGAGATCGCAGATTTCTTCGTGGTTTGTAAACACATAGCATTTCTTTCAAATATTCTGGTGATTTTCCGTTTAAAGCTTTGTAGGTATGCGTTTAAATTTTAAACTGAATTCTGTATTGCACTGGAAGCCAATGTAGTTCTTTAAGTACAGGTGTGATATGATCGTACCGCAAGGTTCTGGTGATGATGCGGGCAGCTGTATTTTGAACGATCTGCAGTTCGTTGACTAATGTTTGAGAAACTCCATACAGTAGTGCATTGCAGTAATCTAGGCGCGCGAGATAACCAATGAAGTCACAAGTTGTTTAGATGCATCAATTGTCAGATAATTCTGAATTCTGCCTATTTGTCTAAGATGTAAATAACATGATCTGCATACTGAATTAACGTGATCTTCCATGTTCATGTTTGAATCAAAGATGGCACCTAATTTTTTTACTTTAACAGACTGTTTAACTTTCGAGTCACCGACGGTTACAGATAGATCTTCAATGTGTTTGGAGTTATGAGGAGATTACAACATGATGACTTCTGTTTTATCAGTGTTAAGTTTGAGCATATTTAGATTCATCCATGATATTATGTCTCGAAGGCACGATTGAATGCGTTGTAATGTTTCTTCCTTAGAAATGTCTTCTAATGGTTTGAAAGATAAATACAGCTGTGAGTCATCGGCGTAGAGATGGTATTGCAGCCAATGCTCTTTGCAAATGCAGTGTGACCGGGTTTGACAGCACCCCATCAATGTATACTGTCTGTTTTCTATCTTGAAGGTATGATGGTATCCATTCCAGTGGTTTTTCAGCGATTCCGAACATATTTTCAAGTCTATGTAACAAAGTTTTGTGATCGATTGTGTCAAAAGCTGCCGATAGTTCTAGCATTACTAAGATGGTTGCATTACCATGGTCAAGGGATTTAAGAACATCATTTTGGACTTTGATAAGTGCAGTTTCTGTCGAATGGAATGTACGATAGGCTGACTGATGTTTTTCTTGAAGTTGATTTTCTGTCAAGTGTTCATCAATGCGAGAACTCACTACTTTTTCTAGTGTCTTTGATACAAATGATAGATTTGAAACAGGTCTATAATTTTTTTAAATGTTTTGATCCAGTGTTTGTTTTTTTCAAAAGAGGTCGAACATAAGATCCTTTAAACTCTGATGGAACTTTTCCTGTGCTGAGCGAAATGTTGATAATGTTCGAAAGAAATGGTAAAAGTTCATCGAGGCATGATTTTAATAGGCATGTTGGTATCGGATCCAGTTCACATGATTTATTGGAAGATTTATTGATTATTTTCTTAACTTCTTCTGCTGATGCTGTTTCAAAGTGAGTCAGACTATTTTCAACACTCAATTGTTCTGTTTCTGATTCGACTGGGTTAAGAACTAATTTTGATTTTATCTCATCTCTGATGGTTTCTATTTTCTTAACAAAAAAGTCACTAAACTCTTGTGGCAATTTATGAGTTTTTATGTTTGTAGTTAAAGATGTCTCAGTTGGACCGTTCAGTAGATCTTTTGTGATTTGAAACAATTGTTTTTGATCTCGACCACAAGCTGCTACCTTATCCAAATAATGATTCGCTTTAGCCTCTACCAGCATATTATTTACTTTTGCACATTGATTTCGGTAAATTTCGTGGTCAACAGTCTACAGTTTAGATGATTGCCACTTTCTTTCTAACTTACGCCGCAGATGTTTTGCATCATGTAACTCCTGAGTATACCAAGCACAAGACGGTCGTAACACTATTGTCTTTGTTTGAAGTGGGGCATGTTTTTCGAGTAAGGTGGATATTCCATTTGTATATACTCCTACAAGTTGTTCGGGATCTGTGCTTTCAAGATTGTCACGTAAAATTTCTGATGATTCAATGTCACTTTTAAAGGAGTTTATATCAATTGAGTTCAGTTTTCTATATGTCACTGTCTTTCGGATAGGTGGTTTTTTTCAGCAACGGTATTGAATATAACAGCATAATGATCTTTTGTCACTTTTCCCGATTTATTGTCAGACAACCCTGGATCAACAACATTGATGTTCGAAACTGATGTGTCCGTGTCTCTAGTGATGACGACGTCAAGTGTATGTCCAAGCACATGAGTTGGTTCTCGTACATGTTGCACAATTCCACATGATTGTAAAATGCTTGTGAATTTAATTGTGTCCAATTGAGTGGGGATATCCAGATGCAAGTTCAGGATTCGGTTATTATAATGTTCTTATCAGTCACAGCAAATTATGCTAGAAATTTTGCCCATTCTTCTAAAAATACACAAGTTTTTGATCCATTTCCTTTAGATTGGGGTGGGCAGTAAACAATAGCTAACCTCATTGAATAATTTTTAATTGTTACCTTGCAATCCAAATGTTCAAATGTTGCGTAGTCACTTTTATTAGTTGAGGTTAGAACCTGAACGTTAATGTTTGACTTATAAATCAAGGCAACACCACCATAACCTCTACCACCAGGGCGCGGAACATGTTTGATTCGATAGCCTTCTGGCAAAAGCTTACTCTAACACGCTTTGTCAATTGAAGTTCCAAGCCATGATTCGGTGATAGCGACCAAATCGAATTCGTTTGAAAGTATGAAATCACAGATGGCCAGAGTTTTATTTTTAACCGATCTAGGGTTTATGCAACATATATTTAACTTTGTATGGCCTCTTTCTATAGAAATAGGTTCATAATGTATTGTGGTCAGTGTCTTTATTCTATTCTTGTCATTGCCACTTTGTAATAATGTATTGTGTCTATTAGTCAATGTTACTGTTGAAATTGCTTCTGGTAAGGATTGAAGGTTTGAAAAGTTAACTCCATCATTGTTGTCCCAAGATCTTAATACATAATTACCACCTCCCCGGGCACCTCTGTAGTTTAAGAGATTAAGGTTTCGAATATCTCCTGGGCACTCTAGCTAAATCCAATAATTGGTCCCTGTTGTATCTGATCAAGCACATTGTATCCTCTGATAATCGCTCACCAACACCTTATGATAAAAATCAATTTATTTTATATTTATTTAATATATTCAATTTTTTAAATCAAAAATATCTAGAAAATGAATAAACGTTTCACAGAAATAATTCCACAATCAGCCTCCTTGATAATTAATATAAGTTAATGCTCAAAAATCTCCTAGAAACCCTCAATGGTTAACACATATATATTCCAAAATATGAGATCACTAAAAAAGCAGTCACACCAGGCGATTAACACTTTTGCTATCAATCCCTGATAAACACTTTTTTTAATATTGTATATATTATGTACTGAATTGTTTGTAAAGAGTTCAATTTTGACCCTGTGCCATTATTTGTTTAAAAAACACACCCAAATATCTTTAAAAATTACAGTTAAAATCAACATGACGTTCGTAACACATAAATCACAGAAGAATAATCTTCAAAAAATCCAATTTTCATAAGTGTGAGATAAGAATACACGTTATGAAAATATTAGTATGTGAGAGCACAGAAAAATGCAGCCAACACCTGGCGCAACAGTTGCAATTACCGGTCTGCCTAAGTTTCATGTTAACAACAGAGTGAGCCGCTAACAATTAGGAGTATCCCCTGTTCAAACGCAATAAAGTAGTCAGTTATCAAGATAATTACTGTTGCACTCTAACTGTATTGTGTTGCCTTCTACAAACTGTGGGTGTCTCTAGATTTAATATTATATCTGTTCAGGCAACACTTATTTAACTTTTTTATGATGTATAGAAAGACATTTTACGGATAGGTTAGAGGGTTTCTGATTATATTCAATATAATTTACCAAGTTTTCTTGAAAAACAACAACAACAACAACACACCCACATTTTCCTAATATTTTGTTAATTATCGACAGACTTTAAGCAAGTTCAGATAAATGACGGACATCTTGCATCCAAAGTAAATGGTCCACGTTATATGGTCTGACCGACGGCTTCAACTTAGGTTTCTAGACGCTGAACTATGAACACTGTAGGAATCAAGACGTTCACGTTACACATCAGTATTTATCATATAAACTTCACAAATATCGGTCATAAAAGGCTAAAAATATCAATCCTCTATAAAACTAAAATGATAGTGCCTATAATTATGTGTATGTTATTTAAAGTGTTGTCAAACAAATGCACGTCTTTAAAGGACAGTGGGATACGGGGCCATAACTTTACAGTGCATGTCATCATTTTCACGAATGTTCAGAAAGCTACAACCTATTTAACTAAGAAACACTTTTCGCGGCGAAACCTGGAATTTAGCGGTACCGGACTGCGTAAGGCGGGTTCCTAATAATGTGCAATCTTTTGGCCAATCGAAGTGGCCACCATCTTTTTCAGCCAATTCTGGTGTGCAGCGGTTTTCTGATTTGTGTGATTGGAGTGCAATTCCTAATTACCGCTATGGTTCGAGTCTCCGTATTGCGGTTTAGCGCTGTCCTGAGTCGTTGTTGACACGAGAAAACTAAAGCCGTCATACGCAAGTGGAAGGTTGTCATGTCCGCATGTTACTGCGGAGTAACACTGAAAAAAATTCAAAATAAACAACCAGCGCAGATTTCAACAAAACATGAATCAAACATTATATTCTTATACTCTAAACCACCTGGTCTATAACTTATACTTTATTACAATGTATAGTTCATACGAATTAACAAACACAAATACCAGACCATAGTATAAGAATTAAACATTCTACAGTTTAACGTTCAAGCTGAGGTATTTCACTGTTGAGACAAATAACTATGGGTAGGTGGATTGTGCGGGTGAGTCGACTTTTGGAGGAGGGACAGATGCGTAACCCTTTGAGAGAATTTTCAAAAGGACAGGGATAATTGATGTTCTCATTTTCCACGGTATATAATGCGTAGGCCACTAACAACTTTTAGTTGACTTGTGTCAAGTAGAAGTTTATTGTTATGGAGAGACGTTCCCCTTTTTATGGACAGACATCATGCCAGTTTGGATAATTGAAGGACATCTTGCATCACTCATAAAAGTGCCAATTGTATGGTTTGACCAGAGGCTTCAAATTAGGTTTTTAGACGCTAAACTATGAACAATGTAGAAAACAAGACTGTTCATGTAATATCACAGTGTTTATGTATTATATAAACTTCCAATCTAGCCATATGTATTGGTTAAGCTTTAAAAAGCTACACATATTCTTTAACTACAAAAATGATAATGCCTATATACGAATGTTATTCAATATTAAGGGTCGGCAGAAAAATGTACGTCTTTTAAATGACAGCAAGAGACGGGTCCTTACTTGACTATACATGTCATCCCTTACACGAATGTTCACAAATTAGAGAATGTTCAAAGAGTAACCAACCGATCGCAAATCATACACATATTTGACTTAGAATACCATCCGCGGTGGACCCTGGTAAAAAGTGATATTGGACTGGGGTTTCCTTATTATGTTAAACCGTTTCACAAATCGGAGCCGCCAAATTGAGCCCGTAGAGCCGAAATGTGGCCGGACTGCATAGAAAAATCATTTTAGCAGTAGATATGCCGAAACAGACCGTGAATTGAAAACAAAGCTTAATTATAGCGTAGTCTAGATGACATTAGTGACGTTTTAATTCAAACATTTAAAAGCAAAAAGGTGAAGAAAGATGTACGACTTTGTACAGAGCTGCTTAAATGTCAGCTTTGAGCTTGTATTGGTCAGATGGACCCCTTCCTTAGCGTATAATTATTTTTATTTTTTATTATTATTATTATTATTTTTTTTTGGGGGGGGGGGGGGGGGGGGGGCAGACAATGGCCACAAGGTGCATATATAGATTTTGCAGCATAGCTATTGACCATTTTGCAAACGGCAAACTTTCAGAGAAAGCATTTGAGACCAAAATAACTAATTCCTGGGCAGCTGCTGTTTTGTGAATTCCAACAGTTTATCAATCCAAGACATATTTTCGATTGTTTATACCCGATCTATATTATAAACTCTTTCGTTAAACAAAAATGACGAAACGTGTTTGACTTGTTAAAGGGACATTCCCCCGTATCCCTGTCATATGTTTGTGACAGATATTAGAGCCGCCTGTCCGTAGTCATATCCTTGGTATATATTTTTAAATGATGGACGAACCGATAAACCAGACTGAAATATAGATAAATAGGAACGTTCGTTAGAATAATAACTGTTTCCAGAATACCCAGCACATGAATCATAGGTTAAGATCTTTATTATTTAAACCATGAATTGTATAGCAGGAGTATGTTCTTATTAAATCAAAGCATTTTCATTTGTGGTAATTGTTAACATCTCGTCATAAAAAGAAATAATGTGCATCATATAACGACGTGTATGTCTTTATGTCTGTACATTTTAATTACGATTTAATACAATACATTGTTCCTATTGCATTTAAGATTATATGGCAATTTATCCGTGAAATTACAGCACCAATTTAATATTTTACTGCAAACAAAGGATTAAACCTTTCAACTTTTAGAACAACTTTTAAAATATATTGTAGTCGCATTGGTTTAGCCTAAGTGTCGTCGTCGGGGCCGTCGTCACCAGCGTGTCACACAGACGTTAACGTGAGTGTGAAAGATCATTAACAGTTCAATATGAGCACATTCAACTTAGTGCATTATTTCCCATTGTCAGTTAGCTTGATGGTTAAGTACAATACAATGAACCTAGTGTTGTAACTGAAATTGTATGCTTAACTAGTTCATAGCTTGTGAATGTCAATATATTAAACAGCGAGTTTAATACAATTATTTTAGCGTTTTATGTTTAATCGGAACATGAAAGTGGGGTTTTCTTTGCTCCTTTCGTAATACAAGAACATGACGCCATGAACCTTTTAGTGTCGTCGCACTTATATTAAACTGAAGCTAACATGTTCTCCATTTCTTTATTTTATAACAAAGTCATAACAGTCTTGAATAACGAAGCAGTGTTTATAAAGCATATGCAACATATCAAAAAAAATAATTTTTTGTTTTGGTAGTGGTTCTGGTTGTGATGATGCTTCTAATGATGATGGTTATTCTCAAGACGATAATGACGTTAGTGGTTATACTGATAACAATCATTCACTATTGGTATACGTTTTGTTTTTTAACAATTCATTTGACTTCAAATTTGAGTAAGATTCAGATGAACGCTGTATGGAAGGCCTTGTAACATGAGTCTCAAAGTCAGTTACTGCTTACGCAAGACATACAATTAAGGGCATTTATGTCGTTGTTCATGTTGTCCTTAAGTGAAATATTAAGCAACCTTGTGTTCATATCGTTTGGTTTGAGCTGAGTAAGATTTTTCTGCAGAAGAGGTCGAGAAAACTAGGGAGTTGGTCCGCAAATCTTTCAGGGCTGGCATGATGAAATTGAAATTATTTCTTTCTTTTCTTTTATAGATATTTGCAATTACAAATTTACCAAAAAATAGTGAACGTTCACGTTGTCGGTGCTAAAAAGAAGAATGACATACATATTAACTGTTGAGAACATTTAACCGTATTTTATTTACTTTATAAATATGACTGCTTAACTCTTTTTTATTGAATTTAGAAGCCAGTGTTTCCTTGGGGTTCCACCGAAATGCTTTACATAGCAATTTCTTTAAACAGAGACGGTCCTTAAATGCTTTTTTTCTAAAATATAACCCTCACTGTTCTACTCATTTGTCTTTCAGGGATTGAGCATGTTGTACAAAAAATATACAGAGGTAGCTAAAAAACCACCAGGATGATAAGCGAGAGGTTGGTAGCACATTAATGCGTGCACGCGTAAACATTGCGATACTTTGAATGGACTAAAACTGAGGACCACGTTTTAATATAAACACATCCATTTGATCATTTATTGGAATAAAGTTTTGCTTTGACATATATTGTTCACTGTTCTAATTAGAATGCATTATCGAGTCCTATTTAAACACATAAAACAAAATCACATACACATATTACAGAAGACGGCTCTTAGTCTGAGTGAAGACAACACCTTATTATAAAATACACAAGTAAATAATTGATTGTTTAAATATCATTTCGTGTTGAGATAGCAATTAATATTCTATATATTTATAAATGCAATTTTATGCAATGTAATATCTGTTTTCATTAATAACATGTAATAAAATGTTTTTAATTATGAAATGAGATTTAATTACTTCAATGTAATATCAACCTCTTTATCCACGAAATACATTAATATAATATATATCTTTCTTGTTCTGTTTTCTGTCTGAAATCTTGGAAACATCTGGTAAAATCACGTTTTGTCCATCTTTAGCTCCGATTGCTTCCCTTTTGAATACATTCTTCTTTGCTGCATGCCTGTTCGCCAAGAACTTTGTCGAGCCAGGCATACACTGTGTCGCACATGATAGGACAAGGACTATCAGCACGACTGACCACATTTGAGATTGCATCACTCGTTCTCTGAAATTGTAATGTATGTCGTGATTATAGGCATAGTAGTAGTATTTTGGTTCACTGCTGTAGCATGTTTGATACGCTAGTCGATTCCTTAAATATCATATGACTGATAAAAACTGCCTAGAAATGTTTAAAACAAAACATATGCAACAAAATCTGCTTCCCTTATTTCTTTGTGTTTTTATATAAAAACGAGTGTTATATTTCCACCAACAGCGTGGGCAGTTCGTTGTTTTTGCTTAAAAAATGATAGAAATCCTTCTCATAGATTTCCTATCTCAAGGACTTAAACCACATATCTGCGACCCTTAACACAAAATTGTCTGAACCATGCTTTTAAACAGTAAAAATTATTATTTTGTTGGGAATGCTAAAAAAATGTTTCATCGTGTGCTGCCCCTTACGAGTATTTGGGAGTAAAGATGACCCCATCAACGATTAAGTATTTATGCTACCCCATGATTGATACAGTACTTATTTTGTGCCATTTAAAAGGCATTTTCCGCAGTATCTTAGCGGTCCGGCATTTCTAAAAACGATTAATTCGGGTTCGTCCCAATTAGCTGCCATACTTGTATTCGCACAAAACTGCTCAATAACATTAATCTGTTGTTGTAGTGAGTTCGCTGATTCAGCACAGCTAGCTACGTCATCGGACAAAAGTCAGTTATATACTTTCGTCTGTAATAAATATTCCAGATCCACACCTCCGTCATCATCTCCTATTGTCGATAGATCGTCAATGTCTGGTTTGACTTATCTCCTTGTCTCGTCCTTGTATTAAATATAAGTATTCAGTAATTGTGATTTTGGTGTTATTGTTAGATTGCGCGTAAGAAGTCTCATTAAGCATTTAAACACAAGAATACAGTGTGTTATACATTTGCTCTAAAACTTGTGAGAACTATCCATTAATGTCTTTTTATGCAAAGATTTGAACAAAATTTCGTCTTTTCCGCAGCTTTTCCCATTAATTATTTAAAAGATGATTCATTTATCAGATTGATGACATATTTCTGAATAAGCAATATCAATTGTTAGTTTCTATATAAGTGAAACGTCGACAAAGTAATGTTTGATATAGTGATATTAGAAGGCTGACTAACGATTAGATAGGATATTCAGATTTTATGCCAAAAGCAGCTGATTCTTAGACAGAAATTAAAAAGGCAACACTGTCAGTACTAATATGTGATTCAGCGAGTTATACATAAACATTATTAAGAACTATTCTTTCATACCCCTTCTATTAATTTCTAAAACTAATGTGTTTTATGATGAAAGCACGACAATGAAATGGTGAATACCATAGAGCACAAAGCGTAATGTCGTCCTTCAACAATACGTTATATAACCCGAATATGTTGCAAAATCCCTTGCATATAATTACTGTTATATAGTCAGCCAAATAATACCCAATTAATAAACGCATGTAACATTTTCTTCCAAACAGCATATATCTGGATATTATACATTATACGAAAGTTAAATATAATTTTAATGTTTATAGTATTTGTTGTTCCTACAAATACTTTTAATCATCACCATAAGCAGCAACGGCATTATCAGCACAATTGCAATCGACATTACCATCAACAACAATACCGAGGCCCTTTAACGTTTCTGAAAAAAATACAAAGAGTCTAAGAATAAGAAAGATATATAACGGTTTCATACAAATGGCTAAAAATCGAAATTGTAATTACTATTGAAGTCATCTGTATACATTTGACTGTTTGCATTTTGATATAAAAATATACTTCATTTAATAACATTGCAATTATTATTTCTTAGATTTTTCCAACTGGCAAGATATAAGTAAACCTGTCTAATAACACGACCTGGGTAGTTAAACAGTAAACGATAAAGAATTTATGAATGTTGTAAGACGAGTACTCATGCCGAGGACGACTTTTAAAGCACTTTTTAAGAGTACCAACGAGGTCGAGCTACGGAAGCATCCCCCGGGTGTTTTTAATGGAGAATGGCTGAGGAGTTTCGAATGTGAATATCGGTAGATAGTTGTTTAATGGTTCGTCTTCGTCACGCTTAATTTTCATATAGATAGTGAACGAATATTATCAGGTGCTTATACCAATAACTGAAAAATATTCATTTCGCAAATTAAAAGCATAGAAATAAAGCTGTATTTTTATAATCAATTCAACATGATAGGGATGATAGGGACTAGTTCACGTTTCTTGTACACTGGGTCGGATATCAAACAAAACAATGTTTAGCAAAGAAAGAGCTCCATTGCTTGTATTTTGTTTAAAAAATGACAGAAACTGCTCTGTTTTGCCGAAATGCGTTAGTAATATTGTAATATCAATTATTTATGGCTAGGATTTACAAAAGTCTGTTGAAATGAGCACCTGCAAGGTACTGTTTGGTGTGTGTTCATAAAAGTGAATAAAATAATTCAATTTTAATAGAGTTTTTAAAGAAATCAGTACCTATATAAATTATTTTCCATTAAGTTAACAAAGTAAGAATACAAAATATTTACCTCGGAAATTTGGTGTAATTTACAATTTTTCAACAAACGTTTTAGTCATCCGTTCAAACACAATATGCATAGATTTATGTTCATAATTATATACGCCTTTGGGATCCACGTGTGAATTTTCAACATCTGTTGCAGTTGCATGTTTCAACGAAGTGGTACAAAATCCGTTTAATATATGCAGGTTTAATGAGAAAATCCACCCACAATTGTTATATGACGAACAGCAGTTGCGTTTAATGATTTTGTAATAATGCCTTTTAAATTAGCTGGTTTGATTAGAAATGTCCACCCACAATTGTTAAATAATGAAAAGCAGTTAATTTTAATTTAGCAGTTAAAGTTAATGACTTTACTCCTGGGAATCATAATTATTTATACAAAAATACACTTTCTGGTAATCAATTTAAAGTTGGTTAACAAAATACACATTAAAATTCTACATTTAATTTAAACTATTATTTGAAATTTTACGAACTTCTGCTGATGAACTGGCATACATCTGAGATTGTTTTCGATGGAAAATGACCGAGGTGTTCCAAATGACGTTGTCCTTGACAATAGTGCATCAATTAGTCAATAAGGCACTAGCCTCGTGATTAAAATTAATTAAATCACTTGAGTAGCACACGCAAAGTATTTAAATAAGACGAGCTCAGGGCGGATCCTGGAATTGATGTTAGAGGGGACGTTACTTAGGGGCACAACCCTCTGACAAACGCCACTCTCTCAGAAACGAATGTATATGGCATAAACTGTTTGCATGGGGGTTTGGGGTCGCTCACTCTAAGTAAATTTTAACAACTTGTTTTCAGAACTGGTCCATTTTATGCTATTACTTTTTTCTCCCATGGTGAAATAATGGGCCAACTTCGAAGAATTTGAGGGGGCACGCGCCTCGTGCGCCCCCTTCTTAATTTGCGAGTGGGGGTTGTGGGTGCAGTAACTATTATTAAAAAAATGTGCAATGGGCAGCACATAACTTTTAATTAGGTCATTAACTAAATTTTACCAAACAGTCTTGGCATAATAATTAGTTTTGTATATAACCAAATTCCTTGAAATTTAAAACTATGTGGTTAAAGATATTTAGGTCCTTAATACTTATTTTTATAGATATACTGTTTATATTTTTAGATTAGAAACACAATCATGTATTTGATAAATACCTTATCAAACCATTAAAAAGCTCGAGGAAAGTGTCCATATATTAAGTGCTAAATTTTCCTATGAAATAAAAAGTATTGTACAGTACATTTAAGGTAGTGGGGTACGTTGCTCAACCAATTTTCGACGTTAAAAATAAATATTTTCTAAATTTACTTAAAATTGGTCAGCATAAAGTGCTAAGCTTCCTTTAATCATTTATGCGAAATAAAATACCTTTCCGATGAAGGTTAGTGCAAAAACCGGCTATCTAATATGGCACCGTAATTTCTTTAATTTCATGGTAAATTGCGTCATCAAATATTTAAATCTCATCGAAAAAACATGTAAATTGCTATAAATATAAATCTTGGTGTTTTCATTAGTAAACTTTCCATTTTTCTTGCGAATAATCATGTCTTCTGCTTAGTTGCATCGATCTTCTGCATTTGTATTTTATATGACGTTGTTTCCGGTTTTATTGAACACGTGCACGGTTTCGACAAAAACGCGCACTTGCTAACACAGATTGCACGTATCGAACTTTTGATCAGAAGGTCCCGGGTTTAATCCCCACTCGGAGCATCATTTGATGAGAGTACTGGTTATCAACCAGGAATGTTAAATGGTTATGATTTTATGTATATGATATAGATCTTAAAAAAGTTATGTAACATTCTTATGTATAGGTGATGATCGCAAATTATAATAAATCTTACCTTTACCAAAACGCATGCACGTGTATGTGCATAATCGCTATCATTCATGCAACATATAAAATTAATCAATCATTAATGCAAACCTATCAAAAACACATTTTGTTTTAGAAAATCATAAAAAATGAAAACTACTTGTGCAAATTAGTGAGGATGGATTAAATAATAGTGTCTGTCAAAACATAGTTTGTAAATAAAGTAAATTTAAATACACTGATATTGATAAATCATTTATACAATACTATAAAGATCTACTAACAGTCAAAACTTGTAACAACTATGTAATGTTTATTCCTGGAAAAAAGTATTTCTCTTTTCAAAAGCTGCATTATTACTTATTAGATCTGTATGAGTGGAATGCACAAATAAGCGCAGCAAAACACGTGTCGTTCGCTTACTTCAAGAAAGACAACGGGCTACCTGCTATTTAAAATGTTTGCATTTGCTTGCATCTGTACTTCACAAATTGTAGAACATGCATGGGGACAAAATGACAAATTGACACTGTATTGCAAAATAAAGATAGTTCTCAGTGAAAATATTGGAAAAAATCAATGCCTGTCGGGAACAGCCAGGTAAATGTCTATAAGAGGCATATAGTAGAAATAACTGACGTCTCAGGCCGGATTCCCTATCTATATTTAAGTTTGAAAAATCTAGTTCAGATTGATATGTTATTATATTGTATAATTCTGAGTGATGCACACGTTATAATTACTATCATTAAAATCATTCCAATACCTACACTTAGAGAGAAGCAAATGATAAATATCTCAGAGATTAGATTTACTACACCAAAACATGGCTGTCTTCCGACCTGATGCAACATGAATTCATTAAACAATAAACGGTGGAAAACATCAAAGTGAGTGAATTTTCGTAAGAGAAACGCGACATGACATTTTTTAATCAATTGGTTTTGAACTGGATTTTAAGGAAATGAATGCTTGTCATATTCGTGAAACGCTAGAATTCACGGAGTGTGATTGCTCTTTGTGGCACAAGGAAGATGAAGATGAATGATAACTTTAGATCATTCAACAGTAGACACAGGGGCCAAAAACAAATTATGTGTGTTTATTTAACCCTATATGTATATACATATCAGAAAATGATTTGTTTCTGCCCCCTGTGAACAGTAGAGTAAAAACAAATATAACTTCAGACTAGAAGATAAAATTACCGAAATACGCATGAACGTTACCGAAAGACGCCTTGTAATGCATTTATTTTTAATAATCCTGTATATATAATGATTATACGCATTGTAGCCAAAAGTTAAAAAATATATTGAAATAATGACTTTATTGACAAAAAAAACAAACCTTTTTTTAGTCAAAAAGAGTTATCTCCCGTCGTCAACCGAAATACGATTTATGGATATGGTTAAACTGGAGTAAAAATGCAAGAAAGTTACCGAAAGACGCCTGCTATTGTATTTATTTTTTAATAGTCATATATATTTGATGATTTTACGCATTGTATCCATAAACAATTTAAAAAATATATTTAAAAATAATGAGTTTATTGACAAAAGAATTTCCTTTATTTAGCCAATAAGAGTATTCTCCCGTTCTCAACTGAAATATGATTTACGGATATGTTTAAGGTGAAGTAAAAACATGAAAAATACATACAGTTAACTTTTTTTTTTCCATCATTTCTTTACATACATGACATATACATTTGAATAACATCGAATAATATGGAAGGCTGCATTAAACATAGCCCATAAGCATAATTAAATTCAATGAAATATTGACCGCTGCAAATAAAATGATAAACATACAATATGTATTTAAGGGGCTGTACTCCGTATGATAAAAGAGCGAAAAAAGAAGAAAATTGTCCAAAACTGACATAAACTTGGCAATGATGTGTACAATGCATTGAAACTTACTAACTGAAGTACCACATATTTTACAATTTACTTAAGTTTAGCAGTTATTTCGTATTTTTCCGTTAAAAAAGATTACTGGGTATGTCTACCAGGTAGAATTCATTTATTATGCGTGATTGGCTAGTCGGTGTTATCACGTGATATTACCGAGGAAGGTGTATAGCTTAATTATGTCACCCAATTAGAGTAAGTCGTCGTAGCTCAGTGGATTCGACGCTGGACTGTAAATTTGGCGACACTGGTTCGAACCCGGTCTCCGACACATTATTTTTACATTTTGGTACTTTTTTTAAAATTATGATATCAAAGCGTAACACATTCTATTAGATAATTGTCCTGAGATTCGTTACAGACAAAAAAACTTTTTTTGGTTCCAATCTGGTGTACAGTCCCTTTAAAATCATTGACAAAGACATATACATTTGAAAGACATAAGCTATGGAAAAGTACATTGCAAACAGCAATGCTAATGAAATGAAATTCACCTTGTGTTACAAAAAATGTGTCACACATACAAACAATAAAATTGACATTGAGTTATAAGAATGTATTAATAATTACCTTTGAATGCACTATGCGTATATATGACCATGAAGAAAAGAAAGTTGTTACTACCTAAGTTCATATTGGCATGGCAAAAATGTTGCCCCGAATCGAATTATGTTTCATTATTATGTGCAATAATTATTGGTAACTATGTAGATATCTTCATTGTTGAAATCAGACAGTTGAAAATAAAATACTTTATTTTATATGTTTTAGCATGGTGCATTAGAAATAATAGCCTGCATTTCCAGTGTCCCCAATGGGTTTGGAATAGTCTGAGTCTTATGACGTACGTGGGCCCTTAATGCTGGTTGTGCGGACATTGACCGGGCGTTTGCGTTGTCCCGGTTTTCGGCCGTTGGTCCTTGGTAAAACCACAGAGGACCGACCGTCAGTGGATGTTACTACGGACCGATCTCGGGGGACATGCCTACGGAATTTTTGATATTGAATGTCGCGCTGGGCCAATGACATCGACATCCAAACAGTTTTGGATTTATGGAATAGGGAGTGGGTTTCGGCAAGGTGGAATTCACCTGTCCCTACAATGACAGACCTTAACTACTAAGTATTTGAATTGACGTTCTACTAGCTTATTGGACAGGTGAACGAACTTTGTGAATGGTTGTGACCTCCAATCTACAGTTTGTTTTAGAACATGGTTCATGGACTCGCAATTGTTGTTTGTCCAGTTTGGGGGAATTGCCTCCTTCCTTACAGGGTCGGTAATCTTTTCCTTAATACATGATTTGAGGCGTTTCCGGAAATACTGCAGCTCCGGCAACATATGGTAATCCACTGTATGCACATGATTTACAAACAAATTTGTTGTTTTTGGCACTCCAAGACTTAAGGTCTTGCTCGGACAATTCAGAACATTTAGCATGTACCAAATTTCTACAATTAAAACAATGTATGCATTGATCACTACTACAGTCAAAAGCACATATAACACAACGAAACTCTTCCATCGTTAAGGATTTCAGAGTGTAAAGTTCGGGGGGGGGGGGGCTTATTTACCCTCGCCATCGGGTTATACCTATTTTGAGCCCGGCCTCCTCAACAATGCTTTGGGTGTAAGCCCCAAAGGGAATTGTTCTATGATGACCCTTGGCATATTTTGCCTTGATGAAGATGCCGGTCCCAAAGAGGTCACTTACAGGGTTACCTATTCTCCGGGACTGTACCCTAGCCCAGAAGTTAATGATTTGTTGTCTCCTCCGCAGGGCCAAGGGAAGTATACCCGCCTCTTCCTCGAGCATGCATGCAGGGGTACAGGGAAGGTCTCTCAGAGCTATTCGAAGGGCTTTATTCTGTATGTTTTCCAAGATGTTAAGACTTTTTGGCGAGGCATTTGCATAGACTTGAGCAACATAGTCTATTTTTGAACGTATTAAGGACTTATAGATGACCAGTAGACTGTGTTTGTCTGACCCAAGATTGCTATCACTGGATATTAATTTATAATGTGTTTATAACAAATTGAGCCTTTTCAAGGGGTTTTTAAGCATTTTTATCTCTATATTTAAGAAGTGGTACAGGGCAGGTAGAATGACCTTTTATTCTGTGAACCTTGTTCCAAACATCTCTATTATTTGACTTATTTAACCTAGCTGATTCACAGAAATCATTCCAGTTTTGAGTTTAGGCCCTTCAAGTCAAGTCAAGTCAATATTTATTTATTGTCGGGTACTATCATCAACAGTTTAACATAAGCTATGAATAGCTTTTGACCGACATTATAAATAAATAGCATAATTTATGTAACTAATATATCACACACATCAGTTCATGCAAATAATGATATTCAGTATGTACACTTGAAACAAATAAATAATTCTTATAGTAAAATCACATAAACATATTTGGCAGTTGAAAGACATTAGACTATATATAGAATGTAGGCAGATTAGCATAATTTATAGCGTAAGTTAATCGAAAATACGAATCACAAGGTAATACGACAATGCATTTAGCATGGGAAATAAAACAAAAGAAGTCACAATTAATTAACATGATTTAAATCAAAGACACATTGAAAGAGACCAGCTGCCTAGGCAGTCTAAGCTCGCGAGGTCCCATCCAACATATCTTTGATTAAGACATTTTACAGCATGTTATATGACAGCATTCTTATATGCAAAATGAGAAATTGCAGTTATCTCCGCTCCATGCCCGGACTAAACTCTTGAAATGATTTAAATTAGTTTCTTCCCTAAAATGTTGTTGAAGGGAGTTCCAGAGTTTAGGGGCACCGGAGCGGAAAGAATTGCACCCATATGTTGTAGTTCTTACAGTTGGGATAGCAGCCATCATCTTATATCTAAAGTTAAAGGAATGTTCTTTTATTACCACTAAGTCATGTAGATACATTGGACCCTGCTTGTGGATAATTTTATGGGTTTCTATAGCAATGGACCTTAACCTTCTAAGCTTGAGAGTTGGCAACATTGATTTAGATAAAAGTGTTGGGTAATCAGATGTGTTATCATTGTATATGAATCTGAGGGCTCGTTCTTGTACTTTTTCAAGCTTCTTAGTATGCACCTCGCCACAAAAATGCCAAGTAATTGGACAGAAATTGAAACTTGATAGGATAAATGAGTAATATATGTTTAATTTTCCTAGTTTACAAAGGTTATGACCTATTCGCTTTAAAACATTAAGCTGTCTTGAGGCTTTCTTGCAAATGCTTGAAATATGGACATCAAATTTAAGTTTGAAGTCTATTATGACACCCAAGAGTTTGACACTGTCTTCACATTTTATAGTTGTCTCATTCAAGTTAAAGGTTATATTTTGGTCCTTAGTTTTCTGTCCTATTGCAAGGACCAAAATATAACCTTTAACTTGAATGAGACAACTATAAAATGTGAAGACACCCTCTTAACATCTGTTTCCAAAGACCTATATAAAATTAAATTGTCAGGTTTCTTTTTAGTTAGATAAGGCCTTTTTTCTACCCTGGATAGCCTTGGAGCATTCGTCCGTCCACCATGGGACCGTTTGACGTTTGGGCTGCTTACCGGAAGAGGAGGGAATACAACTCTCAGCAATGGATAGGATTTTATCAGTCAACTGACGATTAAAATGTTCCAGCTCTTCCAGATCAAAGTCAGAGAGAGAAAGACCCAGACACAATCTATTAAATTCACCCAGTCTGCCTTTTCAACGTTAAAGGCTGGCTGGTAAGTCTCCCGTGAATTTGAACCTCCGTTATTGACATTGTGGAGGGACAAAATGCAAGGAAAATGATCATGAAAACAAGATACTGTATGCCAACTACACGTAATTTCCAAAGCGTTTATTACAGATTTTACTCCCCTAAAATTTTGTGTATGTTTATGCTGTATATCAAGTTTACCTTCATAAAAAAATAGATATTAATGTATTATACGATCACAGTTTTGCTAACATAGTACAGTGTAACGGTTGGTGGTGTGTAGCCTATTGTCCGTTATTTTTTCTTAGGCCTTAGGCGTTAATAATGCAAGGGAGGTAACATACAGTAAATATATTACGCATGTGTACTAAAGAAATAATTTCTGGCGGTCGGTTGATTTCTGGCTTATATCTTGACCAATTTTTGATGTCCTTGATAACTCTGCTGCTATTAAAAACACTTTATACTTTTCTATGCATGTCAATGATAATTTTCAATTAATGATGATACAAACCAATAAAGTATCCAGCGGTGTACAATTCGTCTGCTACTAGCTTAGTACAGGCAACTTGCTCCAAATTCGGACAGCATGAGACGGTCGTGTATATGTTTGCTGTTAAAATAGTCATCACTGTTAAAATGGTAAAACTGAAATCAAAGATAATATCACTTGACAACTTAAATATATTATATTTAAGTTGTCAAGTGATCAATGCCATATTCATAATATACAGAACATACAATGCAAAGGTGCTCGTCACATTGCCTGGATACAGTAATACATATTTATTTTTATTTATTTTATTTTAAATATATTTTTTTTATTTTTTTTTTATTTATTTTTTTCAAAGTAGTGAATATTCCACAATTTTTCATGAAAGAAAATAAGTATAATATATAAATAAATATTTATTTATATATTATACTAATTTTAGAATAAAAAAAATAAAAAAATATGTATTACCGTATCCAGGCAATGTGACGAGCACCTTTGATACGACAAATCGCTTTTTCGCCTACTTTCTTTAGATCTTCATAAAAAATGTACTGCAATTCAACTATATCCTAACTAGGCAATCAAAAGTTGAAATTATTTTCGAGACACGTAAGTAACTTTTATTATTATTTAATGTTTATTTTCCATTTTGTACACAAACTTGCACGTGGGGGATCGGCACGCGCAGCATATTGCGCATGCGTGTGAACCTAATTTGCATATCTATGAATAGCTACAAGGTTTTCCTAAATTGACTTGTACAAATGATGATCATTGTGTACATATTTGTGAACACTGGTGTCATGCTTATTTCGCACACACATTCATTTAAATGTACACAAACACAAGTTTCTATCAGAAATGAATCAAAATATCATTGAAATTCAGTGTCTGCCTGATTTCCAGTATGAATTGACTGTCGTAAATTTTAGGGTTTAAATTTTTCGTAAATGCTGAAAAAATAAAAAATATTTATCTTATTACAGTCTTATATTTAGTATATTAAATAAACAGATAATAAAAACTAACAATAGGCACCTTAAATCTGCCCCGCATTCGATTTGTCGGAAACTGCTTCTCATCACAAGCTAATCAGAACAGAGTAAGTACCCTCTTTGCGCCTCTATTAGATACACTATATGTGACGTCACACATGTGAAAAATATATCGACAATAGCAGCTTGAGCTGTAGTTTTCTTAAATGTGAACAATTTTAGTAGGTACTTAAACACTTATAATTAATTCAATAAAAACTGTCGGAAACTGCTTCTCAACCAGTATAGGCTACCACTAGTCATAATAATAATGATACTTGTTTCTTAAACTTAATGCATATAATTAACATACATGGCTAAATTTCTATTCACGTTAACATTTTCGGTTTGCATTAATTCAACAAATTTTGGCACGTTTGGTCTATTTCGATAATACTTATTGATATATGAATTTCGTAATTCGTTATACAGAGGGCATTCAAGAATAAAATGTAATTCATCTTCCAAAACATCACACACAATACATTTTCTTTTTTTCAAAAGATACTGGTTCAGGTCTGTGCCATCTTCCTGCTTCTATTTCTAATCTATGAGATGATACTCGTAATTTACATAGATCTTTTCTAAATTTATATATATTAACATTTGTCAAATAAGGTTGCAACATAAAATTACAAAACATTGTATAAGTTCTTGCATGTGATGAGTTATTAAGTTCTGACCTCCAATTTTGGACAAATGTATCATTAAGTCTAGACTTCAACAAAGACATAAATATATTTTCATCACCAACACATTGATTCAACCAAGCATAATGCTATCCAACAGATTGTTACAAAGTACATACAGATTTTGCCCAAGACTTACAATTTGGCTGTGTTTCTATGTAACTACACATTTGAATGTAATCGCCTTTAGTATATTTATGATCTTCTAATTTAACAATTTTTAACCAATATCTTATTACATTAACAGCTCTTCTGCTTAATAATGAAGTTTTACCAAGCTCCCCATAGATGAAATTATTCTGAGTTTGAATTTTAACACCTAAAACCTTTTTACAAAAATTTAAATGAACTCTTTCTAGAACAAGAGAATTATAGCGATTCGTGATGGCAATCAATTTTTAGCTAAACATTTTATGTGACCAAAATGCCAAAAATCATTGCCCAGTACTAGGTGATTGAAATTCAATATAAAAAAGTGTAAGGTTTCCCATATTGGTTACAAAAATGTTAACACAGATTATGTCATGTTTGACTCCAAAAACCTATTCTGAAATCGAAGAAGATGTCTCTGAAAGGACTTGGGAATACATTTCTCAAATAGCCTCAGTTTTGACTCACAATATACAAAACTGTACTGTACGTAACCAAAGCAAACAGCCTGATAGGTCTTATCAGGAGAAATTTTGTGTATATGGACTATAAACACTTTCTGATGCTGTACAAAACACTCATTTGGCCTCATATTGTCTATGGATATATAACCCTTGTCTTAAGAAACATAAACAGATTATTGAAAACAATTATTGAAAACTGTCAAAGACAAGCAACAAAATTAGTTCTGGAAATTTCTCATCTACATGTAGTTCACTGGTTTTCAATATGTAAAATGTGGTGAGAATGAATTATCTAGATCCTGAAAGCATTCAGTGATAATACAACACACATTAATCACTCAATTAACCTTCAATTGCTATTCCTGAATCTATATTTAAGAACTAATTGTTTTGTTGACACTTGCTTTGGAAACTTGGTTGTGATGGCATATTTTTTTATAATTGGCATGTTAAAAAAACAACTTAATTTGCTATCAAAGATTTTCATGGCTTTTGCACAAGTCAGTGGGCAGCCCTTTTAGCAGGTAAAAATGTTGTTGGTTTTTTGTTTTGGGCACAAGTACTGGTATTTTTTCGAACATGTTGGGGACAAATGGAGTACAACATTTATAAATTAGTATATATATAGCTCATATATGAATACTGAGATCCTAATTATATAGAATAAGTGAAATAATTCTAACATTATAATACACTGGAGGGTAATTTATTTTCCAGGGCCGGGCCCCTATAATATCCAGTAAAAATTAACCTTGAATGTAAACAACTGATAAATGTATATCATGTACTGTCTGTTACCTAAAACAGCATTAATACAAATATGAACTAGCAATTTTGTAACCAAAAAAGGCATAACCAAAAGTCACTAAGCGCCCATTTTTTAATTGTTTCACAATATGACTAGTCTATTCAAGCTGAAAGCTGACTAAGTCAATTATAAGAAAAGCCATGCTTTGTTCAAGAGCAAATTCAGTACAATGGTTAATGTTATTTATTCCTTTGTTTTTAGGAATAACAAAACATCACTCCTCATAGGAAGAAAAGATGTATGCTTAAAAGCATGGTCTGTCCGTCTGGGCCGGTGCCCAAGAAGCACAAACTACCAAATAGAGAATACATTCCTGGGTAAATTGCTTCAATTTTTATGGTTTATAATAAATCAGACCAATGATAGATTTTTTTCTTATTTGAATTTGTATTGAAATAGAGTTACAAATGTGTGTTTGTTATTTTCAAAACAATCATGGCTGACCCATTCCCTTGATATGATTAACAATTGTTATAAAATGTATTCAGGAAGATAAATAAAAGATTGCATCCTTTAATATTGAACAAGAACTTAGTGCAGTCAGTTGGTTAATCAGCTTCCCAAAAAGACAAGGTGACAAGATGCCGAACAAGTAAGCATAATATAAATAAAAACTTATATGTAATATAAACTGACACCAGTCATTATATTCAGAATGTCTGAATTAATAGCATCATTATTTAGAAAGATGTTTACTTTAAATTGTATTTATTTTCTGCAATTGTGAAGAAAGTTATACTAACTTTTGAAATTATATTTGCAATTATACACATCATTGTCAATCAATTTAAACTTAGATCAATAAATACAACTCTAAAAGACTACATTTAAATAGTGATATAATTCAAAAATTTACGAACTACTTCAACAGATATACCCGCATACATCCGAGGTTGTTTTCGATAAAAATGGCAGAGGAAATGTACCAGCAATATTAAAAAATGTTCAAATGATGCAATTTCTTATACATCTTCATGTTAAACCTTTGTATTCCACCAATTTATGGTGGAAAACATGAATGGTGCTCTACATTATAGTATACTCTTAATATCCAGTTAATTTTCCATACTTGAATATTATTGAACTTACATCAAAATGTAGCATAATATGATTTGAACATGACACATTATCTCTTTATTTTTGTACATTTCAAAATATCCATCTTGTTATATTTTTTTAGTATGGAGCACTCAAACTACAACAAACAGATTAGGAAAGCCAAGTCTGAGCCTGAGGCCGAGTATCTGCATAATCCTGGTAAAATTGATCAAAATGCATTTTTTTACTAATAATGTAATCATCGGAATACCAAATCAATGATTATGAAAAAAAAAAAACTTTTCCTTTATAAATGAGTGTCAATGTCAAAAGTTAACCCAATTAAGTTATTATTTGAACTTGGATACAGTATATACATATATGCTGACAACGTATCAGCCTATAAAATTATCAAAGACAATGTTCTTTTTCTCATTAAATCTGGGATTCCAAATATTCTGTTTGTAAATTAGGCAAATATTGAAGGCCATGCATGTCAGTAGTTTCCAGTCCATCAGATTGTGATACACTGGTGTATTATTGGGACATATACCGTTTTTAAATCTTCATATTACTAGAAGTTTTAAAATGATTAAAGATTAAAAATAATGACTTTCTGTTAACAGGAAGGTATGGACATGGAGAAAAAATTAGACTCCCGCATCCAACAACACCAAAGTCCTGGTCAAGCACTTGGAAAGTGCAATTCAATATTGTGGGCGCCATTGTCCATGGGTTGGGCATGTATTGGTTCTTGGATCCTTTCCACTGGCCGCATGGTGGCAACTATACAATATCAACATTGTGTAGTATTTTCGTCATGCTCGACACTTTACCTATAAGGCTGTGCCTTCAGTAAGACAACTGCCCAGGTGCAAACAAGAATAGGTATGATTAATTTTGGAGAAAATACATGTAATGATCTGATAAATGACTGTTTGCATGTTTAAACTTTCAAAATAACACAATTTCTCTTTGGCAGAAATGAAAAACAATCATGTGTTGATTATTCTAAATGATTTAATACAAAAGCTTTATTTTCATTTTTTGATTTCTTTACATTGAAAATTTAATTATATTATCATGATTATGAAACTTTTTAGCAGATTTGGCATCAGATTCCTTGCCCTTCTGGTGCAGACAGGAATTTTCAAAAAAATTAAACTTTCATTGACCTGATGGTTGGACAATTATTCTCAAGATACATGTCTCATCGCCGATTATGTTAGAAAAACAATATTCAGTTGCCATCTATATGAAAAACAAAAATACTTATTTTCTTATCTGTGAAATATTGGGGTTGAAATATACATTAATATACATATTTTCTTATCCTTGAAATATTGGTCAACCCCAAAAGGGCATTTAAACTATGTGCGCACAAAAAACCTTTGATTTTCATTCCACTTGTTCTCTCTACTTAAAATAGTTCCAAATTAAAAGAAGAAGAAGATTTTACAGCTTCATTCTTTTATTCATAAATTGGGGGCAATGAAATGTTGCCTAAGTGAGAAGAATAATCATCCACAATTCAAAAATAATTACATTCTTAATTTACAGCCATAAGGACAACAATCATATGGAGCTGGTTGGAGGTGCTAGACATAAATGCCATCAGAAATCATTCACAACCTGATCTGTTTAAAGTCATCAGAGGACAGTGGCACCACCATATATTACAAGAAATGGAGCACTGATCAGGTTATTGTTTCATTAACAAAAGCATTCAAATTAAAATCTACCCTAAACAACATAATATAAGCTAATTCCGTGTATCTTATTAAAGGACACATTTGGTGCAGCCATGATTTGATTTCGATATTAACATAAATTAAATTATTTGCATTCAATATGATAGTTGGGTACCATTACGGTAATAATATGAGTAAGGGAAATACACTGAGATCATTCAGTGGCAATCAGATGTTTCATGGACAAGAATGTTACTGGAATGGACCAAATGTAAGGGATACCTCCTTAAGACACCAGAAGTTTTGGCACATCCCATAAATACTGCCTTCTTGTGATAAGGTGGAAGAAAAAGTGATAAATGATACCTCCTCCATTTGCAAGTAAATTGCTTTTCATCTCCTCTTTAAAAATAAAGCACTGTATCCGCCCCTGAGTATACAATTTAAATTTTAGGTTGTAAATTATATATAATAACTATAATTATACAGGACCTAGTACATAAAAAATAAACAATACGAAGGCCTGACAGTAATTTTGATATTCATGATTAAATAGAATTTGTTAACCATAGAATGCAATAAATATTAAACATACAATAAACTTCCATATCACGAAACATTATTACAGAAGATAAAGAGTATGGAGCAGATGATGTTATCACAATGCCAAAGGCTAAAGTACAGTTCAAACAACACTATCAACAAATGGAAGTTGAGCAAGAGGAAGCAGAGGAATTAATTCCACCGGTTAATACTAGCATGTAGTCATATGTTCAATGGCTACATCTTTTTTAAATTTCTTTGCTCCAAAGATCACATTTTAGCTTTTTGGTAAAAATGCAAAAAATTATACAATTCAATTTCACTTCAAATATCATTGACAAGGAGTAGAAGTGTTTAAATTGAAAAATGGAAATAGCATCACAGAATATTGATACATTGAAATCAGTACATAAGTGATTTTTTACTGCAAACTTTCAATCACAAAATACATCTCTCAATACATGAACTTAACTCAACTCAACTCAACTTTATTCAGTACATAAAGGCCTCCGGCCCAAAATACATACTATAATATATACATCATTAATTGTAATACAGTGATGTCATTGCTTAATACAAATTGTTTACAAATTTCAATCCGCCATTTTTAACAAGTAAAAAATAAATATTGCCACTTGTCGAATAACAAAACTATTATCTGACTTTAGGAGTCTGTAAAAGGCATGTAGGTCAGATCGACCCGTGAACCAGCTAAATAAAAACTGATTTCTTACAGTAGAGAACCTTGGGCAACATGAAATTCATCTTCTAATAAAAGCCTGTTCTCGTTGATTAAGCAGGACGCACATATTCTGTCATTTCTGTCTATGTTAAGATGACGGCCAACTTCGATATTTAACCGGTGATTTGAACACCTAAATCGCGTGAGCGCACGGACAAATTTATGTGACAAGTTTATGGAAAGATAGTTTTCCGGATTTAGTAAGAACTTAACATGTTTATAGAGATCGCATCTTGAAGATGAATTAACGGTATCGTGCCATCCCTGAGTCATACAGTCGATTAAGCTTAAATTGCGTGTTGAAAGTATTAAGTATTGAAAGTATTAATGTCGCCCAAATCCATACTGAAATAATGTTTCTCTAACTTTTGTTACCCAATTTATTCTTCCAATATCGTCTTGACGTTTTAAAATAACGTAACAATGTTTAGGGTAGCGATGGTTTTGCATATGCAGAATTTTACACCAGTATTTTATACATTTTGAATAATATATCACGCAAAGTGGAGCACTACCACATTCACCTAGTGCCATACAATTATTAGTACTTATATTTAGACCGAGAAATTTTTTACAGAACGAACTTTGAGCTCGTTCGATTTCAGGGGCGTAACTACAACCCCAGATCTCCGCTCCATATGTCAGAATGGGGACTACCATAGAGTCAAACAGTTTAAAAAGTTCCTTGTTATTAAAACGACCAAATGGTCTATCATAAGATTTGATAGCGAAAACTGCTTTCCTGGCCTGCAATGTTAACTGGTGTTAACAATACAACAACACTATTCAATTGAATATGTTCATTGTAAAATCAAGGCTATAATTAATATGTTAAATAATCAGTCAATTCAATATTTGTGCATGAGTTATTGAAACTTAGCCTTGGATAGCCCTGCAATCAGGTGACATAGTTCTTGTAGACACTGTTCGCTATGCAGATGAGTGGCCACATGTCGAGAGTAGTCAGGGTGGGGGAGAATGCTGCCATTTTGAAATGGTTTACCGGGGCAAAAATTTCATCATGGACCCCAGCAACAAAATGAGTTCAAGCCAGCGGGGAAAGACGGAACCTTACATTGAAGCAATTTCCAGAAGTGTTATTTGGTATGTTGGCTTTTCCCTCACTCCAACGGGACTCCTTCCAAAGCATCCTGGAGATGCCCTTGATAAATACTTTGAGGATTAACAATGTTACATGTCAAACACAATCATCGGCAAAAATCATCCTTTCATTATTTTGTTATAACGACATTTTAAATGATGTATGGTATATAAATATTATTATTTATTTTTATGTACATGATACACTGCTTACATTATAGCTTATTAGGGGTGATGGTTTACTGAAAGGAGTGATCTGTCTATATCAATGGTCGCATGACAGGTATCCTGACCTTATTGTACTGACGTCTTTGAAATATGAAAGATTACTGTTAACCTTCGGACATAATTATTACAAATGAAATAATCAATGAAAATGCCAAGAATAATTATTTTTTCTATGAAAATCAATTTCTTTCAGATTTCATTCTTTTAAAGGATTGTCATAAGTGCATCATTTTCTCAACAATTTATGATCATTGGTTTACTAACGTTTCCATAGCAACCATGGACTTCATCCCGACATATTTTGACTGCATTAATAGTCTGTGTTTAAAACAGACACATGTTATAAAAATACAAAACTGATTCATTATTTTTATCTGAAGTAATGTTCCTTAAAGATTCTGTCATAAGGAAATAATTAAATTATAAGCTAAATATGATATTGATACGTTAATAGTGCACGTCATTTGGATAATGGGCTTTCGTAACGACGTCATGTAAATGACGTCAAATTTAGTAATCAAATTGCGTAATACATGCTCTCACTTGTACACACGTAGCTTACGCAATTTAAGTGATTTCATCATGACATTTTCAGAATGTCTTTCTGAAATATCATCTCATTTAAATACCTTAAAACATTGTAATACCAAATATATGTCCGAAGGCCCCAAATCACGCGAAGCTGCTCATATAGTGTAAGACAGTTAAACTTCGTAATTAGATTTTCTTTTGATTTTCAATCAATATGAATCAAATCAAATTTCTAGTGAGTTGTTCAGTTGCAGTGTCTTCGATGTCAGAAAACCAGCTATGTTTCTTAACAGATTAACATGTTTCGGTATTGTTGACAGTACTCCTGTATTTAATGCCTAACACTTTAGTGTGGAGGTGTCATCTGATACGCTCAAAATTGCCTGTTTACTGAGACAAATATCCAGAATAGTTTTCATGAGCGCACTGTCTTTCTCTGTCATTTGCAGGTACTCTGTGTCATATGTGGGCAGAAATGCAGAGTGGTACCACCAGTCACCTAAGCCACCTTTCCCCTCACAGACGAGAGACTCGTGCCGACAGTGATTGCAGTTTCCAGAATAGCACTCAATTGTAGCCTCAGAACTTCAGGTTAGCGGTAAATCTGGCCTATAATGTTGCCACTACCAATCTCTTGCAGTCTTTCAATAATTCTAGAACAGCAAGCCATTATGTCCTTTATGTCACAGTTTGGTGAGCAATTTTAGAAACAATTTGGGCTCCAATTAGTACTTCTGGCTTTTTAATTTGCCGAGATCCAAGAAGCTATGGATCAGCTTTCCTACAGACATTCCAGGTACAGTTCCTCATTTAAATCCTGTACTTGAAGGTGAGTTTTGCATCGCTGTCAGTCGTCAGTATGCAAACCAGTATATGAGCATGAGCCATCGTTTAGTCTTAAGGTGGCTCCATGTATTGCAGATTTGCTATACAGCAAGCATAGCCACCTTGACATTCAACTTCATAGTTTGTCTTGCACAAGTATGCACCTGCCCAGCACAGCTTGTTTTGGACTGCAAGTGCCAGAACATACTTGTGACTAGTGTGATTTTCAATATCCACACTATAGAAATGAGAAGCAGCTTGTCCAGGTTTGATGTGGTTGGAATTAAAGCGGCCATCCACAAACAGACTGAAGTGATTTGGATTTTCGGTTATGCTCAATGACAAGTTGGCACTCAGCTGCCAAATCATCCTCATTGAGTTTAATAGTGTTTCTACTGGCTACCGGTATATGAACAAGTCTCTGCATATGACCTCTTGCAGGAGCTGGACTATCTATAGATGTGAGAAGCATATTTGCCTTGGTAATTCCATCAGGTCTCATCCTGAAGCCCTGAGAAGCAAGCAACCTGTTTATTGCAGCTTCTTTGCACTTGCATGATTTCTTATTGAACATTCAAAGTATTTCTATTAAAATAAAAGCTCTATAAAACAAATTTCATATGGTGTGATGGGACTAAATCAGGGATAACGAACAAGTATAACACAAAGATTGTATCATGTTTTTTTTATGTTATGTAAATCTACTTATTATCTCTGGAAAAACATCCTATTTGGTCTGATCTCCATTTCTAAAAAAAGAAGCTGTCCGAGGGCCGTTTCCATCAATGAGTATCACTGTCTTTAAATTGCTGTTTTATCCCTTAAAGTAGTTCTAAAAAACAATGTTTTTCCCCATTTATGTAGCATTTCATGATGTGTATATATTGCTTTCTTGTATGTGTTTTCAAGTTTACATACTTATTACATAATATTTGAAGACATTAATGTGGTTTTGAATGATATTTTTCAGGACCTCTTTCTTGGGTGGATGGATTCAGAGATGCGGCCATGACTGTGTCATATGGATGTTATAGACAATGACTGAAAAAAAATGATGATAGCAAAAAAACAGAATGGTCTGGATATGGTTTTCTGGTGTTAATTCAACAGTGTTCATAATTTGTGGGAAAATAGTGTTAAAGCTGGTACATTTTTGCCAATTTTCTGCAAGTCACAAGGGGAGGAGTCGGAACACAGATGCTGGGACCCAGTCACAAGAGGAGGAGGTCAGGACACAGATGCTGGGACCCAGTCACAAGAGGAGGAGGTGGGGACACAGATGCAGGGATCCAGTCTCTAGAGGAGGAGGTCAGGACACAGTTACTGTGACCCAGTCACAAGAGGAGGAGGTCAGGACACAGATACTTGGACCTAATCACAAGAGGAGGTCAGCACACTGTCATAGGCACATGGAGTATTTTGTTTATAAAAAAAATGGAAACTACAAGGACAAGCCCAGAAGCCTCAAATTTGACCAAGGTTCTTTTTTAAAAGATAAGAATTAAGGCCAAGCAAAAATTTCTTGAGGAAAGTCAATATCCTACATGACTTATGAATTTCAAGATGTTATTAGTTGCACTCCATTTATGCATGTATACGTAAAGATTGATTTCAAACTTCAGTCACAAGAAGCAGACAGGCAATCCCAGGAATACCAGCACATTCTGTTGCTCTCTAGCAGTACGGAGAAATGATGAAAGCTACATGGAAAAAGGAAAGAGGCTTTAGGGTAACATTTAACTATTAACTTGACAATGAACAAGAAATATGTTTAAAAAAGATAAACAACAATCAATTAGTAAACAGTGTCATGAAGAGTGTATGAGAAAGCAGTATGAACTTAACATGTGTATATTGTTTCATTTGAATATCAAACAATACATATGAAAAATATGTATTTATTAAGTGTTCTTTTCAAATTTAATACATCAGGATGTAATTTTTATGGGACGAGTTTCTGACATTTAAAATGTTTAATCTATTCTGATAAGGATTTCTTGACCATTTAAAACATAGAGGTAAGTCCATGTAACGTTTTATCTACAGAAACCAGACTTGAGGATGATAACCCTGCGGTGGATGAAAACAGCTCTGATGTAGATGAAGCTACACATGCTGATGAAGACGTTAACAGTGACACAGGTTAGCAACTAGAAGGCTCCTATTCTGGCTATGAGAAAGGTAAATAAAACTAAATATTTATAATAAAAACATAGCATTTTGGTACAAGTGGTACAAAGTTTGCATAGAATATAGGTCGTAATATGGATATATGTTGTTTTTAAAGCTTACTGTTGATTATTTATTGATTCATTATACTTGTTATGTCTCCCCCCAAATTGTTTTTTCGCGAGTTATCTGTCTCTGTTCGTCACAAATTGTGTCCACTCCATATCCCTTGAACTGCTTGAAGGATTTTGAAATAACTTGCCACAAATGTTTACCATATTGAGACGATGTGCATAGCCCATGTTTAATATAGCTGGGTTCTAGATCAAGGCCATGCTTAGAGGTCAAAGGTCATAATGACTATAATATGACTATATTTCATGTGAGATGTTCACCATATTAAGACGATGTGCAGAGAGCATTATACAGTCAGCTCGGGTCAAGGTCTCACTTTGAGATCAAAGGTCACATATGACTACAGTTTTTGTCTGCTCAATATCTTTTGAACCCCCTGAATGATTTTGAAATGACAGGCCACAGTTACTGCAAAAATGGTTCAGGCTGAAAAATCCAAGTACCGAAGAGGTATAATAATGATCCATTATGTTGTATTGCACATGGTTGGCAGCTATCACAGAAATTTTGTTACCATTTCATATATTGTGATGCATTATGACATAGCAATGACTGTTCTTTATTCTGTTTGGGATATGGCAGTCTGTAAATGGTCTTGTTAGCTTTAAAGTCATCCATCTTTTTATAGCCTAATTTTTCAACAAAAAATGATGGTTTATAGAATGGCGAAAACCGGGCAAGTGGGCGGTTGGGTGGTCATTAACAGCTCTGCATTAAAGTTTTCATTTTATGTAAAAAAATCAAGAGTTTTTATCCAATGGTTATCAAACTTGGTCAGACTATTTTTTGGAATATTATCTTGAATATTTATGAATACTGGTCATCTCGGGTAAAAAATTAGGTCAAATCTTTAGAAGATATATTCCATGGTAATAAATTCAATGATTTTTATCAAATCTTGATGAAACATTGTCGGAATGCTTGTCTGCATTATATCTTGCATATTTTTATCCCCCGCCTATGAAATAGGGAGGGGGATATTGAAATGGCGTTGTCCGTCCGTCCGTCTTTCCGTCCGTCCGTCCTTCCTTCCATCCGTCCGTCCGTCACCTGCGTTTTCTCAGTAACTAGCTGGTATAATTTCATGAAACTTAAAATAAATATGAACCACTATACTGGAATGATGCCCGTCCAAAATTGATTGGTCAATTGTCCTTGGAGTTATTGCCCTTGATTTTTTGAAAAATGCACATTCACAGCCATTTCTCAGTCACTAGCAGGTAGAATTTCATTTCATGAAACTTAAAATAAATATAAATTTCTATACTGGGATGATGCCTGTTCATTTTTTTTTTTGATTGGTCAAATGTACTTGGAGTTATTGCCCTTGATTTTTTGAAAAACTCATTTACAGCCATTTCTCAGTAACTAGTTGGTAGAAATTCTTGAAACTTGAAATAAATATGAACCAACATACTGCGATGATGCCTGTTTATTTATATTTTGGATTGTGTAATTTCTATATGAGTTATTTGCCCTTGATTTATTAAAAGATCCATGTTTGCAGCCTTTTCTATGCAACTAGCTGGTAGAATTTCATGACACTTGGAATAAATAAGAACCAACATACTGTGATGATGCCTGTCTATTTTTCTTTTGGATTGGTCAATTTTACTTAGAGTTATTGCCCTTGATTTATTAAAAAATCATTGTTTGCGATATTTTATAATTTGGCTCGGAAAGGGATAAACCAATGTGCTTATCTTATTCTTTCTGAGATTTTTTTTAACCTTCAAGAACAAACAAGCCATCAAGCACAAACAAGCCATCGTTGGCAGGGGATATCTTTTCACTGAAAATGCTTGTTTAATATGGGTCAACACAGGTCAAAATCTAGGTCACTAGGTCAAATCTTCGGAAAAATATTTCCACGTCATAAATTTAACATTTTTGTTCATATCTTAATGAAACTTGGTCAGAATATTTGTCTGCATAATATCTTGCTTATTTTCTACATCGGTCATCCCAGGTCAAAATCTAGGTCAAATCTTAGGAAAATCTTTCCACGTCATAAATTCAACAATTTTTGTCAAATCTGTATGGAACTTGGTCGGAATATTTGAGACGATGTGCATAGCCCATGTTTAATTTAGCTGGGTTCTAGATCAAGGCCATGCTTAGAGGTCAAAGGGCATAATGACTATAATATGACTATATTTCATGTGAGATGTTCACCATATTAAGACGATGTGCAGAGAGCATTATACAGTCAGCTCGGGTCAAGGTCTCACTTTGAGATCAAAGGTCACATATGACTACAGTTTTTGTCTGCTCAATATCTTTTGAACCCCCTGAATGATTTTGAAATGACAGGCCACAGATTTTACCCATGTTTAGACAATATGCAGAAGGTATGTTACAACCAGCTTGGTTCACAGTCAAGGTCACACTCATATGACTACATTTCATGTCTGCTCCATATATCTTGAACCTCTTGATGGATTGGAAATATCTGGCCACAAATGATCTCCACCATTTTGAGACGATGTGCAGAGGGAAAGACGTCAGGTTTTGATTTCTTAAACAATCGTATTGTTTTTTACTTGAACAAGTTTACTTTTCTCCACAACTCCTTATAAATTGAGGTATTGACTTTAAATTTCATACACATATTGACTGTGTTGAGGAAAAGTGCTGTGTATAAGAAACATAATTTTTTGTATGGTATTTTATTTCAACAGTCTATAGTCTATACAACATCTTTCAAGTCTAGGCCAGACATTTAATTTTCTCAATTCCTCACAAATTCACTTTTTCTCTTCAAAGATATTTTGTGGAAGTAGTTTTCTGCTTTGACAAAAATGTGTTCTTTTCCATAAATGTAGCCATTTATATGAACATGTATTGTATATGTGGTGTTGACAGGAATTAATTGTGAATGCTTCAGTGATGTGCTTTAGATAACATAATTCAAACTTTTTTCAGTAGAGGCTGGTAATATGATTGTGTTGATATCTTGGTTAATTTTAAATACCCGGTAATGGCCATCTCAGGTCGAAAAGTAGGTAACCATTTAAGCCAAGTAGGCAGTAACCTCACTTCAGAAATATATGGCCATCATGGCCCTCTTGTTGATAATACATGTAGGTGTCATGATAATTGTATAGATTCGCTAGATCTTGAGTTACCACAGACATGTCTGTTTACATTTTTTTACATATACATTTTTTCATTTTTTTTTCAGAGTTGAAAATCAAGGACCTGTGATATACAATAGAGGACCACTCAAACACGCAGGAAATGTACAACCCTGACCTGACCCAGTGGCCTAGGATCTTTATTTGTGATTGGCGAGAAAGTCTTATTCGGGCCAAATGGTGCACTGGCCAAGAGCATAGATTGTCTCCAGGAATGAATACAGGAAGTCAGTAGTGTGGATCATACCAGCAGACCGGGGGCAGTATTCTGTATGAGTTACAAGACAGACATTGATTACACTGTCAGTCAGTATCAGCTGAAGCTGATTTGTTGTAAACATTTCCAACACGCAGGCACCATGTGAACGAGACATTATTTGCTAATATAATTGTTCATTTGTTAATTAAATCATTAGTTCTGGTTGATTTGTATTTCCGTTCATTCATTCATTATATTGCTAATTAGCCAATTAATTATTCATTCATGCTTTTAATAATCGGCCCCAATTTATAATATCAGATCTCATTTATGAGAAGTTAAGTGCACAAGAACTATTACACTGGCATACATGCCATATCTACTGTTTGGTGAAAAATCCCTCGTAATTTATTTATTTTTTTGAGAGATTTAACATCAGGCAATGATGATGAAGTGAAACTACAGTATGTGAGTGAAACTGAATGTAAACAAACAACTTCACAAGGGTGAAATGACTGTTTAAAAAAGTTTTCATAAATGCCAAAAGGAAACTTTTTCAACAACTATTTATTTGTAGTTATGATCAAAGGCAAAGAAATATTTCTGTTTTGGAAAAGGAAGAAATTAATAGTATTAAGCAGAATTTTTTAAAAGACATCGGAGGAAGGTAATTTAATTCAATTGCCTCCAAAACATGTTTTTCCAATGAAATATTTTATTCTGCAAGTGCATTACAGAATGGCAAGACAGTGTATCATAAAAATATGATAAATCATGACATAAAATAATTCTGTATAAAGAAAGAGTTTTTCATAGCAAAATATATGTAAATACTGAATACATTTTTTCGTACTTGCAACTAGAAAAATTCGCCAATTAGACCTGCTAAAAAATCCCCCTGGATACTTCCAGAATCCCCCTGAATTTTCAGCCTTTTGAAAAAATCCCCCTGAATGGTCTCCAGAAAATATGGCATGTATGCACTGGATGCAGTATTTTTTTAGAAATTGTCCTTTTGTAAATCTTCTTACTTATTTTTTGTCCTGAGCATAACTTGAAAAGTCTTTCAGGTAATGATTTCAAACTTGACTTACAGATAGATCTCATTTAGGTTAAGTGCAGTGCACAGAACCATAACTCTGGCTGTCATATTGATTTAGTTATTGTTTTTTGTTACTTTTCATTGTTATTCTTTGTCATAAGGCAAAGTTGTTACTGTTACGATAAGACAAGATTTATTTTGAGTTGGCAAGATAGCAACAATGACAAAATTAGTTCGTGTGATCTTTTTACCCAACTATGTTTTAACATACAGTCCAAGGTTTTACGATTGTATAAGAACTACATTGAATGGCAAAACTAATGATGATTGCAATAAAAATAACATTTAACAATAATGATATACAATAAATTCATAAAAAGGGTTGATGAAAATAAGAACAGTTATAAAAAATCAATGTAGTAGCACAGCTATGTGATATAATTCTTAATTAAAATACATAATAGAAGCCTGCATTGATACTGGTGCCAACCTAAGATGTTGATTAAAAAAAATATAAAAAAGTGATATGACAGTTATTGCAAAAATGGTTCAGGCTGAAAAATCCAAGTACCGAAGAGGTATAATAATGATCCATTATGTTGTATTGCACATGGTTGGCAGCTATCACAGAAATTTTGTTACCATTTCATATATTGTGATGCATTATGACATAGCAATGACTGTTCTTTATTCTGTTTGGGATATGGCAGTCTGTGAATGGTCTTGTTAGCTTTAAAGTCATCCATCTTTTTATAGCCTAATTTTTCAACAAAAAATTACGGTTTATAGAATGGCGAAAACCGGGCAAGTGGGCGGTTGGGTGGTCATTAACAGCTCTGCATTAAAGTTTTCATTTTATGTAATAAAATCAAGAGTTTTTATCCAATGGTTATCAAACTTGGTCAGACTATTTTTTGGAATATTATCTTGAATATTTATGAATACTGGTCATCTCGGGTCAAAAACTAGGTCAAATCTTTAGAAGAAATATTTCATGGTAATAAATTCAATGATTTTTATCAAATCTTGATGAAACATTGTCGGAATGCTTGTCTGCATTATATCTTGCATATTTTTATCCCCCGCCTATGAAATAGGGAGGGGGATATTGAAATGGCGTTGTCCGTCCGTCCTTCCGTCCGTCCTTCCTTCCGTCCGTCCGTCCGTCACCTGCGTTTTCTCAGTAACTAGCCGGTATAATTTCATGAAACTTAAAATAAATATGAACCACTATACTGGAATGATGCCCGTCCAAAAAAAAAATTTGATTGGTCAATTGTCCTTGGAGTTATTGCCCTTGATTTTTTGAAAAATGCACATTCACAGCCATTTCTCAGTCACTAGCTGGCAGAATTTCATGAAACTTGAAATAAATATGAATTTCTATACTGGGATGATGCCTGTTCATTTTTTTTTTGGATTGGTCAATTGTACTTGGAGTTATTGCCCTTGATTTTTTGAAAAACTCATTTACAGCCATTTCTCAGTAACTAGTTCGTAGAAAATCTTGAAACTTGAAATAAATATGAACCAACATACTGCGATGATGCCTGTTTATTTATATTTTGGATTGTGTAATTTCTATATGAGTTATTTGCCCTTGATTTATTAAAAGATCCATGTTTGCAGCCTTTTCTATGCAACTAGCTGGTAGAATTTCATGACACTTGGAATAAATAAGAACCAACATACGGTGATGATGCCTGTCTATTTTTCTTTTGGATTGGTCAATTTTACTTAGAGTTATTGCCCTTGATTTATTAAAAAATCATTGTTTGCGATATTTTATAATTTGGCTCTTATTCTTTCTGAGATTTTTTTTAACCTTCAAGCACAAACAAGCCATCAAGCACAAACAAGCCATCGTTGGCGGGGGATATCTTTTCACTGAAAATGCTTGTTTAATATGGGTCAACACAGGTCAAAATCTAGGTCACTAGGTCAAATCTTCGGAAAAATATTTCCACGTCATAAATTTTTCATTTTTGTTCATATCTTAATGAAACTTGGTCAGAATATTTGTCTGCATAATATCTTGCTTATTTTCTACATCGGTCATCCCAGGTCAAAATCTAGGTCAAATCTTAGGAAAATCTTTCCACGTCATAAATTCAACAATTTTTGTCAAATCTGTATGGAACTTGGTCAGAATATTTGTCTGCATAATATCTTGAAAGTTCTTTAATATGGGTCATCCCCGGTCAAAATCTAGGTCACAAGGTCAAATCTTAGGAGAAAGAATTCCACTGACATAAAAATTCATTAATTTTTGTCAAATCTTTATGAAACTTGGTCAGAATATTTGTCTACATGTCTTAAACATTTGTGAATATGGGTCACCTCAGATAACAAACTAGGCCACTAGGTCAACTCTTAGGAATTTTTTTCCCCGATGTCATAAAACATATGAAATCTTAGATGATAAAGTGTGTCATCTAGGGTCAAAAACAAGGTCTCTGGGACAGATCTTATTTTGGAAAAGCTGATGTAATTATAAAATGTTGATTTTTCCTCACACAAATGGAATAGTTTCTGTTGATCAGGTTATTTGTATGAACAATATCTCAGATAAGTATAAATATGGGTCTTTTTGGTTAAAAATACTAGGTCACTACCTCAAATCCTATGTTTGAAAAATTGCAGCTAAAGAAAAAATCCAGCTTTAATGAGGCGTTGCCACATTGGCGTCTTGTTTTTCCTTTATCAATTGGTGATTTTTTGTTGGATTGTCAATTATCCATTCATTCAATAATTTCTGTTTTTATTTATTTATCCTTGTTGCTTTGTTAGTCCTACATTCATTCATTTGTGCATTATGTAATTCATTACACACCTAGAGAGATATATATTGTAATTCCAAATGTATTGCACCCAGTCTCATGAAACTTAATAGCAATGTTGGTCAGCATGAGAAATGGTGCACCTGCAATTTGTATGACATTCATTTATCATACAGTCTAACAAGAGTTATGGCCCTTTACTTAGTAAAAAAAATTTAAATTTTTTTTGTGTCACATGCAGCTCAAAAAGAGTCGGACCTACACACATGAAACTTCATAGGATTGTCGATCAGTATAAGAAATTGTGCACCTGATATTTGTTTGACATTTTGCTTCATCTTACAAAAGTTACAGAGTAAAAAAGGGTATTGCTGAAAGTGAAGTATGCTCCCGAAATCTTATTTTCTATGAACAGGCAGAAATTTCAGTTTGCTGGTAGAAGGTGAATGGTTTTAGCATTATTATAAACCAGTTAAACAAACAACATGGAATATATTGAAAGACTTGGCAATTCAATTCTGAAGTAAATTTTAAGCAATTTATTAGAAATACAGCAACTGAACTTCACAAATATCAGTAAAAGAGAAACATTGCATGTAAGCCTGAATATGGATCTTCAAACATTATGTAACGTTATTGCCATCTATCTATATACCAAGTTGCAATTGAATCCCTTTAGAACATTCTAAGATATTGCCCAAACAAGCACCCATTGTTAAAAAATAAGGTTTATGGGAGATAACTAAATACATATCCAGGATGGGGTTATTATTCTTGGGTACAGCACTTCCTGTCATTGCAATCTGTACACCAAGTTTCATTTTAATTGCTTTTTGAAGTAGATTCCAAGATATGGCGTGGAAAAGCAGGAGATTAATAAACAAACATGCAGGATGGGATTATGATTCTTTGGTTCTACACTTCTTCTTGTTGCCATATTTCCACATTACAAGTTTCATTTCAATGCCTTTAGTATTTTCCCAGATGTGGCTGGGACATGAACCCATTTCCGACCAGGTTCATGGGAGATAATTAAGGAAATACGTTGGGAAGGATTATGGTTCCTGGGTACTGCACTTCCTTCCCTTGCCATCTATCTACATACCTAGTTGTAAGTTGTATAAAAATGTTTCAATGTGATTTCGAATGTGTATTTCAGTTAACAAAATGATCTCTTTGTGCAGTTTTTTTGTTAATATCTCGTCTTGTTGTCATTGTGTAAAATTGTTTACGGACGAGCGTTATCGTTCCCTCCGTGGCGCACTTGTTTGTTTCCATAACTGTACACGGAATGGAATCACTTTTGAATTTGTTTTTCGGAATTATTTTGGCCATGTTTGGAGACGTAGTCATTGAAAAATGAAAGGAAAATACATTTCTAGGAGAAATACACCGGAAATATTTTGTAATTCCATATAAAACGAATTCGTTTAAAATCGGATTATAAATCATTTCCAAAAAACACAACTGAATATATAAAACTACATGTATTATTTAAACTAAATAGCTTAAGTTGTAGTATTACAGACACATAATTATGTATATTATGACTACAGCGGCGTAGCGAAAACCATATAGCCAGAGGTCAGTCTGTTAACCATGGAGGGACCCCGATGCATCCCTGCTACGTACAGATAAATAGTGATCAGTGTAACATTGGCGAAAATCAGCCATTGATCCGTGTAGGGCAGCCTTTTATGTGCGACAGAGTGCCACGAAGCGTTTTCTAGGGACGTCCTGCGGTTTGGAGAAAATTCGTGTCTCGGCGAGTGACTGACGACGAGACAGGCCTACGGCATAGAAGTGACGCTGTCTACATTGCGGCCCGTGACAAGGCTAGAACGGGCGATCGGCAGGGTGTGGACACTTACATCCGGTGCACAGGCCAAACATTTTGACTTTGATAATAGTTCTTCAACAAAACAGGCATCGTTACTGTAGGTGTGGGCTAGGCTTATTTCGAATAGCAGTTTTATAAGATGTAATAAAATGTTCCAGCATTTACTAATAATCATATCACGGAGTTACAGTGGAAAACAGATTTAATCTAAAATGAAATTATAACCATTTTCTATTCTGCTTTTCGGTGAAATAACAAGTAATTTCCACCTCATTAAAAAATATAGATGTGTTTATTTGACGGCTTTAGAGTGTGGTTTCCATATTGCAATAAACATGTGACGTAGCGTCCACAATGCGGGGTTGATTTTTTAAAATGACGTCATTAAATTAAGTCGACGTTACGTTTCTTACATGAACTTCCAATGGAAGCCAATTAAATTGACATATTTCGTAAATGAAGTTTCGGTTATAGTTTGATAAATATTTCACCGAGTGATCTTGTAAAGCATTAAGTGATGTAGTCGAATAAAGGCAACCAAACCTGAGTGAGCAGACATTTCATCCCTGAAGACAACAATGCGTTTTAATGAGAACGGTGGTTGACCGTGTTTTACAAACCAGGCAAACGCAAGCTTAAGACAGACTGCAATAACGGAGTACTAGAGTACATCTCATTTATTCAATACAAACAATTGCTCCTGTGTTAGCGCTTATGTCCACATTTCTGTTGACTGTCTTCTTTCCCAGTAAGCATGAACACAGGCACGAACACTTCCCAGAAGGTATAAAACGTATGTTTGGCGTCGGAATGACGTTTGGTTTTGGTTGTTATCTCGGCGGTTTGTAGCCGACGTTGGAATTTAAAAAAAAAAAACACTTGATATCTAACTGGATGTACATAAAGGGCTGAATACAACGTACATGTACACACGAAAAACTCCTTGATTTGTATTGGTATTCGATACTTCTCTTTTTTACATTTGTATCATGAAATCAGTGATGATTAAACTATGTTTAAAGAGGCGTGATCTGCAGTATCACCCAGGGGCACTACCAAAGACAGAATAAAATCAAATGTGTGCCACATAAGACAACAACTGGAAATGTATGGTCAAAGGGAAGCAACTCAATTATATATCACTCAGGAGAGCTCATATGCCGTAACTGCCCTTTTCTCAATAACACGAAACATTTTACATTGAGCATTTACCAAAATGGGTATTTTCAGTGATTAACTTGCAGTTCCAACACGAACTGCAGGACAAGCTACGTACAGATAAAATGGAGGTACATAATACTGTGTTCCGTTAGTGCTATTGTGTTAGACTAGAAAGGCGAATAAGCGAAGGGACGAAGGCGAAGACACGAATACGTAGACATACAAAAGTACGAAGGCAAAGGAACGATTGTAGTTTCGCTTCGCTCCTTTGTCCCTTCGCCCTTTCGCCTTTTTTACTTCATACTTTCGCGTCTTCGCCTTCATATCTTCGCTATTCGCCTTCGCCAATTCGCATTCCGTTTGCACAAGTGCTTTACAAGCATTCAGCATGGCTGATCATGATATTAATGTATTTTCATATAAACAATAAGATTCACACTCGCTTCTCACAAAGAGTTTGATTCCCGGCCTGTGAACAAATCAAACCGGACAAGTGGGTTTCCTTTAACAACTCAAGACTACACTCTCGCGAAAGAACATGCAAGCGACTGTGATTAATATAATGTTTCAAATATTTGTTTCTCAATCGTTGTAAAATAAATCAGTTCGGTTGAATAAAGTAGTATAAATGTATAACGCGTGTTGTGTTACATATTGGTATATTATAAGGTCACGTTGAATTAATTTACTAGTATAACAACAAACTAAAATAATGCTGTATAAATGTTTAGGGTCATCATTTCAACGTGCATAATTTTGCAAATTTCCCTGGAATTGTTTTATCTCAGAAAAAGAAAGATATGTGTTCAAGTTGTTCTGAAATGAATAAGGACTTTAAGAGCAACATAGTCAATTTTAAGTAAAAGATTAATTAGAAGGATATTTTCTTGTTTTGCGTATTGTTTTACTGTTCGGGGTTAACATTTAGTCATGCACCAATGTGCTACTGAACCATTTAGATAAAACAACGTAGCTATATAATGTTTGAGAGAAAACCATAACACACAACAAAGGAGTAGTCTTAGCCGTCTTCCCTTTACGTCTTAAATTTGCTCCTTCGCGGCAGGGCGAAGACACGATGGTCCTAACGGAACACCGTAACATAACACGATGGCAGTGGTGTTTACGTACTTAGTTATTTTTTATATCTAAAAAAGGGGGTTTGGATAAATAACCATCATTAATGTTTAGCTTCGCCAAGTTTATATCCGACTTGTCAGGGGCGGGTCAAGGTGTGGGTGTTAGTGGGGTGTACTTTGGGTGAACAACTTGAACCGTGCTGCCCCTACCACTTAGGGGGAACGGACAACGGATATAGCTCAAAAAGTGATAAATCGATAAGCGTTTAATTTTGACTCATGGTAGGTTTTGTATTAAACAGAGAGTTAGCAGTTTTAAACAATTGAATGCATTCACAGTTGTTATCTATAGGTTTGAAATGAGGTTAAATATCATCTTTAAAAAAAACTCCTATTCCTCCAGTTTTTTTGATAACTTTTTGCATTCTATTTTTTTGTACAATAGTTTTCTACTTTAACTTCACCATAGTCATCAAGTTTTGCTTCAGTACATGCAAAAATATCAAATTGTGATTAAAAAAACTACAAAAATCAGGTATAATTAATTTTGGCTTAAGCCAACAAACATTTAAACAAGAAAATAATAGATTTTGTCTGTGTGATGGGTCTCCACCCTGGCAGTCCTACAGTCGAGTGCTGAGTGGTTCCTGGCGGGAGGGCTCTGGAACGGGCAGCTGATCAGGTCGGACTGGTGCTCAATTGACGAAGAGTCTGTCTTTAACGAGCGTAGCCTTCTGGTTGTTCCTCTTGAGCTGGCGTAGGACTGGGTAGGTCTGTCTCCTTTTCTCCTCAACTGCACCCGGGAACTGTTTCCTAATACCAAAATTGGTGCCCTTCAACTTATACGATAACTTCCGTACTAGCTTACGTTCTTTGAAGGGACTGAACATGGCGATAATTGGTCCAGGCTGTTTTTGTCCTCTTTTGGGGGGTGCCAGCCTGTGTACACGTTCAAACTGTATGTTTGTAATTTGTGAGAAGAAGCAGTTGAGTTCATGTTCTGTGTGTTTCAAAAGACCTTCCACTAGTGTTTTGTACTTTTTCAGGAATATTTGTAAATATGAGGTTGTCAGGCATACTTCTGCATTTAAGGTCAATCAGGTCTTCTGTAGTAAATACTGTAGTAAAGTTTATGAGAATTCTGGAATTAATCTCTTTTGATCTATCAATAATTCTCCAGATTTAGTTGATGATTTTGAAAAAAGACGATATAAGGTCTCAGTGCTTAATACTTATGACTTTTCAACGCTCTAATTACATCTATTCCACAATCTTTAGTTACAAGAAATTGACTCCTCTTATCGAAAACACTTTTGTGAGGTAGAAAACTACTTATATGGCAGTTAATGTTAAACAAGTTTATCGCTCAGATAAATATTTCTCCCACCTCGGATAAGTAGATCCAATAATTTAATCATGCGAGAAATTCTTATCTTGCCCACGGGCGGAGATAAAATGCCCTTGGAAATCATGTCTTGTGGCAATATTTAGAATGCTTATTTCTTATTTCTCGCTTCAAATGTCACCATAAAACAGTTTCCACCATCTTTGGAAGGAAAGATTAGCAAATTTATACAAGTCGCTTTTATTTTTAATAATGTTTTCCTTATTTGTTCCCAGTTTTAGTACAATGATGCTTTTTATTATGAAACTCTATGATCACACAGTTTTAAACCTTTTATTTTATAAGACAGACTGTGTGGGATGTTTTTGGTTTCTAACAAATTTCTGTAACGTTTCTTACCTAGCTAGCTCGGACACACTACCTTTAATTAAACTATAAACCTATTCTCGGACTGCATTGTCCCAAAAATCAAGCATGAAATTAGTATTATATACACGTGATTGACAATGGTTGCTTACAAAACCAAATGATAAGAAATAATTGGTATGGTTCAAGAATCAGAGTTTAATTTATTATAATCCCAAAACCAAGAACATACAAACAGAAACACTATAACACCTATGCTATAACTTCAAACAGGACCAACAAACAAAACGCTTAAAAACCAATCACAATATATCAGCGAAACCTGCAGTCCTAAGATTATTCTTGTTCGTATTTGATTAGCTGAGATTCACCATTATGACGTATGCACTGCAGGGAAGCAAATGTACAGCTACATGATACATAACAATATATCGTTTTGTTTAAGTACACACTGTTAAATATTTAGATTTGTATTGTATAGTTTTGACGTCCTCTGAAACTGATTGTAGCCTAAACATACCATCGGTCTTATGTGGTTAAAATAAAAGTATTTTGTGATATTTGGGCAATGCAGTTTTATGAAGTTTGAAAAAACATGTTATCCCTATTTTTTCGCAAATAAAATTGTTAACATTATAGATTGGATATTTATTATAGTCAATGTACATGCAGTGCCGTAGCTACACCGAGGCACTACCAGCTGCCTCGGTGTTTTTCTGGGCATATAACAATTTCATTTAGCTCTAAAAATAACTCTTCGACTTTCTTAATTTGCCTCAATGTACACAAACCATCGAGGCGGAATGTCTATATTTGAAACAAAAAAGAACTGAATATTAGATATAGTAAATAAACTCTACAAACTACGGTACCATACAGTACCGTTTAATGTTCACTTATTGATTGTAAAGTGACGATATGTGAAACGTTTAGAAGTAGGTTTATGGTATTGGTAACAAAGCCTCTTATGATTGTGACGGTAAATTTCTTCTAAATGCACATTTGTTTTGTCTAAATTTATGTAAACCGTGTAGAATTAACTTCAACTGTATCAAAAGTTATAGCCCTAAAATGTTGAAATGTTGTATTTTTATGTAATATAGGGGGGGGGGGGGGGATGCCCCCGGACCCCCTAGACCGTTCAGCCTCGGTGTTATTTTAAGTGAATTAAGGGGATTTTAAAATAACGCATATGTCGCATGCAACACACTCATTTCTGTAGTTTACCATAAGTCATAGTCAAACTAAGGTATGCTTAAGATGTAGGTTAGCCCTGCACCTGGGGATTGGGTTCAGAAAAGTTTACTATATGAATGTCTTTTACAAAACCCATATCCATAGGTCAAGGTCACAATCCCATTTTAATGTCACTGTTCAGAGATCTTGTACATGTAGTTTGCCTCATCTGCATTGGATCTTACATGCAGGAGCGTAGCTAACGCTTCGTTCATGTGGATTCATAATTGTCCTTAAGGGGTTCGGGGGCATGATTTTTTGAAGTTTCAAGTTTCAAGCTTGTCCAGATTTTTACATCTCAATGCAAAGAGTGATTTGAAAGAACTTGGCATTAATGTTCACAATGAAACACTGCAACTTGAATGCAAATCCCCATTTATATAAGTCAAATGTCAAGGGAACACATTGAGGATGCAATTCATACATTACTAGGTGTACATGTAATTATCACTGCCAGTGATGTAGCAAGAAAACAAACTCTATTTTTCCTAGAAAGAAATTTATTGCACAAGTCTTTGCATTGATTATAAAAGAGAATTAAAAGAAAAATACACAATATAAAACAAAACAGACTCCATTTATGGAGCCTTACATTATCAAAGTACATGTATAGTAAAACATATTTTTAAAGCATTTGTTCCCATTTCTCAAAACTATGATGAAATATATATCACAACAACATGAATGACTCACAGGGTACCACAAACTGGTCTCAACTTTTATTCTACAATCACATGATGGCAATAATAATAAGGCCATTTTAATACATATATGTCACTTAAAAAGATGTATATAATAAGTGATTTAAACAGCATTTGATCCCTTATGGTTCAAAATAAAAGATGCAGAGATAAACTAGAGCTGTCACAGTAGTGACGAATACCCCCAAATGCCGCCTGGACACAGGAATGGCAAACCATTCCTTTGAAAAGAGGCCATAACTCCAAGGTTACTGCAAACTGCATCTTCTTTTATCATGCATGTACTGTTTTATTTAAATATGTTGAGTAATTTAGAAGTTACACTGCTGACAAGAAAAACTAGCCTTTCATGAGTTATCGTCCGGAAACTGTTTTTCTATTTTTAGTAACAGTGACCTTGACCTTGGCCCCAGCAGCCCCGATATCAAACTTGACCTGTATCTTCTGATGTTACACCTGTGTACCAAAAATTGTTCAAATCTGTCTAGCCTTTCATGAGTTATCGTCCGGAAACCGTTTTTCTATTTTTAGTAACCGTGACCTTGACCTTGGCCCCACCAGCCCCAATATCAAACTTGACCTGTATCTTCTAATGTTACACCTGTGTACCAAAAATTGTTCAAATCTGTAAGCCTTTCATGATTTATCATCCGGAAACCGTTTTTCTATTTTTAGTAACAGTGACCTTGACCTTGGCCCCACCAGCCCCAATATCGAACTTGAGCTGTATCTTCTGATGTTACACCTGTGTACCAAAAATTGTTCAAATCTGTCAGGCCTTTCATGAGTTATCGTCCGGAAAACGTTTTTCTATTTTTAGTAACAGTGACCTTGACCTTGGCCCCACCAGCCCCAATATCGAACTTGACCTATATCTTCTGATGTTACACCTGTGTACCAAACTGTATCTTCTGATGTTACACCTGTGTACCAAAAATTGTTCAAATCTGTCTAGCCTTTCATGACTTATTGTCCGAAAACTGTTTTTCTATTTTTAGTAACAATGACCTTGACCTTGGCCCCACCAGCCCCAATATCGAACTTGACCTATATCTTCTGATGTTACACCTGTGTACCAAACTGTATCTTCTGATGTTACACCTGTGTACCAAAAATTGTTCAAATCTGTCTAGCCTTTCATGACTTATTGTCCGAAAACTGTTTTTCTATTTTTAGTAACAATGACCTTGACCTTGGCCCCACCAGCCCCAATATCGAACTTGACCTGTATCTTCTGATGTTACACCTGTGTACCAAAAATTGTTCAAATCTGTCTAGCCTTTCATGAGTTATCGTCCGGAAACCGTTTTTCTATTTTTAGTAACAACTAGACAAAGCTGTATAATTTTTGCCTATTTTAACTTATTCAGGGGCCATAATTGGAGACATGATCATGTGATTCCAACCACAATCACAGGGGCAAATGTTCTCACCATGGCTAAAAGTTTGAAAAAGATTCATTCAAAAATGACAAAGGAGTAGGACGAACAAAACTAATTTTACCCAATTTAACTCATTAAGGGGCCACAACTCCACTCAGGATCATGTGACTCCCACCAAATTCATGGAGGCAAAGGTTTACATCATGGCCATTAATATTTGAAAGTTTGAAAAAGATTTGCTCAATAGCTTCAAAGAAGAATCCTGGACAAAGCTAATTTTGCCCAATTTAACTCATTAAGGGGCCACAACTCCACTCAGGATCATGCGACTCTGACCAAATCCACGGAGGCACAGGTTTACATCATGGTCATTAATATTTGAAAGTTTGAAAAAGATTTGTTCAATAACGACAAAGATGAATCCCGGACAAAAAAAAAATGGACGGACAGACGGACGGACAACCCGATTCCAGTATACCCCCCCAAACTTTGTTTTGGGGGGTATAAAAACTTTGTTTTGGGGGGTATAATAAATAGTGTACAATTTGTTTACAAATATATAGAAAATCTAGATGCTTATGATTAAAGTGACACTCTTATTCCAAATCAATACATACACATGTACAACAAACATCAGTTTTGACTGATAAGCCTGTAACTACTTAAACTAAATAATGCATTTATGAAAATTATTAATTACTGATAACAAGATTGTAACCATGTATTTAATAGCGAAGCGCAAAACATATTAAATGATTGGTGAATGCTAAAAGATTTACTGTGGTCTACTATAGTCGCATAAGGTAGAAATACCGTGTTTTATGCTCATTTCTTTAAAATTAAACTGGGTATCCTTCATAAGAACCATTGTTTTTGACATTTATTCATCCTTTTTGGAATATTTAAATAATATTATGAATTGTGGTAAATCTCATTTGGGAGTTGGAGTGCATCTTTAACAAAAGCCCATAACACCATTGGCTGCATAAAAAGTTTAAACATCACTATTCAGAAAAAAAATAAACATGAATTTTGTACATAAGAAATATACAGTCATGTTACAGTCAATTGAATCCACTATCCGAATTATTAAAAGTATTTACGAGTTTGAACAGACATCATGTGAACCTCTGGCAATGTCAGAGATGGATTTTGGTCTCCAAGCCAGTATATTGGGTTTAAAAGAGGTAGAATTTCTTATTTCTTAAATTTTCACTCAAAAACAATCATGTATTTGAAGAGTTGTAATTTTTTTACATTTTCGGAAAATATGCCTTAAATATGTCATGGAACTTGTCAAATGGTTGTTATCAGTTTGAAAATAAGAAAAATATATTACATCAAGCTTGTGAAAACAAAAGCTTGCTTTAAGTAGAGCCACTGATAAATCAAATCAAACTGCCCCAACAGGTCTAGTGCAGATGACTGCAGAATTGTGTATGAAGACGGCCCACAACAAGATTCTCTTCTTTGTTATATACAATATTATTCCAGTTCACCACTTGAGTAGGAATTCGTAGAAAAGTTTCTAGCTTTAACACTATTTATCCACAAATTATACACACTTTGTCTGTTGATTTATCACCAAAAAACTAAATCATGATGGTTTCATCAATAACGTCCATGTGACACAGTCATGGCCGCATCTTTGGGTCATCTCTGAATCCGTCCACCCACAGAGAGGTCCTACAAAATATGATTCAAAACCACATATTAATTGTCTTCAAATATGATATCAATCATGTGTAAATTTGAAAATATATACAAGAATGCAATGTTCAAGTCATCAAATGCTACCGAAGTGGGGGAAAATTGTTTTAAAGAACTACTTGGGCTACAATGAGACACGGACGCATTAAAGATGCACTCTTACTCCAAAATAAGATTTACCAAAATTAATGTAATTGTATATTGATGATAATAAAAAGGATGAACAAAAGTATAAAACAATGGTTCTTATGGAGGCTAATGAGTTGAGTTTGAAAGAAATGTGCAGAAAAAACAGTATTTCTAACTATGAGACAATAGTACATCACAGTAAATCTTTTTAGCACTCACCAATCATTTAATATCTTTAAGTGTTCAACTTTTAAATTCACAGTTACAAGCTTGTTATAAGTAATTAATTTTTACCATAAATGCATTATTTAGTAAGTAGTTAAAGATTTATCAGCCAAAATGTATCTTTGATACACATGTGTATGTATTGATTTTGAATAAGAGTGTCACTTTAATGCAAACCTTTGTTATACAATTAAAACTATTACTATTACTTAAACCTCTAAGTAAGAAATACACTTTTTTCCTTAGTATTTTTCTATGAAAATTCTATCGCAACAGCAATTTCAAGACAGTGATACTCATTGATGAATAGGTCCTCAGACAGCTACATTTTCTGAGAAATTGAGATCTAACAAAATTTGATGTTTCTCCAGATAAGATTTTTAGATTTAGATGAAATAAGAAAAATGATACAATGTTTGTGACCTTGTTGTTCCTTATCCCTGATTAAGCCCCTTCACTGCATTTAAAATGTGTTAAAAAAAATTGAATAATGAAAATAATGAGTTCCACAGTGCCTCTTAAAATGAATGAAAATCCTGTTGACTACTTGATTTTAAAGCATAAAACAGGTTTTCTATGTATACTGTCAACTTCTTTTTTTAGTTGAAAAATGAGAAAAGGAAAGCTTAGACTTCTAGCAGTGTTTAGGAAATAAATACACAGAAGCTCACCGTCTGATATTAATCCTGGCTCTAGTTTGGCGTACTGGAAACTCAGGCCCAATGTACTGGATCTTACGCGCCATCGGCAGTATCTGCAAGAGGACCGGGTGTAAATCTTGGATACCTCATTTATTAAATCATTATCAATTTGAGAAAGTTCTTATCCAAATATTAGTAGTGTACGTACATGTTAGTCAGAACATCTGAAAAAAATATTTAGTCTGGGATCTTAAATTTTGATGTGGAATGTGAATTGCGCTCAGAACAAGTACAGACTTTAAACGAGTGCATAAATCGTAAGCTTGTAGCCAAAATTTATCCCTTACCTAAAATTTGTAGGGCTATACTGAGGGCTTAGCTGTAAACTGCAGGGACTGTCCACATTATCCTCTAAAATGAGGGGAAAGGTGGCATAGACAACTGGTGGTACCACTTTGCATTTCTGCCAGCGCACAACAAGGAGTGTCTGAAAATGACAAAGAATGACGATGCACTTGTACTGTCAAACATGTATATCTGTCATGTAGCAATGCTGGTTCAGTGGCGTCAAAACCACTGCAACTGAACAATTCACTACAAATGTCTGGTCAAAAAAAAGATACAAATATTACTGGGAAGCCTTTCTCACCCAGAAGGCCACACCCAGTTGCTGAAACCTGTGTGTATCATGGAGCTGTGCTGGCTCTCTGGGAGAATCAAAAGTAACAAAAGATGTCACATTAACAGTTGTATGCGCAGCCTGTGCCCGCTACACTCAATGCTGAAAAACGGGTAACCTTTCTCTTTACACAGGTCACCCCAGTTATCATTATTAATTGAATGCATTATGTTTGATTCAAGTATAAATGCTTTAATGTCTTAATTTGAAAAGTAATTTATTTTTGTAACATTACATTGGAATTTTGTAACAATAGAAAGGCAATCTCTATAACATATTCATAAAACTCAAATTTAAGGAAACAAAACAACAATAAACAACGTTTGCTAATAGATCATATGGACTTCGCTCTTTTTCTTCCATTCTTCATATAAGAATCACCTTTTTTATGCAAGTTTAATAAATTATTATTATTGATAACCATTTTATATAAACATTTTTATGACCATTGCATGATAATAGATCTATGAGATTTATTTATGCATATATATATATATATGTCATTTTGTAACAAATCAAATATTTCATAAAGTTATATCACAGACTGATTACCAAAGTATATTAGGGATGATATCTTTACTAAAACACAACATCATTAGAATGCGTTTGATACATGTACGTGCGTTAATTAAGATTTAATTCAATGTGACAAATATATAACACAGGATAACCCATTAAAGTTATTCAACTTATTTCCAATGGGGTTCTTATGACAAATATTATTATTTGCCAAGATCTCAGTTGTAAGCTGTTTAAATAGGTTTTATTATACAAAAAATAACTCACATGTACTCTGACTTAGCTTAAGAATGATTAATGTACTACAACCGATTGTAAAAACTATTGACACTTTAGCATAAAATGACAACAATCTTAGAACTGATATGCAAGCTTAAATGAATAACAATTAATAAAATAGAAAATCTTCTAATTCTGCCCAATTCATATAAGCAATGAGATGTGATTTCATTTCTTTTCACTAACAGACTATGTCCAAACAAAGTTAAAAGCAATTGTATATGCCTTGGATTTAAATATATTGTCAATACCATAGACTTTGAATACTGATCGATAATTTCTTGTTTTCAGACTAACGGAAAATATATGTATATAATAATATGGACATATATGTATATAATAATATGGACGGTAACAAGAAGACATTTGGTGGGTTGAAATAGTCGACTTAAAGGTCACTTTGTTAACAAACAATGCAAAAAAGCATATTTTGAGCAATAAAATGTCAGAATTTTGGATTTCTACAATTGTCTTTACATAACCTCTTAGTTATAAGAAACATATTTTGAGTTAAATGTATAGAAAACAGTGTAATTACACTACTGTTGTTAAGTGCAGATTATCGGAGACAGACATGGCAGAAAGCAACAGGCAACTGATATAAGCCCCAACTAATCTGGACACTGTTTGGTCAGACCGGCTAGTTTAATTGACAGGCTGCGTAATGTAATTTATATAAAATATAAAACTTGTACAACTTATTTTATGCAATAAACAATAATCATAAACTTCTTTTATTATCGCAGATTTTACGACTGCAAATCATGAATTCTCTCATAAATCAGTATCAACAAAGGAATTTAAAGGCAAGTATATTTCATTAATTTTAACAACACTGTCCATTTGTGCCAGGGCAAACTAGAGGGCTCTTTTTGGAAACCTAACCAGATGTCTCCCAAATGCTTGTTTCATTTTATTCCATGACATTTGACAATGGGAGATATGGAACTGATTATGTGTATGGGTTGATGATATGAACATTGGACACACTTGTTATGAAAATCAGGTTCAGGAGATAGCGAACATGAATTATATGGCTAGAACCTTTGGCCTTAACCCTGTGCTTAGAATGTGAGTTCTCCACTTCATCTGAACAGGGTGAACATTTGACCCGAGTTTCATAGAAATTCTTTGAGGGGTGCAAAAGAAAAACAATGTAGGCATGAACATATATACATGACCATTAACTGTGACCTTGACTTTCAGCCAGCTAGCTTGGAATGTGGGTTCTGCATGTTAAGTCATGATAAGGTGAACATTTTACAAAAGTTTCATGAACATCCTTTAGGGGGTTTAGGAAATATGGAGTTTGAGCTAGCTAGCTGGAGTGTGTGTCTGCATATCATTTATGTTAGTAACATTTGATTTGGGTTCTGAACATTAAGTCTCAATGTACTTGATTATTGCTTGGCAACAAATGAAACAACAGGGCCCTGAAGGCTCTGCATCACTCACTTGATCCTATTCAAGTGTAAAACAAGTGTTTTCAGGGTGGGGGCAATTGTGACAGGGGGTTCGATCCTTCCTAGTGACCCAAGTTTTTTTTAATTTCACTGATGATTTTTTTAATATCACAGATGACCCAGTTGCAAACCTTTCCTTGCTCTTATAAGAACATTCCGACCAGGTTTATATAAAATATGGCCTCAACAGTGTTTTTAACAAGGTTTTTTTACAATTTGACTTTGTGACCTAGTTTTTGAACTCAGGTTACCCAGTTTCAAACTTGACATAGACTTCATTAAACACCAACTTTCTGACATAGTTTCATGGCGATCAAGAGAATGTAACCTCTACAGTTTTTACAAAGTTTTTCTATGATTTGACCTAGTGGCCTGGTTTTTGACCTCTGATTACCACGTTTCAAACTCTACCTAAAGATCATCAAGAATAACATTCTGATCAAGTTCCATGAACATAAGGTCATAAATGTGGCCTCTAGAGTGTGAACATGTTTTTCCTATTATTTGACCTAGTTTTTGACTGCACATGATCCAGATTCGAACCTAACCTAGAGATTATTAATGTTAACATTCTGACCAAGTTTCCTGAAGATACATTCAAAATTGTGACCTCTATAGTGTTAACAAGCTTTTGCCTTTAATTTGACCTGGTGACCTAGTTTTTTAACCCCAGATGACCCAATACCGAACTCAGCAAAGATTTTATTGAAGGAAACATTCAAAACCTTAACCAGAATTTCTAAGTCGAATAATAAAGGCCTATTTTTTGCATTAAATGCAAACTATTTTTTTAAAACTTGGTTAATTAAGTAGGTTGGATGGTTAAGTACCATTGTATAAAGTCTCAATGCAATACCTCAAGGAGTTGCTGAGATATTAACCTATGTGTGCTTGCATGCAAAGGTGTGATGCTGACGCCGATGCTGATGCTTGGGTGAGTAGTACAGCTCTCCATATTCTTTGAATAGTCGAGCTAAAACAGTATCTCCCTTATATAAATAAGGAGATATCCCACCACTGGCGCCATCAATTTTATGCGCAATACTCATTAGGTTCATTCTGAACTAGATTTGAGACCTATACAAATGCATGTACACAAACGTTCACTTCATTACAAATAAATGAATAAGAAGGTTCAGGTGCTTGTGGTCCAATGTTGTAGTTGTTCTGGCAATACTTCAGACAGGTTGCTGGATATATTCCTATTAACACACGTCAAGATGAAATAGTTCAATCCGTATATAAGAAAAAAGATACAAATCATATTTGATATGCAGTATTCAAAAAACATAAATGGGTATAATTTACAAACTTTAAATGCAGCAATGTAAAGAAACCATGTTGTTAAATGTTTAGCTTTCGAAAAATTGCATGTACAAAAGATTTTTGTATTAAAAGCATAAGTTGCTATAGTCCCTCCAAAAAATCAGTTTACTATTAATATATCCTGCTTTTCAGAAAGACATCTTTGCCCAAAAATAAGATTTGTATGAGCAAATGTATGCAGACAAGGAATATATCTTTCGAAATTTGCTGTACAATTTTCAAGAAAAGTCAATCTTCTATTTGAATATATATATTTATATATATGCCGTTTCTGTACATGTTTGTACCATTCTTACCAGCTATGATTGTTTAAAGTCGGCAGGGCCTCTGCTGCAGGTAGGTAAATGTTGGCATAACTGGTACCAAGATAGTTAACAGCAACAATTAAATACAGTCCTTCCCCATTGGTAGTCCTACAAATAAAAAGTACACATTTACCAAAAGGATATCGACATGGATATACATGGAGGCACCCTTCTGGTAGTACCAATATTCTGTGAATGGAACCATCAACTAATATGTTAAACTTCCTTTGGTTTTATTCATTACAAAATAATAAGCTGGTCCTATCAATTAATATGTTTTATACCCAGGGGAAAGCTGCTACAATCATAAGAGGGTTGTGCTGTGAGCTACTCAAGAAATTACTCTTGGCACTATTGTACAGCATCAATTATGAATAATTAATGAAGATAAAACTCAGAATTAGTAGCCCCTTAACTAAATATGGAGATATCCCATTAGTGGCACCATCAATTAGTGATATAGAAAGATAATTATGTTACAAGCATCAGAGGAAGATTCCTAAAGAGATAACTCGGCTGTGCAGATAACTGCATCCACAAGCTCTCAAAGGAGTCCTCCAAGATGAGGATTAACCAAAAGATCAGCAGCTCCTTTAATAAATAAAATGATATTCCATCAGTGGCTCTAGCAATTAATATGTGCAATACCCTTTGGATTCATTCAAATGAGCTGGTCCTATCAATTATTGCAAACAAAATAATTGCACTGAGATTCGTTACAGAAAAAATATTCTTTAGTGCCAATCTGGTGTACAGCCCCTTTAATGAAACCGACTCACTTTTTATTTCTATTGCCTTGAGTATAAATGTTAAAATGTCAAAACTAAATAAGAAAATAATGTATTATTAATTTATATTATGTATTATTAGATTTTCAATTTCATACTCAAACATCAATATTCTTCAGATATTTAGCACTGTCAACTGGCCAAATTTCAACCAGATAGCTGTATAATTCCAAAATCCAAATGTCACTGGTATACGTTACATTCCCGAAATAAGAAAAAAAAACGCTATCTATAGAAAGATAATTTTGTTTCAAATATCAGAGGAAGGCTCCTAAAGAGATAACTCGGCTGTGCAGATTACTGCATCCACAAGCTCTCAAAGCAGTCCTCCAAGATGAGGATTAACCAAAAGATCAGCAGCCCCTTAAATAAATAAAGTAATATTCCATCAGTGGCTCTAGCAATTAATATGTGCAATACCCTTTGGGTTCATTCAAATGAGCTGGTCCTATCAATTATTGCAAACAAAATAATTGCCCTGATATTCGTTATAGAAAAAAAATTCTTTAGTGCCAATCTGGTGTACAGCCCCTTTAATGAAACCGACTCACTTTTTATTTCTATTGCCTTGAGTATAAATGTTAAAATGTCAAAACTAAATAAGAAAATAATGTATTATTAATTTATATTATGTATTATTAGATTTACAATTTCGTACTCAAACATCAATATTCTTCGCGAGTTAAGCACTGTCAACTGGCCAAATTTCAACCAGATAGCTGTATATTTCCAAAATCCAAATGTCACTGGTATACGTTACATTCCCGAAATAAGAAAAAAACATGCTATCTATAGAAAGATAATTTTGTTTCAAACATCAGAGGAAGGCTCCTTAAGAGATAACTCAGCTGTGCAGATTACTGCATCCACAAGCTCTCAAAGGAGTCTTCCAAGATGAGGATTAACCAAAAGATCAGCAGCCTCTTAAATAAATAAACATTTTGAACCCAAAATATCTATAGAAAGATAATTTTGTTTCAAATATCAGAGGAAGGCTCCTAATGAGATAACTCGGCTGTGCAGATTACTGCATCCACAAGCTCTCAAAGGAGTCTTCCAAGATGAGGATTAACCAAAAGATCAGCAGCCCCTTAAATAAATAAAGTGATATTCCATCAGTGGCTCTAGCAATTAATATGTGCAATACCCTTTGGGTTCATTCAAATGAGCTGGTCCTATCAATTATTGCAAACAAAACTAGAACTGTAAGCCATAGGCTAACGAATACCCCCCACCCCTCCATGTCTAGGTTGTTTGCCCTGGAGTTAGGCCGGACAAAGCTAATTTTGCCTACAAGGGGAGATAACTCCAGTCAGGGTCATGTGACCTGTACCAAATTCACAGAGGCGAAAGTTTACAACATGGCCATTAATTTCTGAAAGTTTGATAAAGATTTGTTGAATAATAACAAAGATGAATCCCGGACAGGGCTTATTTTGCCTACTTTAACACATCAAGGGGAGATAACTCCAGTCAGGGTCATGTGACCTGTACCAAATTCACAGAGGCGAAAGTTTACAACATGGCCATTAATTTCTGAAAGTTTGATAAAGATTTGTTGAATAATAACAAAGATGAATCCCGGACAGGGCTTATTTTGCCTACTTTAACACATCAAGGGGAGATAACTCCAGTCAGGGTCATGTGACCTGTACCAATTTCACAGAGGCGCAAGTTTACATCATGGCCATTAATTTCTGAAAGTTTGAAAAAGATTTGTTGAATAATAACAAAGATGAATCCCGGACAGGGCTTATTTTGCCTACTTTAACACATCAAGGGGAGATAACTCTGGTCAGGGTCATGTGACCCGTACCAATTTCACAGAGGCGCAAGTTTACATCATGGCCATTAATATCTGAAAGTTTGAAAAAGATTTGTTCAATAACGACAAAGATGAATCCCGGACAAAAAAAAAAACGGACGGACAGACGGACAGACAGACAGACGGACGGACAACCCGATTCCAGTATACCCCCCCCAAACTTTGTTTTGGAGGGTATAATAATTGCCCTGATATTCGTTATAGAAAAAATATTCTTTAGTGCCAATCTGGTGTACAGCCCCTTTAATGAAACCGACTCACTTTTTATTTCTATTGCCTTGAGTATAAATGTTAAAATGTCAAAACTAAATAAGAAAATAATGTATTATTAATTTATATTATGTATTATTAGATTTACAATTTCATACTCAAACATCAATATTCTTCAGTTAAGCACTGTCAACTGGCCAAATTTCAAGCAGATAGCTGTATATTTCCAAAATCCAAATGTCACTGGTATACGTTACATTCCCGAAATAAGAAAAAAACATGCTATCTATAGAAAGATAATTTTGTTTCAAACATCAGAGGAAGGCTCCGAGATAACTCAGCTGTGCAGATTACTGCATCCACAAGCTCTCAAAGGAGTCTTCCAAGATGGAGGATAAACCAAAAGATCAGCAGCCTCTTAAATAAATAAACATTTTGAACCCAAGCTATCTATAGAAAGATAATTTTGTTTCAAATATCAGAGGAAGGCTACTAATGAGATAACTCGGCTGTGCAGATAACTGCATCCACAAGCTCTCAAAGGAGTCTTCCAAGATGAGGATTAACCAAAAGATCAGCAGCCCCTTAAATAAATAAAGTGATATTCCATCAGTGGCTCTAGCAATTAATATGTGCAATACCCTTTGGGTTCATTCAAATGAGCTGGTCCTATCAATTATTGCAAACAAAATAATTGCCCTGATATTCGTTATAGAAAAAATATTCTTTAGTGCCAATCTGGTGTACAGCCCCTTTAATGAAACCGACTCACTTTTTATTTCTATTGCCTTGAGTATAAATGTTAAAATGTCAAAACTATATAAGAAAATAATGTATTATTAATTTATATTATGTTTTATTAGATTTACAATTTCATACTCAAACATCAATATTCTTCGGTTAAGCACTGTCAACTGGCCAAATTTCAAGCAGATAGTTGTATATTTCCAAAATCCAAATGTCACTGGTATATGTTACATTCCCGAAATAAGAAAAAAAAAACACGCTATCTATAGAAAGATAATTTTGTTTCAAACATCAGAGGAAGGCTCCTTAAGAGATAACTCGGCTGTGCAGATTACTGCATCCACAAGCTCTCAAAGGAGTCTTCCAAGATGAGGATTAACCAAAAGATCAGCAGCCTCTTAAATAAATAAACATTTTGAACCCAAAATATCTATAGAAAGATAATTTTGTTTCAAATATCAGAGGAAGGCTCCTAATGAGATAACTCGGCTGTGCAGATTACTGCATCCACAAGCTCTCAAAGGAGTCTTCCAAGATGAGGATTAACCAAAAGATCAGCAGCCCCTTAAATAAATAAAGTGATATTCCATCAGTGGCTCTAGCAATTAATATGTGCAATACCCTTTGGGTTCATTCAAATGAGCTGGTCCTATCAATTATTGCAAACAAAATAATTGCCCTGAGATTCGTTATAGAAAAAATATTCTTTAGTGCCAATCTGGTGTACAGCCCCTTTAATGAAACCGACTCACTTTTTATTTCTATTGCCTTGAGTATAAATGTTAAAATGTCAAAACTAAATAACAAAATAATGTTTTATTAATTTATATTATGTATTATTAGATTTACAATTTCATACTCAAACATCAATATTCTTCAGTTAAGCACTGTCAACTGGCCAAATTTCAACCAGATAGCTGTATAATTCCAAAATCCAAATGTCACTTTCAGGTATACGTTACATTTCCAAAATAAGAAAAAAACGCTATCTATAGACAGATAATTTTGTTTCAAATATATCAGAGGAAGGCTCCTAAAGAGATAACTCGGCTGTGCAGATTACTGCATCCACAAGCTCTCAAAGGAGTCTTCCAAGATGAGGATTAACCAAAAGATCAGCAGCCCCTTAAATAAATAAAGTGATATTCCATCAGTGGCTCTAGCAATTAATATGTGCAATACCCTTTGGGTTCATTCAAATGAGCTGGTCCTATCAATTATTGCAAACAAAATAATTGCCCTGATATTCGTTATAGAAAAAATATTCTTTAGTGCCAATCTGGTGTACAGCCCCTTTAATGAAACCGACTCACTTTTTATTTCTATTGCCTTGAGTATAAATGTTAAAATGTCAAAACTATATAAGAAAATAATGTATTATTAATTTATATTATGTATTATTAGATTTACAATTTCGTACTCAAACATCAATATTCTTCAGTTAAGCACTGTCAACTGGCCAAATTTCAACCAGATAGCTGTATATTTCCAAAATCCAAATGTCACTGGTATATGTTACATTCCCGAAATAAGAAAAAAACATGCTATCTATAGAAAGATAATTTTGTTTCAAACATCAGAGGAAGGCTCCTTAAGAGATAACTCGGCTTTGCAGATTACTGCATCCACAAGCTCTCAAAGGAGTCTTCCAAGATGAGGATTAACCAAAAGATCAGCAGCCTCTTAAATAAATAAACATTTTGAACCCAAGCTATCTATAGAAAGATAATTTTGTTTCAAATATCAGAGGAAGGCTACTAATGAGATAACTCGGCTGTGCAGATTACTGCATCCACAAGCTCTCAAAGGAGTCTTCCAAGATGAGGATTAACCAAAAGATCAGCAGCCCCTTAAATAAATAAAGTGATATTCCATCAGTGGCTCTAGCAATTAATATGTGCAATACCCTTTGGGTTCATTCAAATGAGCTGGTCCTATCAATTATTGCAAACAAAATAATTGCCCTGATATTCGTTATAGAAAAAAAATTCTTTAGTGCCAATCTGGTGTACAGCCCCTTTAATGAAACCGACTCACTTTTTATTTCTATTGCCTTGAGTATAAATGTTAAAATGTCAAAACTATATAAGAAAATAATGTATTATTAATTTATATTATGTATTATTAGATTTACAATTTCATACTCAAACATCAATATTCTTCGGTTAAGCACTGTCAACTGGCCAAATTTCAAGTGGATAGCTGTTTATTTCCAAAATCCAAATGTCACTGGTATACGTTACATTCCCGAAATAAGAAAAAAAACACGCTATCTATAGAAAGATAATTTTGTTTCAAACATCAGAGGAAGGCTCCTAAACAGATAACTCAGCTGTGCAGATTACTGCATCCACAAGCTCTCAAAGGAGTCTTCCAAGATGAGGATTAACCAAAAGATCAGCAGCCTCTTAAATAAATAAACATTTTGAACCCAAGCTATCTATAGAAAGATAATTTTGTTTCAAATATCAGAGGAAGGCTACTAATGAGATAACTCGGCTGTGCAGATTACTGCATCCACAAGCTCTCAAAGGAGTCTTCCAAGATGAGGATTAACCAAAAGATCAGCAGCCCCTTAAATAAATAAAGTGATATTCCATCAGTGGCTCTAGCAATTAATATGTGCAATACCCTTTGGGTTCATTCAAATGGGCTGGTCCTATCAATTATTGCAAACAAAATAATTGCCCTGATATTCGTTATAGAAAAAATATTCTTTAGTGCCAAACTGGTGTACAGCCCCTTTAATGAAACCGACTCACTTTTTATTTCTATTGCCTTGAATATAAATGTTAAAATGTCAAAACTATATAAGAAAATAATGTATTATTAATTTATATTATGTATTATTAGATTTACAATTTCATACTCAAACATCAATATTCTTCAGTTAAGCACTGTCAACTGGCCAAATTTCAACCAGATAGCTGTATAATTCCAAAATCCAAATGTCACTTTCAGGTATACGTTACATTTCCAAAATAAGAAAAAAACGCTATCTATAGACAGATAATTTTGTTTCAAATATATCAGAGGAAGGCTCCTAAAGAGATAACTCGGCTGTGCAGATTACTGCATCCACAAGCTCTCAAAGGAGTCTTCCAAGATGAGGATTAACCAAAAGATCAGCAGCCCCTTAAATAAATAAAGTGATATTCCATCAGTGGCTCTAGCAATTAATATGTGCAATACCCTTTGGGTTCATTCAAATGAGCTGGTCCTATCAATTATTGCAAACAAAATAATTGCCCTGATATTCGTTATAGAAAAAATATTCTTTAGTGCCAATCTGGTGTACAGCCCCTTTAATGAAACCGACTCACTTTTTATTTCTATTGCCTTGAGTATAAATGTTAAAATGTCAAAACTAAATAAGAAAATAATGTATTATTAATTTATATTATGTATTATTAGATTTACAATTTCATACTCAAACATCAATATTCTTCAGTTAAGCACTGTCAACTGGCCAAATTTCAACCAGATAGCTGTATAATTCCAAAATCCAAATGTCACTGGTATACGTTACATTTCCAAAATAAGAAAAAAAACGCTATCTATAGAAAGATAATTTTGTTTCAAACATCAGAGGAAGGCTCCTTAAGAGATAACTCGGCTGTGCAGATTACTGCATCCACAAGCTCTCAAAGGAGTCTTCCAAGATGAGGATTAACCAAAAGATCAGCAGCCTCTTAAATAAATAAACATTTTGAACCCAAAATATCTATAGAAAGATAATTTTGTTTCAAATATCAGAGGAAGACTCCTAATGAGATAACTCGGCTGTGCAGATTACTGCATCCACAAGCTCTCAAAGGAGTCTTCCAAGATGAGGATTAACCAAATGATCAGCAGCCCCTTAAATAAATAAAGTGATATTCCATCAGTGGCTCTAGCAATTAATATGTGCAATACCCTTTGGGTTCATTCAAATGAGCTGGTCCTATCAATTATTGCAAACAAAATAATTGCCCTGATATTCGTTATAGAAAAAAATATTCTTTAGTGCCAATCTGGTGTACAGCCCCTTTAATGAAACCGACTCACTTTTTATTTCTATTGCCTTGAGTATAAATGTTAAAATGTCAAAACTATATAAGAAAATAATATATTATTAATTTATATTATGTATTATTAGATTTACAATTTTATACTCAAACATCAATATTCTTCGGTTAAGCACTGTCAACTGGCCAAATTTCAACCAGATAGCTGTATAATTCCAAAATCCAAATGTCACTGGTATACGTTACATTCCCGAAATAAGAAAAAAAACGCTATCTATAGACAGATAAGTTTGTTTCAAATATATCAGAGGAAGGCTCCTAAAGAGATAACTCGGCTGTGCAGATTACTGCATCCACAAGCTCTCAAAGGAGTCTTCCAAGATGAGGATTAACCAAAAGATCAGCAGCCCCTTAAATAAATAAAGTGATATTCCATCAGTGGCTCTAGCAATTAATATGTGCAATACCCTTTGTTTTCATTCAAATGAGCTGGTCCTATCAATTATTGCAAACAAAATAATTGCCCTGATATTCGTTATAGAAAAAAAATTCTTTAGTGCCAATCTGGTGTACAGTCCCTTTAATGAAACCGACTCACTTTTTATTTCTATTGCCTCGAGTATAAATGTTAAAATGTCAAAACTATATATGAAAATAATGTATTATTAATTTATATTATGTATTATTAGATTTACAATTTCATACTCAAACATCAATATTCTTCGGTTAAGCACCGTCAACTGGCCAAATTTCAACCAGATAGCTGTATATTTCCAAAATCCAAATGTCACTGGTATACGTTACATTCCCGAAATAAGGAAAAAAAACACGCTATCTATAGAAAGATAATTTTGTTTCAAACATCAGAGGAAGGCTCCTTAAGAGATAACTCGGCTGTGCAGATTACTGCATCCACAAGCTCTCAAAGGAGTCTTCCAAGATGAGGATTAACCAAAAGATCAGCAGCCTCTTAAATAAATAAACATTTTGAACCCAAGCTATCTATAGAAAGATAATTTTGTTTCAAATATCAGAGGAAGGTTCCTAATTAGATAACTCGGCTGTGCAGATTACTGCATCCACAAGCTCTCAAAGGAGTCTTCCAAGATGAGGATTAACCAAAAGATCAGAAGCCTCTTAAATAAATAAACATTTTGAACCCAAAATATCTATAGAAAGATAATTTTGTTTCAAATATCAGAGGAAGGCTACTAATGAGATAACTCGGCTGTGCAGATTACTGCATCCACAAGCTCTCAAAGGAGTCTTCCAAGATGAGGATTAACCAAAAGATCAGCAGCCCCTTAAATAAATAAAGTGATATTCCATCAGTGGCTCTAGCAATTAATATGTGCAATACCCTTTGGGTTCATTCAAATGAGCTGGTCCTATCAATTATTGCAAACAAAATAATTGCCCTGATATTCGTTATAGAAAAAATATTCTTTAGTGCCAATCTGGTGTACAGCCCCTTTAATAAAACCGACTCACTTTTTATTTCTATTGCCTTGAGTATAAATGTTAAAATGTCAAAACTATATAAGAAAATAATGTATTATTAATTTATATTATGTATTATTAGATTTACAATTTCATACTCAAACATCAATATTCTTTAGTTAAGCACTGTCAACTGGCCAAATTTCAACCAGATAGCTGTATAATTCCAAAATCCAAATGTCACTGGTATGTACGTTACATTCCCGAAATAAGAAAAAAAACGCTATCTATAGACAGATAATTTTGTTTCAAATATATCAGAGGAAGGCTCCTAAAGAGATAACTCGGCTGTGCAGATTACTGCATCCACAAGCTCTCAAAGGAGTCTTCCAAGATGAGGATTAACCAAAAGATCAGCAGCCCCTTAAATAAATAAAGTGATATTCCATCAGTGGCTCTAGCAATTAATATGTGCAATACCCTTTGGGTTCATTCAAATGAGCTGGTCCTATCAATTATTGCAAACAAAATAATTGCCCTGATATTCGTTATAGAAAAAATATTCTTTAGTGCCAATCTGGTGTACAGCCCCTTTAATGAAACCGACTCACTTTTTATTTCTATTGCCTTGAGTATAAATGTTAAAATGTCAAAACTAAATAAGAAAATAATGTATTATTAATTTATATTATGTATTATTAGATTTACAATTTCATACTCAAACATCAATATTCTTCGGTTAAGCACTGTCAACTGGCCAAATTTCAACCAGATAGCTGTATATTTCCAAAATCCAAATGTCACTGGTATACGTTACATTCCCGAAATAAGAAAAAAAACACGCTATCTATAGAAAGATAATTTTGTTTCAAACATCAGAGGAAGGCTCCTTAAGAGATAACTCGGCTGTGCAGATTACTGCATCCACAAGCTCTCAAAGGAGTCTTCCAAGATGAGGATTAACCAAAAGATCAGCAGCCTCTTAAATAAATAAACATTTTGAACCCAAGCTATCTATAGAAAGATAATTTTGTTTCAAATATCAGAGGAAGGCTACTAATGAGATAACTCGGCTGTGCAGATTACTGCATCCACAAGCTCTCAAAGGAGTCTTCCAAGATGAGGATTAACCAAAAGATCAGCAGCCCCTTAAATAAATAAAGTGATATTCCATCAGTGGCTCTAGCAATTAATATGTGCAATACCCTTTGGGTTCATTCAAATGAGCTGGTCCTATCAATTATTGCAAACAAAATAATTGCCCTGATATTCGTTATAGAAAAAAAATTCTTTAGTGCAAATCTGGTGTACAGCCCCTTTAATGAAACCGACTCACTTTTTATTTCTATTGCCTTGAGTATAAATGTTAAAATGACAAAACTATAAAATAAAATAATGTATTATTAATTTATATTATGTATTATTAGATTTACAATTTCATACACAAACATCAATATTCTTTGGTTAAAACAAATGCATGTACACAAACATTCACTTCATTACTAATAAGGTACCTTAAATAATAAGGTTCCAATGCATGTGGTCCAATGTTGTAGTTGTTCTGGCAAAACTTCAGACAGGTTGCTGGATATATTCCTATTAACACACTTCAAGATGAAATAGTTCAATCCGTCTATAAGAAAAAGATACAAATCATATTTGATATGCAGTATTCAAAAAACATAAATGGTTATACCAAGAATACATTTATGTGCCACCATGTTGAATTTTTTAACAATACAATTACTACAATTTTGATACAAATAGCAGTCCAACTGCAATCATAACCAACTAAAATAATACCATGACCAACCTCTTAAATGATCCTGAAAGTATTATATCATCATATAAAATTATCAGCTGTGTCTACCAAGGAAGTCAGGTGAACAATGACTTTCAAAACTCCCTCCTAAATTGAGCAAACAACTGGTCACACCTGATGACAACAAAAGGCCACACAGGTCAATATGTTCCTTCAATCACCACTTATGGTCAAAGGGAGATAATCACAACATTATCTCAAATAAGATCTGGTTAGGCCTTAAAAAAAATGTTTGGTTATGGTCACATCCTTTTTTATTTTTTTATTAGGCGTTGGAGAATGGTGTTAAAGTTATCTTCTGTATAAGCATTTAAGGTTTTAAAGTTTATATTAGTATGTGCTTAAAAGAACCCTTAATATTCTCATAGAAATTTAAATTTCAAATTGACATAAATTCAAAATTGTGATTTCTCCACCCAAGGAATGCTTGCTTTTTTGCTTGAATGGTGACAAAGACATCAGAACAATGATGCAGGTCAGTCAAATAACTTGTTTTTCCTTGCCAAAACATGGTTAAGAATTTAAAAATGTGCCTGTCAACAGAAATAAAAAGAAAATTTAAAACAAAAAAGTCAATCAAGGGCCATAATTTGTATTAAGGGCTAAAATGGAGTTATGTAACCTTATTGTAAGATGGTCAACATTAATTGTGTGAAGTATTTAGTCAATTGAATGAAGGGTATAGGAGATTTTTATTAAAATCCAAACTTGACCTTAACTGCTGCACTCTCACAGATTTACCATTTTTACAACTTTTTATTTTGTTTGTCTTGGAAAGAGCAATTTTTGCGTAAGGCCACAACAAATTGATCATTTGTTCTACGGATTTTGCCCAAAAAAAAGTAGGAGCGAGCAAGCGAAAAAAAAAAAAACTTTTTTTTAAATTTATGGCAAATCAGAGGCGAGCGAAGAGCGAAAATTAAAAAAAAAATGTATATTTCTTACCAAATTTATCATACAACTATGTCAAGAAATGCTTTTTAATTGCAAAAAAAGGTTCTCAGTTATAAATGAAAAGGTTTTGAAAGCATCACATGAAAATATGTCTCAATATTTAACAAATGGCAATTATAAAGATCCAGTGCTTAACTATTAACTTTCATTGCATTAGCAATTTAATTGTGGATATTATTGTAAAGACAGCATTCCTCACAGTAACCTGCAATTATTCGAAGAATATAAAAATGTATATAACACAGAGAACATTTCTGAAAAAATACAATGAACATTGAAGCAGTGTTAAACAAATCTGCAAATGTGGCCTGGTCATTATATTAGAGCAGGTGGTGGAATAAAGATGTTTCCGTTTCAAGACCTCACTTTTACCATGAACCTATGGTTTAAAGGTCTGTGCCTTGAAAAAGAATAACATGACAACCTCCATAGCTTCAATGCCTGTAAGAAACAGGACACTTTATCACTAATTGATCAAAGAAAATAAGTGCGATAAGAACAAAAAATTTAGAAAATTCAAACAGTCATTTACTTATAAAAGGTTTTATTTTCTGATTTTACTGATGTTATTATGCACCAGTCAATTGTAACCACGCCCCCAAGGTCTGGGCAATAACGGGGACTTTGACTTCTGGTCCAGCCAAACCCAGGTAAAATCTCCGCCCTGTGGGAACGAACTGATGGTAAAATCACCGCCAAATGCCCACGCAGCCCAGAGAAGGCACATTCCCTGCTATATTTTGCGCGATAAAACCCACCGCATTCACCCGGCACTGCGGGGCCACCTGAAAGGTAAAAACACGGCCCATTTCCCCGGCTATTCCCGGTATACCCCCGCACCGGGGGGAGCCGTGGTTACAATAGACTGGTGCATTTTAATACTGTATGTGTAAATACAGACTGTTTCTAAAACATTTACAAGTCCTACTTTTTTCTGTTTATAACACTTATGAGTACAGTATATGAATACTGAGAAATGCATTTCAGAATTTTAAAAAAATAACTCACGAAAACATGTTCAATGGTTGTAAGTCGTGTGTCCGGCGTGTATTTGAATAGAAGTTTTGCACTCAAAATCTGATTTAGTCATTATTTAGCACTAAATTTTGAGTGCAAAACAATGAATTACTTAAAACACACATAGATAATTAATGCCTTCGACGCTGTGAAACTGCTGTTGTTTACTGAAGGCTATAAATCCATTGACTATGACTCTGATTTTTACTTAAAACGTGTATTTTACATTACGAAAACTGATTTAGTAAACTGAAAATGAATACCGGAAATAAATAACAACAGTGCGTCCTGCAAAATATTCCCGACAAAAAAGACTGTCAACAAATATCGGCTGTTTTGCGGTTACCCGGACCTGACTTTGTCCTGACACGAGGAAAGTTTGCTCGCGAAGAATGTAAAGCATGGAAATACCTTCAAAAATAGACGAAGTCGACGTTACAGGTTTAAATTTTAAATAAATCAAATTAAGAAAATAGTGGAAATTCAGAAGTATACAAAAAAAAATCCGCGCGGCCAAATAATATGTGCGGGCGCAATTTTTTTTATTTTGTTATTTTTTTGCGTTTTTCGAATTTTAGGTGCGGCAAATCCGACGAACATATGATCAATTTGTTGTGGCCTAAATATCTTCAAACCAATGATATAAGATTGCTGACAAAAAATCAGATCATAGATTTTCATATTTCCATTCGAAAATTAATGTTTTATGGCCTAAACCGCTACTTACGGTTTAAGAAAAATGCATAAAACATGGGTTTTTTTAATACTGGTTTCAATGGATTTTCGCTAAAATCTGCTCGTTCCAAAACAAAAAATAAAAAGGTTGTCAAAACGTTCAATCTGTGAGAGTGCAGCTTTAAATGTTAACATGCCCTTAAAATTTATCAGAAGTTCGTAAGTCAATCAGGGGCCATAACTTGTATCAAAGATATAATGAAGTTGGATATTATGGAGTTATGTTACCTCATTGTGTGAATGGTCCTGAACAATTGTGTGAAGTATTAAGTCAACTGAATGAAGAGTATAGAAGTTATAAATAAATATCAACCTGCCATAAATCATTAACCTTTAAATCAACTTGAACTTTATTATGAACATTGATATCATTTATAACATCATTTATCTTTCAAAATAAGGATACTTTATTTCATTCAACCATTAAAAATAAAACTACTCGCCTACTGGAAGTCCTTGTCCAAATATCTGTACGTTTATGGATTTTTTAAATTTTTGATATAGCAAATCCTTCACGTACAAATTGTTAAGTATCAAAAGTGGGTAGTTATTCCGATCGGGATTCAGGGTTAAAGCATATAACATCTATAAAATATCATAAAAACAAGAAATATTACCAGTTACGTTATTTTATATTTAAGTTCCGTACACCGAAAATAAATATCCGACTTCTAACTTCTAATTATGAGTTTGACGGGTTTTCTTCATTTCATTCGGTCAAAACATAATGATATATATATGAAGGGCACAATTTTAAAATAATCAGAATATTTCGGCCATGGCTGAGTTGTTACAATTGTATTAATGCACCAGTCAATTGTAGCCCCACCCCGGCCGGTCCAGCCAACCCCGGGTAAAATCCCCTCCCTGCAGGGACCAACTGTTGGTTAAACCCCGGCCATATGCCCCCGCACCCCAGAGACTCTATATAGGGCCCAATCTTTGCTAAATTTGGCGCACTCACCCGGCCCTGCGGGGCCACCTGGAAACACAGCTCTTTTCCCCGGCTATCCCCGGTATACCCCTGGACTTGGCGGGGGGGCGTGGTTACAATTGACTGGTGCATAACAAGGTCTATCTCAAAGCTTGTCAGAGGTGCCAGAGTTATTACGATTGGATCGAGTTGTTCCCCTTGGCATTAATTGTTGTCTGTGTCAGTCAACCTTCGTTTTATTGGAAAGGTAAACAATGTGTTTTAATGCATTAAATGCTTGTTATGTGCAAAATAACTTTTAACTTACATGGTAAAATATGAATATAGCCTGTGTGTATCATCTATCAGTGTACTAAGACTTCCTTTGTTTACTGTGAAATCGAAGTTGATATATAAATGTATAATCTTTAATACATATATGTTGAGGATTTAATTACCTTTCAAATTATGTGGCCTTAAAAAGTATTTCTATAGTATGTGTCCGACACCTGACCTATTTGTTGACATAGGGTTCGGTCATTTTGTTTTGTGACGTATGTATAATCAATCGGTGTACATATGACATTTTCACTAGATAACAATACCAAACATGGAGGTTACGTGACCGCGAATATGCAAGTTGTTAAGAAGCACCAGTGTCAGTGAAGTCATCTGCATATATAAATAGATGAAAATCTGATCTGGGCTTTGCGAGATTCTAGCAATAGCAATGGCTTACACAGGGTTCGAATTTAGACTTGCATACTCGCAAAACGCTTTTATTCAAGCTCGCACAATTCTGCGAGTGGCTTTTTCTAGACCACAAAATGTTAAAAGGAAAGCAGAATAAACATGAACTTAACTCCGCTATGTAGTTGAGTGTAAACAGCCTATAAGTGGCATGTTTACACAACCAGTATAAAGAAGACAGTACGGAGTCACGCTCTAGTAAGTTTCCAAAATAGAACAAATACGGAAAAAGCCGAGTTTTATTACGAATCTTTCTGGGATTCTCCGAGGCATGCATAAAACAAAGTGAATTAAAATGATGTAATCACCTAACTCAGTCATTAGCTAAATTTAGCCCAACTGTCAAAGTTTTTGTTATCAAAATGCGGCCAGCATCTGATGAGTCTTTCCATACTTCCCAAAAAGAATAAGCCATCAACAAGTTCTAGTAGTCGAGTCACTCAAGATTGATACTTTTTAATATTCATAATATGTCTTAGGTGTAAATTTCTACTTTAATTAGACAATATAATTATAAGGGAATAAAGCAAATGATAAAATTGCAAGTTGATTTTTCATTTTGCGAGTTGCCTCAAAAAGCACTCGCAAAATTTTGCGAGTGCTCCTCAAAGTTAAATTCGAACCCTGTTACATTTAGAAAGTTTTAAAAAGTAGAATATAGAAAAACAAGAGCTATCATATCGACCATGCCGCTTCGACTTAGAATCAGTGACGATGTAATATTAATACCAAGTTTGGTCTCTTTATGTCAAACCTAACTAAAATTATTTTATACATAAGGTGACTTTGATGCTGCCCTCCCACCAGCCTGCCCAAACAATGACGCCAGTCATTCAAATAACTTGATTTCCCATTATGAAAATGTGGTTAAGAATATACAAATATGCCTTTCAAAGGAAATTAAAAAAAAATATTAAAAAATATATAAAAAATTCAAGGGCCATAACTTGTACTTAGGCTTAAAACGGAGTTATGTTTCTTGTTGTAGGATGGTCGTAAATAATTTTGAATTTTATTAAGTGCATTTAATGAACGGTATAGAAGTTATTTTTTATTAAAATCCCAACTTGCCCTTAACTTTTACTTGCCTAAAACTTTAACCTAAGTCAATCAGGGGCCATAACTTGTATTGAGGGTATGGAGTTATGTAACCTCATTGGGTGATGGTCCTGAACAATTGTGTGAAATATCAAGTCAATTGAATGAAGGGTATATAAGTTACTAAACAATATCCCAACCTGCCCTAAAACTTTAACCTAAGTTCCATAGTCAATCAGGGGCCATAATTTGTATAAAAGATAATATGGAGTTATCTAACCTCATTATGTGATGGCTCTGAACATCTGTGTGAAGTATTAAGTCAATTGAATGAATGGTATTGGAGTTTTAAGTAAAAATCCCAACTTGCCCTAAAACTTTAACCTAAGTCAATCAGGGGCCATAACTTGTATTTAGGATAATATGGAGTTAAGTAACCTCATTGTGGGATGGTCCTGAACAACTGTGTGAAGTATTAAGTTATTTGAACAAAGGATATAGAAGTTATTAATAAATATTCCAACTTGCCCTAAAACTTTAACCCAAGTTTCATAGTCAATCAGGGGCCATAATCTGTGTAAAGAATAATATGGAGTTATCTAACCTCATTATGTGATGGCCCTGAACAACTGTGTAGCCAATTGAATGTAGGGTATTGGATTTATAAGTGAAAATCCCAACTCGCCCTAAAACTTTAACCAGACGCCGACACCGACGCCGACGCTGGGGCGAGTAGTATAGCCCACCTATTCTTCAAATAGTCAAGCTAAAAATGTAATTACGTATATATTTTAATTACTTGGGAAACGACATGATCTTCAAATGTTTGTAGCTGACAGTTCTCTCGAATGAATATAAACAATCCGAAGTGCAGGTACCCGTTCATGTGATCATTATTCGGCATGTTTCAGATTACATTGATAGATGGTATACACCGATAGATGACACATTTAGTATAAACCTTATGATCAATTTCAACCATAAAATACTTTACTTAATACAATTTCAATATTTTTAAAACACCCCCGCTTTTTGCACCAACCCGTTTAGACGTAAGGGATTGGAAGAATTCCGTATAACACGTCTATTATTTTAGACTACTGGAAGCCCCAGCCAAAATACGTCATTTTATAATTGATTAAATTGTTCATTGTTTACTGAAAACACAAACAGTACCTCTACATTAAAAAAGATATTGTACAGGGCCATACTTTATTCCTGTTTAATGAGCATTGGTCCGCAGACACGGCAAGTCAGTTTGAGGATGAAATCGAATAAAAGTCAAGATGTTTACCATTTTTCTTTCGCACGCAATTTCGAAAGGCAAAACGTATTATCACAAACGGATAAAACCGGTATGTGACTTAACTGGAAATACAGAAATTCATGTAATTACAACAGGAACAAACATCAACTTATTACTATTTTTTTCATTGTATGCAAATTGGAATCACTTTATAATTGGTTAATATTTTAATACGAAAACAAAGACTACGACGAAACAGCCTAATAGCTCATGTCAACTGGCTATGTACAAAGTCAACATATTATTTTCACTTGCTTCAAGAAGACCACCGATTTCACATACGCCTAATGGTATTCATGCTGCGAAGGCAAAGTTACCGTTTCTGAATTTGTTTGTACAAAGTGACAGTCATACGTAACTTTAAATAAATCATTACTTATGGTCACTTAGGGTTAGTTTACAGTTACTGGGTAAAAAAATCTGCGGATCTTCATCGTTAAATAATAAGTAAAAAAAGTTCCATAACACCCTGTCAACTCATCAGAATTAAGCTGTAGTACCATTGGATGTTTACATTACGCATTAACCGTGTACAATTGTATCAGAAACATTGCCTGCTAAACGTTTAAACATTTGATTTTGAATGTATTTAACAATAAACATACATGTATTTTACTTAATCTGTTAAGTCACATTTGGATATAAACGAAATCCTAGCCGAATCGTTTGAAGACAACCACAACGTTTTTAAATAAACACAATATTAATAAATTAGATAACTACATTTACATTAAGTCCCATAAGCCACTATATTACATTATGCATAATCATAAATGAACATGTAAATATAACCAATAACTAAAGTAAATAGAAGTAAAAAGCAAACATTTTTCAGAATACAAATATGATACATGTATATCGATGATATGAAAACTGTTTGTGTGTGCTTTAATTGTGATTCTATAAAACACACAAAAAGGGCTCATCGTAGTATAGCCTGGAAGTTTATGGACGTTGTGTATATATCTGAAATTAGGCATTGTACATTATAACACACATACAATTAATAAACAAATGTGCATACACAAAACGAAGTGTTTTGCAATATAACTAAAATACGAAGATAATTTTAAAAATATATGTGAATTATCAGTGGATCCATGTAATCCGAAGTCGGATTTCCATTCAATTTTCATTTCATTTATTTTTTGTTCAAGTATCTATAACTTCGGCGATTTTGTATTTATTTCATCAGAATTAAAAATTTAAACCCTTTTATCATGTGCATTCAAATATGCATACAATAAAACCGGTCATTCGGAGCTCCTCGGCCATTTTTTCAAAAACAACCTCGGATGTATATGGACGGTTTACATACTTAAAAAGTGGTACGTTTAAGTCCGCTGCAAATAATCGCGTAGTAATATTATTTAGTAGTTAAAATTTATGACTTAACTCTTGGGAATCGTAATTATGTTTGCAATAATAAACTTCACTGGCAATCAATTTAAACTGAGAGCGATGAATACAATTCTTAAACACTACATTTAATTAATGCTTTTATTTAAAAAATACGGACTACTTCAACAGATGTACCGGCATTCATCCGAGGTTGTTTTTGAAAAAATGGCCGAGGAGTTCCGAATGTAAAACCGGTGTGTTATCATTGGATCTTGAATGGAATTGGATTCCGGGTTCATCACGTACCAGTATAACAACTTTTAAATAGATAAAACGTCTTATTCTACAAACGATACAGAGTTTCCGATTTGTACTGTATAATTCAATATTTACATGTACATGTACATGTATTAACTTGTGATATATGTTTTAATTGTTTTGCTATACTTCACCATATTTCAGGTCCAAGTTGGCCCTTGCTCTGGAGCGCAGACGATGCCGCCGAAACGGGCAGTGCACGCGTCCCACGACACTGCCAGGCGCACGAGGGGTCGGGATCCTGATTCGGCAAGTAGGGATCAGTCATGGGCATGTCTGGCAGTTTTTCGAAATAAACCACAGTATCTAACTACAGTAGAAGGTAAGCAAACATCGAGTTATAAATTGAGTTTCTCTCGATCTGAGTTAAAAACTAACCCTGATGTTTTTATGTCAAGGTCAACATCCTCATGAACACTCATGATTGCAGTAGAAAGATGAAATGTTTGACCTTAAACATAGATTATCCCATATTGTTTCAAACGCCTAGTTGAAGCCTTCAATAAGTGACAACCGACCCCACCCCAATCAATGTAAAGTACACAACTTTTGTGTATTGATTTTTGTTTTTATTGCTGACTTCTGTATATCAGGTCTAAGATCTGAGTGTCCTGCTGTTCAGTTCTTGAAGTTTATAATAGAAATGAACAAATGTTTTTTTGTTGTTGTTTTTTAAATTTCAAATAGTGATACTTAAATTATTTTTACAATGCTTTAGAATAATGATATATATGATAGCCCATTTATATAACTGCACATGATGCTTCAAAATGTGGATATTACCAATAAAGTGCATTGAAATATGTCAGTCATATATATATATTGCCCAGTGCCACTAAATCGGGTTTATGTTTAAACTTTTTGCTACTGAGCTTGTTTCTGTAGCCTTTTGCATAAATAATCATAATTGTTTGTCTTAATGCGCTGCAGTTCTTTTTCACAAGTAGATATTTGGTAGTGTCAGTGTTGCTGTTTTTGATGCCTTGGTCATATTTATATTTCGAATATTCCAAAGTTCCTATCAATCCGCACTTTGTTAATATTGAATTTATGTTGAAGAACCATTGATATCGGGCTCTTATTATATCATGAGGTAAAGTTTGAACTGTTTTGTATATGCGTTTTTATATCATCGATGATAGTTTACTACTACTACTATTATTATCATTATTATTATTATTATTATTATTATTATTATTATTATTATTATTATTATTATTATTATTATTATTATTATTATTATAAACCATATAATTTGGAATTGAACATTTTAATTTGAGAATATACTTTAAAAAATTCAGCTGAATCCTTTCTATAACACCAAAATTCCCTTTACCCCAGATTTCTGATCTGTAATGTAGAATTGGTTGAACTGTTTTATGGAATAAGTCTATTTGAAGATGGATAGGTAGATTGAGTCTATTAGAGTTTCTGAGAAGACTATAAGTTGCTCTAGTTGCCTACGATGCAATATGTATTTTGTTTTTATAGAAAGAACCTGTTCTACTAAACAGCACACCTAGGTATTTATATTCTTTCACTATATCAAACGGTTGATTGTTAAGAGGAGAATTTAAATTTGGTTGTCGGCCTTTTGAAAATATTAGTTTTTTTATTTTGTTGTATTGATCGTAAGTTTCAAGTCAGTGCAGTAATTATAATAGGCATCGAGAGCATTTTGCAGGTCATTTGTCGTTTCTGCCATTATATCTATGTCATCTGTAATAACAGAATAAAAAGCTTTAGAAACTGGGGAAGTTCGTTGTCTTCATTAGGTCGAATTGAAATTCCGTTTACGGTTGGCTTTGACTGTAAGTATTCATGTAGATCATGAAGACATAATGAAAATAAAAGAGGCGAAATATTTTCTCCTTGTCTGACTCCTATATTGGAAGGAAAATAATTTGAGTATTTTGCAGTAGATGAAGAGAACACACACGATTTGATATTATTGTACATATTAGTTATAACCCTTAAGCATTTTTTCTGAAAATTGCATTTTTTCCCCCCACAATCCAGATATCCATACTTTGTCAAAGGCTTGGTTAAGGTCAATAAATGCACAAAATAACTTCTTTCTATGGTGATTCAAATTAGCTATTAGATGCTGTAGAACAAACATATGATCTGATGTCGAGTATCCTTTTCAAAAACCAGCTTGACAGTTATTACTGACATCATTATCTTCAACATAATTTGCTATCCTATTATTTAAAACACTAGTAAATAATTTGCCAAGACAGCTTAGAAGTGTTATTTGACGATAGTCCTCAGGTTTTGTTTTATCCCCTTTTTTGTCAATTGGATTTACAATTCCAAATTGTCCAAACTTCTTTATTAGTATTATTATTATTATTATTATTATTATTATTATTATTATTATTATTATTATTATTATTATTATTATTATTATAATTATTGTTAATATTACTATAGTAGTTTACATTCTTCAACAGATTTTACTCTCATTACCTTTGTTAATTATTTTCCAGAATTCTTTAGAATTATTTCCTTTTAGGGTTCTTAGTTTTGTTATTTTATTATAATGGTGAATTGACCTGTAAAGATTCCCTCAGTTCTGTTACTTGATAGCGTCACAAATTTAAATGTTCCATGTCTCAATCTTGAAAGTTCAATTCTAAATCCTGGGTATTGATATTCTTGTTTTTGGAGAACCCTGGCAAATCTTTTTTCATTTTTAAAACATTTGTGGAAACTATAAATAAATTTAAAAATACTATTAACATTTCAACACTTGTAGCAACAAAACTGAACCAGGCAAACAACGATGCACAGTTTTCAACAGCCACGTCGGTCATTACTTACCCACAAGAACCGGGGCTGATTTCAACTAACGAACATAATTCATACGCAGATGCTGTAAAGCGACAACCTCCGCAAGGGCCCAAAAGTAAAATCGCAGTTCGTGTTACGAAACGAAACAATCAGGTGAAACAACAAAAAGCCGGAGAGACAGTTTTCTCGGGAGAAATACAAAACAATGAGCATGAAGCTCAGAAAGGCGACGGCGGCACAGAGCCGGTCTTCCAGAGTGTAAGCTCAGGGCGTACTCGTAGATACTACGTTGGTGGTATAGGGAAAGAGTCCAACCGGGCCGGGCTGATAAAATTTCTTACAGATAGAAACATAAACTGCGAAGATAACTATTTACAAAAATGATTGGGAGAAAGTCGAAGAAAAGACGTTCTGGCCGCGAAAGGTATATTGTAGGCGCTGGTACTCAGAGCTGGAGTGGGAAAACATGTTCTATACCACTGCTGACCGTGAACAGAATCAAAGCTATAACATTGATTAAGTTACGTGATGAATACATACAAAAGTAAAATCAATTTGACTAACTATGCTATTTTCTTACTGTTATTAATTATGAACACACAATCAACTTGTAGTATACTCACATGGAATGTACGAGGAGCAATGTCATCTGCGAGAAGCTTGAGCTATATGTTAGACCAATATTCAGTAGACGTTGCAGTTATAACTGAACACAAAATACTCGAAAAATCAAATCTTCCTGAGATCTATTCACGGAAACTTCGACGCTATCACCATCTGTAACCCGGAGCCTGATCCAAACGCGAAATATGGCAAAGGAGGGATTAGCATACTCTTTAAAAAGTCTCTATCTTTTTCGACAAAACCTATAGTAATTCAAAACTGCTCAAACATAAGTGGCCTAAAACTATATTCAAAACATAATTTGACAGTTTTTATATTCGCTGTATACATGCCATCAGTAAACTATGAAATCGACAATTACATCGAATGTCAGGACCATATGCAAGGCTTATTTGATGCGTACTCTTTAGAAGACGTAATTCTTGTTCTGTGGAGACCTAAATGCCGACGTCACTTCCGACAACAGTCAACGGGCAAATCTTTTGACACGATTTATGAAAAATAATAGCTTAATGATCGTACCAACAAAAAGCACCGACTCTTTTACATTTCGACCAACACGAAAAACGCTTGACTACGTCGTCATCGGAACATGGCAGTCAGATGTTATTCTTAACAACAGGGTGCTAAATGACGATTGCTGTGCGGTTTCAGACCACCTTCCGCTCCTTACACAGCTGCACATCCCCTGCTCACACTTCGTCCAAGATGCCGAGAACTATATCGCATGTAACAAATGTTCTGTAGCTAACTTCGAGAATTATGTTAGCATCTTAGAAGCATATCAAAAAACTTTAAATACATATCGTCTATGTGCAGACGAAGATACCATTGAATTGTTGTATTCTCATATATTAAAATCAATCTGTGCAGCTTCTCAAGCGTTACCGCAGGCACGGATCAACGCACACACAAAACCGTATTGGAATAAAGACGTAAAATCAGCGCACTCAGCACAGCGCACGGCCAGAAAACGCTGGGTAGAAAATGGGTCTATAAGGCAAAGTGGACATCATTTATATGACAATTATAAAGCGGCAAAACGTGTTTTTATTCAAAAACAGGCAAAGTCTCAATGTGACAATTACTTTTATGACGAACTTAACCGTGTTGTAACTTGTGATATACGTTTGTTTTGGAGACTTTTCCGCTCAAAGCAGAATCATAATAAGACAAAAGAAACTATTAACGAAATTCAGTGGAATAATAAAACTTTTAGAGACCCCCCAGGACATTTTCAAATGCCTTTAGCGATTATTATAAAGATGTTTTTTTCGCCTAAACAGTTTCCTGATTATGATACTATTTCCCATGCTAAACTAGCTGAGAAAATACAAACGTTTCTTAAATCCAATGACTACTCGTCGGATGACGTACTAACTTGTGACGTCACATGTAATAACATTAATGGCATATTGAAAGAACTGAAACGAAGAAAAGCGCCAGGTCATGACAAAATTATGAATGAGCACTTAATATATGGCGGATCAACTCTACAATATTATCTCAAAGTGTTATTTAATATGATGATAAAAGCCTCGTATATACCAAAAGATTGCAAATTGGGAATTATCATACCCATTCACAAACAGAACAAGATAAAAATTGCATGTAAAAGTTACCGTCCTATCACATTACTGCCTGTGATATACAAAGCTTTCGAAAAACTGGTGCATAAACGCCTTCAAACATGGTCAGTTAAACATACAAAACAATTTCCAAATGCACAACAAAATAAATATCAAAAAGGACTAACAGCATCCTTTGCTCTTCAGGAAACTATATTCACAAATCTAGAGTACGGCTCACGGTCATACGTAGCAACACTAGACACTTCCGGTGCCTTTGACAATGTATTGCACCCAGCCCTATTTGTTAAACTTCATGACTATGGAATTCAAGTGAGAATGCTGAGAGTACTCATCAACTGTTATACAGACTTAAAGGGCACGGTATTAGTAAACGGTATACAGTCGACGCCATTTCCGGTCCGCCAAGGCGCCAGTCAGTGAGGGATACTTTCAACATGGCTGTATCTCCTCTTCATTGATGAACTTTTAAACAAGCTACAGGTTTCTCCCCATGGATCTTACATTGGAACCATAAACACTGGTAACCCGACCCTTGCTGACGACCTCACATTGATATCATCGAACAAAGCTGCGCTACAAGCCCAAATAAAGGTTGTTGTTGCTTACGCAAATTTATGGGGCTATCAGTTAAACGAAAGCAAATGTTCGTACTTAATCTTCGGAAATAGTCAAACAGTAAACGACTCGTTGGTCGAAGCCATACAACGCTTGTCCAATCAGAGTCAACAACACACGTCGGCATAGAAATCCATAGATCTTGTAAATGTGCCACGGCCGTTGACGCCAGAATAAGAAAAGGACGATCATCGCTCTTTTCCTTGCTAACAATCAGAGAGTCAGCCTACAATGTCAATCCGCTAATGCTTGCTGGCTTAGTGCAAAAATTCTCTACACCAACCGTTCTATATGGCTCTGAATTATGGTCGTCACTCACTGAATCCGGCATTACGAAGCTCGAACGTTACGTTCGTCTCGCGGCTAAGATGTGTCAAATCTTAACACGAGGACACGAACTGATATGGCTCCCAGTCTGTTGGGATGGCATTCTATTGTATCACAGATCGACCTACGAAAGCTCAGGTTTTTCCACAAACTGTGCACTTCAAATGCATCACTACTTGTGAAGAAGGTGTTCGACTATAGGCTACAGTTATTCTGTACTCGCGGTAATAGCAACCAACTTGGCTTTATCCCAGACATCTTCAAAATCCTTAGCAAATATGATTTAGATCAGCACATACACACCTACAGATGTACAGCAAAGCTTCCTACAAAACTGGCTTGGAAACGGTCAATCAGAACAGCTATCACGGGCTTCTATAACGATATATGGTGATCCAGAGTCACCGGCGACCCGGAGTTTCAACTGTTTAGCAGTTTCCATATTCGCGTCTAACCGTCCTTAATATGGTCAATTGCGAAATCACGAGAAGATATACGTCATGCGATATCAACCATCCGCTTCCTCACAAACACAAGACATCCCCAGGCCGGGATATGTACTCGATGTTGACGTCCATCGTGTTTCTTCGTGTCCAAGGCTTTCCGCCGAGAGACAAGTGTTAATGAACAGACTCGAGACCCCATGTAATAGTGCAGAGTTTATCTACTACTGTACCCGCGCGATTCGTCATGAACATGTTGCACCGAGTGATCATACAGACACACGTATCCGTGCAGTCTGTAGATATTTTCACAATGCATTGTGCAAACAGACTTAATAGACTTACACTCACAAAGCACATCCCACTGCTGATTATTCGCATAAAAAAATAGTACTATGTTCGTCTTTCTATGTTTCTTGCTTGTTCATGAGTACAATCTTTAAAACTTATACGACAGCTCTAATATAATTGTAACATTTATTTTTGGTTATCCTTTTATTTTGCATGTCTCAGTGCGTTTTAAGGCTTTTGAACATTAAAACGGATGCAGTAAAATCAAAGGTATTATTATAAAAGCAGATTTTCCTGAGCACCTTCTATTACTTGTATTTCAATTTCGGCAAGTTTTTGAACTAGGTGCCACGAAATGTTTTTGGATATTGATTCTTTTTTCTATTTCATTTTTTTTATTCTTTTCTTGGAATAAAATAAAATAGTAGAAATAAGTATTCAGTGTAATGTACATCGCATTAATGATAATAGCTACAAACTCGGAAATATAAGCTCAGTTCTAAAGTATATGCGTTATTTTACAAAATTATTACATTAACATCGTCATCCTTGTGTAACAACTTTGTGCCTTATAACATGTAATATATATTGCTGTGCATACTGTATATATGACCGTTTGTTTGTTAAATATGTTTAAATCACTTTCGGGTGGAAATAAAGAGAATAAGTAAACCAAGCTAATGGTTTATTCTTATTATAGGAAATAATAAGTTCTTTTTACTTGTTTCATTCTAATTGAACCTGCATCCTTAAAGTCCACAATTGTCAACGCGATTAAATTAAAAAAAAATCATTCTTCTTCCAGCAGCAATTATCTTGAATATTGGACATACAGGGCTTCGATTAAAGGAAGTTTGGAAGTATATTACTCCCTAGAAATGGGTTTTAACTTCCAAAATTGATTCCTTGGAGGAACAAAAACTTCCATAATTTTGAAAAAATCGTCCAAAGTATAAGCTTTGAAGTTCAAAATATCAAAACCTTGTGTCAATATTACTTTTATGGTCACATTATTTATGCAACAAGCTACAGAAACAAGCTCAGTAGCAGAAAGTTTTAATCAAGTTACAAGTTCAATCAGTCTTTTAGTAAAGTGAATTATTATAATATATGTCTTTAAATTTGACTTGTTAAAATTGTAAAATACTTCAATACCCTGTGTGCTGCATTGATGATGATTGAATGGATAGTAGTTTAGGTTATTTACATCTCTACTTCAGTTTAAGGGGTTTCATGCGATGCAGGGCCTCAACCTGTTCCAGCTGCTAATGCCCTCCTCTTCATTTCATTTTGGCGGCAGACTCAACACATTTAATATACTTAGCACATCAAAGCTTCTTGGCAGAAAAGTGAAATTTATTAAAGTTTATATTATTATTCAATGCTTTTCTTTACTTTTTTGTGAATAGTGCTCTTAAGATTATAATTACAATCACAATTATACTTGAAACATTCCATTTAGGTCATAACATATTTGTGTACCTTTTCTTCCCTGTTACAGCACAGGACGATCATGTTGTTACTTCGACTGGCTCCAAGGATGGCTAAATGCACCTGCAGAGAAATAATACTCTTGCAACGTGTAATTTTACTGCACATTCCACTCTTTTTTTAATCACAAGTCGTGACAATTTTAATACCATTTATGTCTTTTAGGATTTGTATGAATATCATGTTTATGTTTAATAAGTTATCCCAACATATATTAAGGAGCGAATTGCGGGATTTGTGTTATTATTAGGGTATGAGGGTTGAGTTAAGCTGATAAAAGAGTGTGGAGTCCAAAGAATTTTTATTTACTTTAAGTGTATTGTGCCCTTGTGCATTTTTGTTTAATGTTTTGTAGACAAAGATTACTAACAAACTAAAATGAAAACAAACATGTACTTGACATACACGTTAGCTTGCCAAGGAGAATAATTGCGTAAGAGTGACTTCAGCAAGTGAGCAGCTTTTTTGATTTAGTCAAATCAAATAGAGAAATCTCATTGTCAGGCAGCTTTTAACAACTGTAAAAATTACACAAGAAATCCAATAGATTTGTTTTACTCACCCCAAAGAATTTAGCCGCAAGAACATTCCTCCTCCTACAGAATGTTGGCAATGGAAGATAACATGTACTCATCCTTCTGATGCACTGTTTGTATGATACATGTTTATAACTTATTGTGTCTTACTTCATTAAACATGAGTGTATGATACTCTTTTATAATGGTTTACTCAATTCATGAACAATATGAAAATCAGACGTAGTGAGAGACATAACATCAATATAATTAAGCACCATAAGACGCCTTAACCTTATGTTTATTATACTTCAATCAATTTAGTGAATACGTTTCATACTAACTGTAAAACACTGTATGTGGAGTGGTTAAAATGCTTCTGAACCAAAAATCAGTTGTGGCATTCCATATGTTATTGACATAGGCAAGTGAGCTACTTGTTCCAACTTTATACATTTTTCCGTATGACGCGGCCAGGAATCGAACCTACTTACATAACATGTACCCACCTTAACCACTAGGCCACAGAGACTGTCATTGCAAACATGCATTATAATGTAGCATTTATTTTCAATTCATTCTATGACATATCTTTGCTTAGTATATTTGAAAACTAAAGTAAATTCTTCAGATGCTTAAAATAAACACGCTTATATTAAACATGGTCATTTAGGAATTATTATCCTGGAATACTTCTCTTATATCCTATGTTTGTACAAGGTCTCCTACTTTACAAGCTAAATTTCAAAGGTTGGTCAGAATTTATCAATGACTCTCGAATATCCTGCAATATTAAGGAAAAGCTTCAGTAAGTTTTAACTGTGGGGCGTATTCAAACTTTCGTAATGACCATTTAGACCAAAACCTTAATGCGCCTGTCAATTTGCTCCAGTCAACTTTGACTTTCGGTCCAGTCAATCCCGGGTAAAATCCCTACCCCATGGAAACAAACTGCTGGTAAAAAACTCGCCAAATGTCCCCACAACCGGAGATACCTAGTTAAGTTGCATTCCCCACTATTTTCTGAGCAAAAAACACACAACAGCACCGTATTCACTTGGCACTCTGGGGCCACCTGAAAGATGAAAACAAGGCCTAAATCGTCCAGCTATCATCTGTATACCGTCAGACCTGCGGGGTGAGGGGGGTGGGTGGGGTACAATTGACTGGTGTATAGGAACGCAATATACATGAATTTAAGTATGCATTATTTTAGTTGATATCATAAATTTGTTTATACAAATTCAGTTTGTCGGCACTTTAAGGACAAGACAAAATATAAACACTGTGGAGATTTGCTGCGACTTCGTTTAATTTCATTTTATTTTGTCGTGTTTCTCAATGTGCAATTTTGTCTGGAGACAAAGCAGTTGAGAATGGTAATATATAATGAAAATTTTCAACATAACATCAAATTGAGACTGTTTGGCAATAAAGCATACTTGTCAATTAGTGAAAAAATAATATTAAGTTTAAAACAGCGACTTTGCTACCATATAAATTTAAAGAATGTTTTTTCTGTTAATTGAAATGGGGCCGATTTAAGCAAAAATTAAGAGCAAAAAAAAACACTATTTATCATTCGGAACTCCTCAGCCATTTGTATCGAAAAAACCTTGGATGTATATGGACGGTTTACATACACGATTTGTCCGGGCCAAGAAGATAGCGTAGAAATTAAATTAGCAATTAAACTTATAATCACTTAACTCTTGGGAATCTAAATTATATATTAAAATACTTCATTGGCAATCAATTTATACTTAGATAAAAATACAAGGTTAAACACTACATTTTATTAATGATATAATTCAAAAGCTTAAGAACTACTTCTTCATATGTACCGGCATACATCCGAGGTTGTTTTCAATAAAAATGACCGTGGAGCTCCGAATGATAATTCATATAACCATTAAGTAAATATTTTCAATGAATTACAAGCTGTTTGTGTCTTGAAAGTCTTGCTTTCCATTTTATATACTTGTATCCTTCATAAAATTGCAGTGTAAATTCAATTTGACATACTATGCTTGGTGGAATTAAAAGGCTTGTAATTATACCTTTTCCTTTTAATATTTTGGCTTTCCATGTCAAATACATTTGACCAGAGGCAAACTAGCTTTTGCTTAAACATGAAAACTAGTACATAATCATAAGTAAAATTTGATAAAATAAACTTATTGATAATTGGCTCCAAATGTAATATCCTGTAAAATTAACCTTGCTCGGGGGGGGGGGGGGGGGGGCATGCCCCTGGATCTTCTTAAGATGTCCATCCTTAATATACTTGGCTGCACCACTCTGGAATTGCTGACAAAGCGTTTGTAATTTTATAGCTAAACAATTAAAATCAATGTTTTTCAAATATAAGATAAAAAAACCTTCGATAGTTCATGCAAAATGGAGAGGGGCTGCATTTTATGATACTTTCAAAGACACGAATACATCAGCGTCTGATTATTTCAAAAATAGAAACCTTTAATCAATTGTCAGTGGAGTGTTATTTTATTGGTTAACTCTCAAAATATGTAGTGCCATTTTACATTTCATGTTCAATGACAAAGATCAAAATCAAACAAAGCACTATCATTAAGTAAAATTGTCGTATTTCATTTTTGGTACGGCGCAGTGCTATAAAAAAAATGGTAAAGCGCAGTGCATTTTGGTATTTTTCACTTTTTTTCAGAAAGTAACTTTCGTTGGTAAACTTTCCAAATATGTAGTGCAATTTTTTATTTCAAGATCAACGATCAAGTTCGAAATCAAACAAAGCACTTTCATTCTTAAAATTGAGGAATTTCATGTTTGGTACGGCGCAGTGCTATAAAATAAATGATAAAGTGCAGTGAACCTTTCCCCTGTATTACCAAATGACATTGTCAGCGTCTCTTTCAGCGCTTTCAGACTGACAATACGCGCCTTCCAGCACCAATCGCCAGTAAGTTGCTGTACATATATAAATACATATACTATTTAAACATAATGAGGGAAGATACATCTTTAAATAAATAAACAAGATCCATAACTAATTAAAGCAAACTGAGGGAATGTGCAGTGTACAAGATCCATAACTTCTTAAAGCACAATGAGGGAATGTGCAGTGTACAAGATCCATAACTTCTTAAAGCAAACTGAGGGAATGTGCAGTGTACAAGATCCATAACTTCTTAAAGCACAATGAGGAAATGTTCAGTGTACAAGATCCATAACTATTTAAAGCACAATGAGGGAATGTGCAGTGTACAAGATCCATAACTACTTAAAGAAAACTGAGGGAATGTGCAGTGTACAAGATCCATAACTATTTAAAGCACAATGAGGGAATGTGCAGTGTACAAGATCCATAACTACTTAAAGAAAACTGAGGGAATGTGCAGTGTACAAGATCCATAACTACTTAAAACACAATGAGGGAATGTGCAGTGTACAAGATCCATAACTACTTAAAGCAAACTGAGGGAATGTGCAGTGTACAAGATCCATAACTTCTTAAAGCACAATGAGAGCATGTGCAGTGTACAAGATCCATAACTACTTAAAGCACAATGAGATAAAGTGCAGTGTACAAGATCCATAACTTCTTAAAGCAAACTGAGGGACTGTGCAGTGTACAAGATCCATAACTTCTTAGCACAATAAGAGAATGTGCAGTGTTCAAGATCCATAACTTCTTAAAGCACAATGAGGGAATGTGCAGTGTACAAGATTCAAAACTTTTTAAAGCAAATTAAGAGAATGTGCAGTGTACAAGATCCATAACTTCTTAGCACAATGAGAGAATGTGTAGTGTACAAGATCCATAACTTCTTAGCACAATGAGGGAATGTGCAGTGTTCAAGATCCATAACTTCTTAAAGCACAATGAGGGAATGTGCAGTATACAAGATTCAAAACTTTTTAAAGCAAACTGAGGGAATGTGCAGTGTACAAGATCCATAACTACTTAAAGCTCAATGAGGGAATGTGTAGTGTACAAGATCCTTAACTACTTAAAGCACAATGAGGGAATGTGCAGTGTACAAGATCCATAACTTCTTAAAGCAAACTGAGGGAATGTGCAGTGTACAATATCCATAACTACTTAAAACAAACTGAGGGAATGTGCAGTGTACAAGATCCATAACTACTTAAAGCACAATGAAAGAATGTGCAGTGTACAAGATCCATAACCACTTAAAGTAAACTGAGGGAATGTGCAGTGTACAGGATCCATAACTTCTTAAAGCAAACTGAAGGAATGTGCAGTGTACAAGATCCTTAACCACTTAAAGCAGACTGAGGGAATGTGCAGTGTACAAGATCTATAACTACTTAAAGCACAATGAGGGAATGTGTAGTGTACAAGATCCATAACTACTTAAAACACAATGAGGGAATGTGCAGTGCACAAGATCCGTAACCACTTAAAGCAGACTGAGGGAATGTGCAGTGTACAAGATCCATAACTACTTAAAACACAATGAGGGAATGTGCAGTGCACAAGATCCTTAACCACTTAAAGCACACTGAGGGAATGTGCAGTGTACAAGATCCATTACAACTTAAAGCACAATGAGGGAATGTGCAGTGCACAAGATCCTTAACAACTTAAAGCAGACTGAGGGAATGTGTAGTGTACAAGATCCATAACTACTTAAAACAAAATGAGGGAATGTGCAGTGCACAAGATCATTAATCACTTAAAGCAGACTGAGGGAATGTGTAATGTACAAGATCCATCACTACTTAAAGCACAATGAGGGAATGTGCAGTGCACAAGATCCTTAACCACTTAAAGCAGACTGAGAGAATGTGTAGTGTACAAGATCCACAACTACTTAAAGCACAATGAGGGAATGTGCAGTGTACAAGATCCATAACTACTTAAAACACAATGAGGGAATGTGCAGTGTACAAGATCCATAACTACTTAAAGCACAATGAGGGAATGTGTAGAGTACAAGATCCATAACTACTTATACCACAATGAGGGAATGTGCAGTGTACAAGATCCATAACTACTTAAAGCACAATGAGGGAATGTTTAGTGTACAAGATCCATAACTACTTAAAGCACAATGAGGGAATTTGCAGTGTACAAGATCCATAACTACTTAAAACACAATGAGGGAATGTGCAGTGCACAAGATCCTTAATCACTTAAAGCAGACTGAGGGAATGTGCAGTGTACAAGATCCATAACTACTTAAAGCACAATGAAGGAATGTGTAGTGTACAAGATCCATAACTAATTAAAGAACAATGAGGGAATGTGCAGTGTACAAGATCCTTAACCACTTAAAGCACAATGAGGGAATGTGCAGTGTACAAGATCCATAACTACTTAAAGCACAATGAAAGAATGTGCAGTGTACAAGATCCATAACTACTTAAAGCAAACTGAGGGAATGTGTAGTGTACAAGATCCATAACTACTTAAAACACAATAAGGGAATGTGCAGTGTACAAGATCCATAACTACTTAAAGAAAACTGAGGGAATGTGCAGTGTACAAGATCCATAACTACTTAAAGCACAATAAGGGAATGTGCAGTGTACAAGATCCATAACTACTTAAAGCACAATGAGGGAATGTACAGTGTACAAGATCCTTAACTACTTAAAGCACAATGAGGGAATGTTCAGTGTACAAGATCCATAACTGCTTAAAGCACAATAAGGGAATGTGCAGTGTACAAGATCCATAACTTCTTAAAGCAAACTGAGGGAATGTGCAGTGTACAAGATCCATAACTACTTAAAGCAAACTGAGGGAATGTGCAGTGTACAAGATCCATAACTACTTAAAACACAATGAGGGAATGTGCAGTGCACAAGATCCTTAATCACTTAAAGCAGACTGAGGGAATGTGCAGTGTACAAGATCCATAACTACTTAAAGCACAATGAAGGAATGTGTAGTGTACAAGATCCATAACTAATTAAAGAACAATGAGGGAATGTGCAGTGTACAAGATCCTTAACCACTTAAAGCACAATGAGGGAATGTGCAGTGTACAAGATCCATAACTACTTAAAGCACAATGAAAGAATGTGCAGTGTACAAGATCCATAACTACTTAAAGCAAACTGAGGGAATGTGTAGTGTACAAGATCCATAACTACTTAAAACACAATAAGGGAATGTGCAGTGTACAAGATCCATAACTACTTAAAGAAAACTGAGGGAATGTGCAGTGTACAAGATCCATAACTACTTAAAGCACAATAAGGGAATGTGCAGTGTACAAGATCCATAACTACTTAAAGCACAATGAGGGAATGTGCAGTGTACAAGATCCTTAACTACCTAAAGCACAATGAGGGAATGTGCAGTGTACAAGATCCATAACTACTTAAAGCCCAATGAGGGAATGTGTAGTGTACAAGATCCATAACTACTTAAAGCACAATGAGGGAATTTGCAGTGTACAAGATCCATAACTACTTAAAGCACAATGAGGGAATGTGCAGTGTTCAAGATCCATAACTACTTAAAGCACAATGAGGGAATGTGCAGTGTACAAGATCCATAACCACTTGAAGCATACAAATCCTTGTCTGAAACATAATTTGCAATTTAATGACCCTATATGCAATGGTTAAGAACAGTAAAAAAGAAATGCTGTGTAGAAGAACCATAACTCTTCGGCTATTTACATACGTATTGCCCTTTGTTACTTTTCCTTATCTGGAGCACAATTGAATACTACTGCATGTAATTAAATTATACTTTAGAATGGTAAAATAGAATGAAAGGAAACTCCATTACTTTTTCTCAGCGTATTATTATTATTTAATACTGAGTTATTGCCCTTCGTTACTTGAGTTACTTTGATGAAACAATATACAAGCAATGGTTAAGCATGATAAGTGAAAATGCAGTTTTTGGTACGGGCCTCTTTTTGTATTGATACTTTGCTATTCCTCTATCAAGACGGCATTCGGCTTATTTGTCACTTATTTAACAGGTTTTGGGGTAACAGTATTTTTCAAGTACATAAAGACCTATTAAACATTCATTTCGTTATGGACAACGTAAAACAAATGCACACCTGCAAGATAGCAAGTGAGGGCACCGTCTCTTTTGGGTTTGGTATCGTCGGGGTGATTTTGGAAAAAAACACCAACGTCACCAGACCGGCGTGTTCCCACTTTCCCCAACCGCGATTTTTTCCTAGTCTATAAGAAATTGAGGTCGGTGTTCGGGGGATGTATTGTGTGTTGTGCGCCCAGTGATAAGCAGTTAAACACAAGACCAGCGTTCCCTCCACGGCGCTCTTGTATGTATCCTTAACAGTCTAAAGTTCCGTATACACGGAATGGAATCACTTGGAATATGTTTTCGGACTTAAATTGGCCATTTTTGTGGTACGAAATCTTGGCAAATGTCACCCTTGTACAGTAGAGGGCGTGACCAACAAAGCGCGTTCTGGGGACGCCCAGCTTTGCGACAAACGGCGGGACCACCGATTTGTGTGGCGCGGCCCTTCTAAAATATAGAACTGTAATGGCTGTGTGACAACCCGGTGATGAGCCTGGTAGGACATTGGCTGCCAGAAAATATGCGTTATTGCTACGCGACAGGCTTACAGCGTATAAGTGACACTTCCTACTTTCGCCCGACATACATCGGGACGGACGATATGCATGGTGTGGACGCTAACACCGCCCGCACATTTTGTCTTATATAATATCTTGCTCGCGAAACAAGGAAGTGGGGTTGTTCGTCAACAAATAGGCATCGTAAACGAAAGTGTGTGCTAGGCTTGACTTGAATAGCTGTTATATAAAACATTAGAAAATAAGGACCAACAGCGATATAATCATATCACTTAACTTTAATGAAAAACATCAACTCATTTAAAAATATTAATGGTGTTTCACTGCTTTTGAGTTTTGATTTCGTAACGCTGCAATACATGTAATGTAGCGTCCACAATGCGGGGTTATTTTTTTTAAGTGACGTAACCAAGTTGAAGTTACGACGTTTTCTTTCATGCTTTACGATGAAATAAGGGGTTTTAACAGTGAAATAACAACAGTGAAAATATCAATTTGATATTTTCACTGCAAAATAAGGAGTGAAAATATCAATTTTCAGAACTACTTTTAAAATCTTTTGTTGTTACATGTACTTGCCTTGGTCAAAACAGAACACTGGACTTCAGTAAATTATGTCAAAAAAGATTAAAAAAATATTTTATAAATTTAAATAAATATATAATTGGAAATTAACAACTTACCGTTTATTACCGGTTATCCCGTTTATCAAACATTTTACTGATCTTTGAAGCTGAATGTTCGAACATTTGCTTTCATTCCAAACAAATTACAGACAAAAACAACTGTTCGAACATAAATAAAATTTTATAGCATCGATCAAATGTATTTTGAACTGTTAACCGTTGTAGTACGTAAAATGGGCTTCCTGGAGAATTCACACAACAATTTATCGGATAGATCCGATATTTTTTACCCCACCCACATCTCAAAATGTGTCAACAAACTAGCGTGGCATTTACTCTTCTGGAAAACAAACATTTAAAAGCGATACAGACTGGTCTCTGACAGTAAGATGACTGTATATTAACTTACTATAAAAACACGCGTATATGCAGTCTTAAAACTAAGAAGAATGGTTAAAATCCAATGAGTATCCACATTTGTTTTGCTAACACATTTGACCTTCCAAATTTTCATCCTATAAATAGCGGCGTAGTTATTTGGTTAAAATAAAAAGTGTTTTCATTATTTTTTGGAACATTTGTGCACTAATAATACTTCATTTTTTACTGTTCATAAAGCGTTGCAATAAAAAACGAGCGAATATTAAGCTATAAGAATGAATAGCAGAGAACTATTTCTCAGCAAACCGAAAGTAAAAAAGTTGACAGCTATAATTATGCATGAGGGGCGCCCTACGGGTAGCGGCGTAAAGCCCACCCTTTTCAAAAAAGGGGATAATTCAGAAATAAATAAAAAAACAAATAACACTCCGAAAATAAGCATAAAAGAAACAGAAAATTTGTTTATTTCAGTGTAAGATCGTATTTTATTTCACTCGTGATCATAAAAAAACTACATTTTCACTCGTGGCTTCGCCACTCGTGAAAATATGTTTTTCTATGACACTCGTGAAATAAAATACGATCTTACACTGAAATAAACAAATATCCTCTATATATTTACACATCAACTTCCATTCCTAAAATTAAATGAACTGCCTTTCGGCAATTGCGTTCATCAATCGATATGTTCGGATCGCAATTCATCGCATATAACAATATACATGCAAACTATTGATCTTGTTATTGTTTGTTAAAATTTTAGAAAGAGTTAAGTTTTTATATTTTAAACGTTTTGTTGCCAAAAGTGTTTCAATTTTACGTTTGAAAGTGATTTCAAGTGGTTGATCTTTTCCCGCGTTATTGTAACGTCATTTGAACAAAATGTTTCCGGTATAAGTCGGGTCGTCCTATTTACAGAATGGGTAAGAAAGGATTACTGAAAGGTAATCCGAAATGAAATGAAGTATTTTTTAACGTTTTTTTTAATAAATTAATGAACTATTGGTGAAAATATAAGTAATGAATTGCGGGGTTGATGTCATTATCGGGGATATGAACGCAATTAGGCTGGTCAAAGTACGCGTGAAGTCCTTCGGACTCCACACACTTAGACCAGCCCAAATGCGTTCATACCCCGTAATGACATCAACCCCGCAATTCATTCTTTAAATGTTTCACGCAAATCAATTGGCGCCATTTCACCATAAATATCTGTAGAATTTAAAATAGGGCTATTGACGGAGTAGTGAAAACATCTTTAGAATCATCAAAGTATCATTAAATAGTACCAACTAGGACAAACAAAATAAAATCACGATCTGTGCCATTTATGTCAAATGTTGGAGTTGCCTTTATATTGAAGCCGCAGACTGGAAATGTATGACCAAAGGGACGCAACTCAATTATATATAATTCAGAAAAAAACGTACACGGTAACTGCCCTTTTCACCTTCTACCAATTTTTCAATTACAAGAATAATTTGGGATATGCTGTTTAAGGGATCGACCAGAAGTCCCAACGCGAACTACAGGGCAAGCATAATCAAAGAGGTCGTATTTGCGCATTGATATATCACTCTGTTTATGCGTTTCAAGCTGCATAAGAGTCAACATAGTTCTAAGTTTGATACCTTTTGTACTTTTGTTTACATATCATTTGAAATTCTGCACCAACAATAAAATCCATCTTCGTATTGAAAACATCAAATTACTAACTATTTCCATCGCCGTTTGTTGTAAGCTGAATGAGTATTTTGGTCTGTAGTTTCGACTGACCTCTGAGGGGCACCGTCCAAAATGGAGGTACAAGTTCATACCAAGATCTTAACGTACATTGAAAATAATTTCATACCGAAACACATATATTTAGAATAATTACCAAAGTGGATGGATTTTCCCCTGAATTGATTACCTTTAGTGACATCGTAACAAGAGGACACATCTTCAAAATTAAAAAAAGAGAAGTGTAAAAAGGCTATAAGACACAGATGCATTCCCAGTACAAATATACGTGCAATAGATAATTGGAACTGCTTGGAATTGACATTGTTGGCAGTGATTCAGTAATTAGTTTCAAGACAAAGCTAAACATATCATGGAGGTGTAAAAGATTTGATCTAACAGACATCAACTAGTGAAGCTACATAATTTTATAAACATTTATAAATATCAATAACATAACCTGTTTGAATGACCGAAATATCGATTTTGAGGTTTTTACATTTTTATATAGGTGTGTTTATAACAATAAAAGATATATAATATTATTTTTGATATCATGTAAACTTTTTGAGATTTTTCGATTTAAGTGACATAGGGGTAAACGTCAATTTTTTGAAAACGCGTGATGTTATGACGTTTGAAATACCAACAACTTACGTAAAACCTTTGTGATAATGAAACGAGCACCTGTTATTCATGAGTAAATATTCATACAATTATAACTGACATAGACCGTTTTAATTGTTATAATTTCAATTTCAATTTAGTTGCTTGGCAACAAAAAGCATTTTAAGAATAACATAAAACATACGATTAGAATGCAAACAACGGCATTTTAAAAACAAATCAACAACTTAATTTCATTTCAATATCAGTTTGTACGAGTTATTGTCTTACATATATGTGCAAACATTCATTTTTCAATGCCTTGGTTGTTAGATATTTGTTTTACTTGCGAACTAATATATCATTGATATAGTGCATACATTACTATGTCTAACGTGCAATACTGATATGTTTTCAGCAACGAGCAATGTAAGTCATGTATCTACAAAAGATGTCGTGAATGTCTATTAACAATAGAACAATCACCGGCGACAAGGCAAACATAGCTATAAAGTGTTTGGTACGGGGAATAAAATGTCCTGGTACGCACGCCGAACGAATGGTCGGACGCATTTATATGAGGAATCTTGTCGGGGATGGCTAAATCCTGCAGCTGAACAACATCCGGTCGGGCTTGGGTGTCGAACCGGAAGGCAGGTTCCTTAAGAATGTTTAGCGTGTCCTCCTCTGCATCTCGTTCTTATTACAACGACACCATGCTCAGTGGACGAAAACCGAAAGGACTGGAACTTCCTGAAATTTAATCATGCATGGCAATTGATTACCAAGCGATTTTTATTAATTAATAAATGGATATTGGCTACTTATTACACACTGTGACATATAACGGTAATTATTTATACATGGAGTTTTAGTCAATCGTAAGAAGGTATGGGACTATTATGAGTTGTAATTGAACGTGACGTTACCTTATTCCATTGAGTGCTTTGAAATGATCGCCAAGGAAGCCTTTCCAGTTTCTCCAAGACCATGCTGGATAACGAACCGCTGTGTTAGAATATGAGGATTTGTTCACAACGTCCTCCAGCTGATCCAGGCTTTCACCGTCCGTTCTCCTGTACAGTCGCTTCACATTTCCAAACCCAATATCCACGAGGCATTTTACATGCCCTGCAAGAGTTTGATAAACGTACTTATTAATTAAGAGCATGTGTATTTTGCACGATGTTAAAGTTTTAGGAACAATATGACGATGCTGTAAAAGCAGCAGGAGAAAAGTAAAAATATAAGAAAATGGGATCATACATCTATATGTGCGTAATTAGCGAAATCGCTATATATTTATGTATGACCTAATAAAAGTAAACAGTCGGTTCGACGACTTCAAACTTAAAAAACACTGAAAGATATTTCATAACAGACTGGAAAATTGAAATTCGGATCTTCGAAACATCGGTTGCCTCGAGGTTTTGGCTCGGTCCCTTGTGGCCTCGAGCGATCTCAGTTTTACTGTATATCTATCATAATGCTGTCCGGTCATGACCTCCACATGAAGTAGCCCACTAGAAACTTATTCTTATTCTGACCTGTAATGCGAAAATATACATGAATAAATCATGAATAAGTTTTCCATACAGAATGTATCGCCAACTTACGCGCAAATTAAAGCAGAAACACACCTTAGCGCACACAAATAAAAAATAAATGCAAAAGTGCGATATATTGTAAAGGTAACGGGCAATTACCAATGGAAAGAGGAGGGATGGCGCTTTGGAGTTTGAGTGTCCGCTGCCCAACCAAGAAGTGCAAGGTTCCCAGTCTGGGAACATTCTTGTGACCACTCATGTTCACACAAAGTACTGGTGAGTTCAAGCATGGAAATTGACTCGAGTGTAACTCTATAAGCTATCAGCTTTCGTCATAATTGAACTAAAATAAATTGGTATGCTAGTCATATATTTTATGAAAGAATAGTTTTGTATTTTAAATTTACCTGGACAATTATCGGCGTGGATGGAGCAAGTTGATTGGCCGCCGTAGTTTTGAAGGTCCCAGTCTATCATTGAAATGACGGCATCTGGTCCGTGTGATTTCGAACCGTCTTTCCCCATGGTCTCGTTCTCGTCGATTCTATGAAAATAGCTGGTGTGGGTCGCCATCTATTCAAAATCCAAATATATTGATCTTCCGAAGAGACAAGAAGTACAAGGGCCCCATTTGTCTGTAGTAATGCGGCAGACTTACACTTTGAGCAAAGTCAAACGTGAAATGGTGGTACCGCTCACATTCAGCGGTGTGAAGCGTCTCCGTACTGCGACGTATACAGTAAAAATCGGCTCTTTTATTTACCTTTGATACACTATACTTTTACCAGAAATTGACAGTATCCTATGATAATAGGTGAGAATAGCAGATGCTATTATTTGTGATTTTAGTAAGTATGATAATCATGATTTATGTACATGAATAAAACTATATCGGTGGGTAGTCTAGTGTATAGATGTACACCTCTCACCTCAAAGGTCATGGGTTCGATCCACTACACGGGTATAATCTACAAGCCAATGCTGGATTAATCTACTCCGAAGATGGACAAGGTACAAGGTATAAAGTATATGATTATGATTTGAATGATATGTAACCATCATTAATGCGTATCTTCCACAAGGACATTTTTACACCACGACATGAAAGTGTCCAGGATTGGGTGTAAGGGAAGTAACTTGGTAGGAGTGTGTGTGTGTGGGGGGGGTAATCATGCGCTCCCTATCCCGGAAAGACCTAATATATGCTTAAAATATTGATAGGATTTGGGAGTCCCAATATAATAAATCAGGTCTCCGTTGTTGAAGCCCGGAACTGCCTGCCCGCCGCCAGGAACAAACGAAAAACAGGCACCGCCTCAAGTTTCTGGAAGGCTTTTCTTGTATGTACTTGGGGCCTTTAGTTGCATCAACTTTTTTTCGATATTGACATGAAAAAAAATAACCTCACATCTGGGTACGCTTGAATCATGGCCTATCTAGTACATAATATAGGTGTATACACAATAATATCTCATTTGGCATTTAGTACGTTTATGTTTTACATTTGTATTGAATTCATAAATACTTTTAAAAAGTTTTTAACTTCTATCACCAAAGCGCTCTACCTTTGGCAAAATCACCGCACACTAGAAATAAATGGTGTAAGCGAGGCAACTCAATTATACATCGTAAAGAGAAGCTTGCGCGATAACGGCCCTTTTCACCTACTAACACGAATAATGTGCATTGAATATTTAAAGTATGGGATATTACGGAAGCAAAATGTTTTGTATTTTCAGGGATCCGACAGTCGTCCCAACAGAGAACACGCTCGATAAAACGAAGCAAATCGTTTCTCACCTAGGATTGTACCCGGCTTGGGCGCATGTGAGTTTGGGTTGTGGTTACCAAGCCGAACAAGTAGGTTTTCTCGGGTTCTCTGGGTCCCCCCCCCCACCCCCACAACACAACACAAGACCACTGTCTCACGTAAAGTCGCCCCAACGAGAATGATTTAAATAATGTTGTAATAACTTGTTTCCAAATCGATGTAAAATAAATATGATTAAACTAACCTTGTAGTTATTGACAGTTTTTATTTGCATACTTCCTTTAAGGTATTGTCTGAAAACTGGATATACAGATAAATCTAGTTAAGAGGACGTATAGTGCTCAATAGCCATAACTTTGGGTGCACCACATTTTGAGTTAATGCCCTTTGATAATTTTCATACTTCTTCTTTTTGTCCGGAGGGTAGAATAAAGTCTTTGAGGTATTGACTTCAAACTTCATATAAAAATATGTCTTATTTAGGAGCACAATAACCTTAACTCTGGTTGCAGTATATTTTGAGTGAACGCCCATTGTTAACTTTCATACCTCTTTTTGTCCGGAGCAATAACCATATCCCTGGGTGGAGTATATTTTGAGTAATTGCCCTAGGTTTATTTTCATATTTATTTTTGTCCGGAGCAAAGCTTGAAATGTCGTCGATTTACGAACTACCTTGAAACTTTATATAACATAAACATAACATAATATTTATTCAGCATTAAATGACATATCATCTATAGCCAAAATGCAAAACATATGAAATAAATCATATGAAACAAATCACTTAATAACTTTATATACAGTGATATCCCTTTAGGAGAAGTGCAATGAACGTGAACCATAACTCTTGGTTGGAATATTTTTAATTATTGTTCATTGGTTTATTATAATCCTTTGTCGTAAGGCGAAGTTGCTACAATTATATTAATTAATAAAAATAATTTCTCTTCTTTCAAATTTAAGCAGAATTGAATCAATAAATGGTACTTTTACGTGATAAGATAAGTATAATCGAGTTGAGTAAAGGTTTTTCCGCAAATTGGATATCTTATTGAAGATACTATCTTTTTTAAAGTAAGTATTATGTATTCGTGTTTCAGGGGCGTAGTAAGAAATAATTACGGTTAAAATGGCATCAAATTCGAAGGCTGAGCTAGTTATTGATATCAGAAGAGAGGGAAGATCAGCTATAGTATTAAAGAATTGTTTCTCTGTGCTAGATACGGCTTACTGAGCTTAAATCAATCACTTGGTTACTACAAAAACGGCAGCCTCGAACCAATTAATCCCTCCAAATACACACCAGTGCTCAACTTGTTCGTTCCATTTACCTTTTTTTCTCTGGGAAAATATCAAATTCTATTAAATAATTGTCCTGAAATTCGATTCCGAAAAACACTTTGTTGGTGCCAATCTGGTGTACAGTCCCTTTGAACGTTTTGACAACTTTTTTATTTTTTTGTCATGGAACGAGCCAATTTTTGCGAAAATCCATGGAAAGATATTAATACAAAAATTTGGTCTTTCCAAGACCAAAAATAAAAAAAAAATGTAAAAATTGCAAATCTTTTAGAGCGCAGCTATCTTTGACACCCCCCCCCCCCAAAAAAAAAAAAATAAAAAAAAATAAAAAAATAAATAAATAAATAAATAAATAAATAAAAAAATAAATAAATAAATAAATAAATAAATAAAAAAATAAAAAAATAAATAAAATGAATAAAATAAATAAATCAATAAATAAATAAAATAAAATGTGTATAGTAAACATTACTTAACAGCCACTGTGTATTCGAGGGTTCAAAGGGAAAAGGTGCCAACTTCCAATTTCAACATTTGGAGAAAAACGGAAAAAACGAAAATATTGAAATTCCTCCGTTTTCCGTTAAGTCTATGGTCTTATTTTGCCTAGTCTAACTAGAATGACTTTTGCTTGTCATGTTGTGAATGTAAGAACACAAAGTATACAGTAAAACACATTATATTCATTTTTTAAAGAGACAAATGCCATTAGATATAAATGTGTAGGGGTAAAAGGTGCTAAATGTAGTTGGCACTGTTCAAGTTCATTTCTTTAAGAAGTAAAAGGTGCCAAGTGCAGATCGCACCTTTTACCGCTATAATATTTCATCAAGTTTGAGTATTTCTAGAAACGAAAGGGGCCAAATGCAGTTAAACTCTTGAAACAATTCAGGAAAACCAGGTAAATTACTGTAATGCTCATAATTTCTTTTATTATACATGTATCTTTAGATAAAATAACAACCAACATATTCATGCGGTCCCTTTATTTAGACGATTAATGTATTTTGTCACACAATAAGAAATGAGGTAAACTTTAACAGTTAAGTCTTTTACATTTTTCTTTGAAGTGTCTGTTAAACTTGAAGTTCTACATGGTACGCAGATAAACTTAAAAAATGAAAAATTAATGACTTAATATCAGATAGTAAGCAAAACTGGATATGTATTGGTAATCAAAACATTACCTATGTCTTTTATATTTTCTTAGACAATGAAATAGTGTATATCATACAGTTAAAATGATATACACAATTCAACAGATATGCTGTTTCCCAATAAATAATTTCCATTGGATAGAATGTGCCTTTTCTCCAGCATTTCGCAATGTTCACCTCTCCTTTTTTGTCGGTTTCATATCAACTGCTCATAATCTCTTAATATGTTTTCCTCGTTCTTTCCATCCCTTGTACCTGATGTACCTTACATTTGCACACCTTCATGTACACATATGTATCTTTGCGAAAAACACTGTTTAAATTCACTTTTATTCGTATATTCGCCAGTCGGATATTCGACCATTTCCAGTCGATTATTCGCGAATGTTCAACTGCAAACCAGTCAGTAGTTGGGGATTCGGATTATGTCTATATATATAGTTTTAAAGGTCACATATGGGAAAATTAATCGCCAAATGTTTCTTTATGCATCTATCATATATATAGACATAATCTGAATCCCCAACTACTGACTGGTAAGCAGTTTAATATTCGCGAATAATCGACTGGAAATGGTCGAATGTCCGACTGTCAAATATACGAGAAAAAGTGATTTTATACAGTGTTTGTCGCAAAGATATATATGTGTACATGCATAAAGAAACATTTGGCGATTAATTTTCCCATATGTGACCTTTTAAAATCCATATAGAAAAAATCTGAATCCCCAACTACTGACTGGTTTGCAGTTGAACATTCGCGAATAATCGACTGGAAATGGACGAATATCCGACTGGCGAATATACGAATAAAAGTAAATTAAAACAGTGGTTGTCGCAAAGATACATATGTGTACATGCATAAAGAAACATTTGGCGATTAATTTTCCCATATGTGACCTTTAAAACCATATATATAGACATAATCTGAATCCCAACTACTGACCTGTTAGTAATTGAACATTCGCGAATAATCGACTGGAAATGGACGAATATCCGACTGGCGAATATACGAATAAAAGTAAATAAAAACAGTGGTTGTCGCAAAGATACATATGAAGAAACATTTGGCGATTAATTTTCCCATATGTGACCTTTTAAAATCCATATAGAAAAAATCTGAATCCCCAACTACTGACTGGTTTGCAGTTGAGCATTCGCGAATAATCGAGTGGAAATGGACGAATATCCGACTGGCGAATATACGAATAAAAGTGAATTAAAACAGTGTTTGTCGCAAAGAAACATGTGTACATGCATAAAGAAACATTTGGCGATTAATTTTCCCATATGTGACCTTTAAAACCATACATGAAGACATAAACTGAATCCCCAACTACTGACTGGTTTGCAGTTGAACATTCGCGAATAATCGACTGGAAATGGTCGAATATCCGACTGGCGAATATACCAATAAAAGTGAATTAAAACAGTGTTTATAGAATCCCCAACTGGCAACTAGCAGGTAGTTGAATATTCGAATCACCAATTTATTTTATTTTAACGTATTTAACAGCCTTTTTTGCATTTGTATTATATATAAACGATACCTTAAATCTAATAACTTTAAATGCTATTGCGGTATTAATTAGTATCATGATTAAAAATATGAGCCAACTACAACATTCGTTCTAGTAACATAGAAAAGTAAAATAAAATAGACGTTTGAATATTAACTAAGTTAATACCATAACACAAAAATATTTTCACCTTATTAGTCAAATCAAGCATCCCAACATTCATAAACATGAAGACAATTTTAATGATAATTATCATTCACTTTCTAGAAGTTAACCCCAGCTTGACCGGTAAGATAAACAATTAGCCAGAAAAGTTCCTGGAAAAAGGAGATAACTGATTTTAGCACCTCTGTCGTTGAATAAATACAGCCTAATTTTATTGGTAAAAGGTGACAAGTAAAGTTAGCACCATTTTCCACTGTAAAAAGTTTACATTTTGTTGGCAAGAAGGTACCAACTGTACTTGGAACCTGTTTCCTGAACAAATTTTCCCTGATAGTAGTTAGCTCAATATAATTCTATCAATTTTATCCATATAAGGAATGAACTTGAACTAGAAAATTTACCCATATATAAAAGGTACCTTGTATGTTTGAAAAAAAAACCCACAAAATGTCATATTTGACCAAAATTGATGTTGGCACCTTTTACCATTACTTAACAACCACTGTGTATTGCTCTTAATCAAAATGCCTATTTGTCCAATCAGATTACCGATCTGAGCATACTGCCTCGCAATTTTGGAAGTTTTATTATAGAAATGGACCCTAAATGGCCCTAAGACAATTAACAAATATACAGGAAAATGCCCCCTAGTGTTACATCAGTGCAATTAGCAAGAAATGCACAGCAGGGGATTGTCATGCCAAACATTCCATAAACTAGGCCTTTAACAACAGTCATAGAATATTAGTGCGGACAGAAGCCTTTATACACATCTTTGTTATATAGTCAAAACATGTATAACTTAAAAGTATTGAAATGTTCAGTTAAAGCTGCACTCTCGCACAGTTACCGTTTTGACCATTTTATTTTTGTCTTGGAATGAGCTAATGTTTGCTTCAATGTCTAGAATTTATTGATGCAAGACTGTTGATAAAAAGTCAGATCTTATTTGTTCATATTTAGGCCATTTTTTATTAATTGGTTAACGGATTTTTTGACGGGTGGTGCGAAAAAAAAAAGGATTTCGTACTCATACTTTTTTTTTACAATACATGTACATGTATTTTTCATAGCGTTTGTGGCGAAACCCAAAACCAAAATATAAAAATAACGACAATCAGGAAAGACATGTTCATAGATACATATGAATGACATTTGAAATGCTTATTAAGTATGTTTTGATTTCTATGCAACACAATGTCTTCAATGCCTGCCTGTTATAATGAATATTGATACATGTATAAAAATGTATTCAAATGCTCACTTTGTCATACACATACATGTATATATGTTTGGCGTTAATGTCCAATTTTCTCTCCTACCAATTTCAATTTCAAGTTAATGTAATCATTATATAAGTATTTTATACACTTCCACCTTAAAATAACGTCACATTTTAAGTCAATATTATTACAAACTTTCAGTTTTACTGTCACTATATTTTGATGTTTTTTGAAGCACATCCTGACTGCAAGAGTTTTCCAATTTGCAACACTTTTTCCACATATCAACCTTACAATGCTGGGCACTTCTTCTCAACAGAAAATCACAATGTAACAAATTTCACTGAATCAATTATTTATTAAATGGATAAGGAAATGTAAATAATAAAATGACTTTATATTCAGTAATGAATTCTTTGAAGTTATTTCTCTGCAGCTTTAACAAAATTTAAGTTACTCCTGACTTTGATTACTTGAATAGTAGTTTCCATATAATTTGTTTAACAATTAATGCCCCCTCGGACAAACACAGGACAATATATTTTATCAATTACTCTGGTTTATATGTGATTTGTTACCATTGATACAGACATCAGCCTTGATGTCAGTTATACCAAAAAATAGTTTAAATGCAGATGGTATGTTGAAAATGAGAATTTATTTTTTGTATGATCTCAGCTCAATTGAGGCCGCCATTTTGAAAACAATTTTTGAAACTGCATCCTTATGTTGCAAAGGAACAGGCAACAGGTTTAACATCATTTCATGTGCGCAAAAGAACACAACTGATTTACTTTTTTTCAATATTTAAAAAAAAAAAAAGAATACCAAAAAAAAAAAAAATTGTTTACCCCACAATTGTGCCGTAATCTGTAACATTTCTTTAACTTGTTACCTTTTGAAGTAATTCATCATTTTTTTCAGTGAAAATAACACATCCCGAGTGCCGCATAAAATTAACCCCTATTGGAGGAAGACCCTGATACCACGTTAAAATGTTGCTGTTTTTTGGCCCGGTTCTTTGTGCCCTGTTACGTCAAACATTGTGCTTGTACTGCCGCCTTGAACTACTGAAAACCGTTGGAGGCTTAGAAGAAGATATGTATAAACACAAGCCGATTTAGGAAGGGGCCCACCCGACGCGCGCTAGGACTAGGAATTGATAACATTTTCTAGATAGAGGAAAGGGGCGAATGTCAAAAGGTTGTGCGCACAACTTACGCCCCTCTGACTTCATACCCTGGATCCGCCTCTGTATTAAGGGGAAATTAAGTTCGAAGCAGCAGGTTTTGCATTTAACATAAAATAAAGCTAAACACAATCAATAATTTTGTACTAAGTTCACTAATGAGTTACCCTATGGAAGTGTTTTAATATAGACTTACATTCATGGGCCAGTTATGTCGACTGCCGTCCAAGTATTAGGCTAAGGAAATATTTAACCATATAATTATAAGTTGCTCCATTGTGACAAGCAGACGGTCGGCTTTGTTCCGGACACATTTCGGTTATTGATGAAATATTCATTATATAAATACATAGTGTCATATGTAGACTACGGTACGTTCCCATCTTCCTACTCTTGGAACAGTATTCTCCAATATCGGGTGCTGACGATGGAAAGGCGAAAATGTTCCGACTCAGACTGATGTCAAAATGCTCATTTCTAATGAACTTGAGTGCCTTATTTATGACGATACAATACTCTCTCAACTGTGAAATGTGTCATTTTTATAGTGAAAGCCTGTCAGAACATATCATGTGCTACTGTTATAAGATTGATCATGTGAGGCAAACACTGTGGGAACATTTTCTTGACCGTAGAGGTCTTTTTTTAGAAAGGTATGACTCTTAGCGGAAGAAAACAGTGCCCTAAAATATATTAAACAGCTGGGAGCCCAACGTGTTTTGTGTTTTCCGAATTTTAAGTGAGGGAAATGAGTGATGCGGAAAAAAATGGCGGTGTTCGATGAGATTTTGGTCTTTTGGCAGGATATTTGCTACAATTGATACAGCATACAAAAGTCTTGACGATAAATACGAGCGATAATACTAAGATATAGGAGAGGCGGCTCTTTTATGTATTGTGCAGTTGCCTAGCCTTTTGTATTCATATAAACCTTTCACAATAGCAACTGTTTCAATTTCGTAACTACAATACAATACAATACAATACAATACAATACAATACAATACAATACAATTCAATACGTTTATTTTGGTTTTAAACTTAAAACCTTTTATATTAGTGAAAAATAGCATATGAAAAGTGGTAGGCAGAACTTAACAAAGGGATGTTATGTATAAAAAATAGATACATGAAATGTTATATCATACATGCATATTCTTCCAAAAGAACAGTGCAAAAAGTCAGATGAAGCTATAATTTCAGGATCACTGATGATGTATAACTTAAATATTTTAAGTTGTTGGTAAAATTTAATTTCTTAATTTCTTTGCAACAAAAATATGTATTTCGCAATATTCATTTGATATTTATTTGATTTGGAGTGTTTCAAACGTATTTAATGTAGGCCATCTACTACTGTAAGTTCTAAAATACCCTTCCCATTTGTCTCTATATACAGGGCATACAAGAAAAAAGTGAACTTCTGTTTTTACAGCTGTCATTGAACAAAATTTACAAAGTCGTTCGTTTCCTGGTGTATCATCATACCTCACAGTCTCTATTGCTAGTGTATGTGCAGATACTCTAAATTAATATTTCAAGACAGAAACATGGTCTATATAATTTTCTTAGGTGACAACCGCAACACTATATTAGTATTGTGGCCACAACTTAGTAATAACTTGAAGCCACAACTTAGTAACTTGTTGCCACAAATATGGAACTTGTGGTCACAACTTAGTAACTTGATGTCACAAATAAGGAACTTGTGGCCACAACTTAGTAACTTGTTGCCACAAATAAGGAACTTGTGGTCACAACTTAGAAACTTGTTGCCACAAATAAGGAACTTGTGGTCAAAACTTAGTAACTTGCTGTCACAAATAAGGAACTACAACTTAGTAACTTGATGCCACAAATAAGTAACTTGTGGTCACAACTTAATAACTTGATGCCACAAATAAGGAACTTGTGGTCACAACTTAGAAACTTGTTGCCACAAATAAGGAACTTGTGGTCACAACTTAGGAACTTGATGCCACAAATAAGGAACTTGTGGTCACAACTTAGAAACTTGTTGCCACAAATAAGGAACTTGTGGTCACAACTTAATAACTTGTTGCCACAAATAAGGAACGTGTGGTCACAACTTAGTAACGTGACAACTTTGTTATTTGAGGCAACTACAAAGTAACTTGGGGCTATAACATAGAACCTTGAGGCCACTACTAAGTAACTACAAGCCACAACATAGTACCTTGAGACCACAACATAGTACATTGATGCCGCAACATAGTACATTGAGGCCACAACATAGTGCATTGAGGCCACAACTTTGTACCTTGAGGCCACATCATAGTACATTGAGGCCACAACAGTGTACCTTGAGGCCACAACTTTGTACCTTGCGGCCACACTATAGTACATTGAGACCACAACATAGTACATTGAGGCCACAATATAGTACATTGAGGCCACAACATTGTACTTTAGGGCCACAACTTAGTATCTTGAGGCCGCAACATAGTACCTTGAGGCCACAGAATAGTACTTGAGGCCACAACATAGTACATTGAGGCCACAGTATAGTACATTGAGGCAACAGCATAGTACATTGAGGCCACAACTTTGTACCTTGAGGCCACAGTATAGAACATTGAGGCAACAGCATAGTACACTGAGGCCACAACTTTGTACCTTGAGGCCACAGTATAGTACATTGAGGCAACTGCATAGTACACTGAGGCCACAACTTTGTACCTTGAGGCCACAGTATAGTACATTGAGGCAACAGCATAGTACATTGAGGCCACAACATAGTACCTTGGGGGCACAACATAGTACCTTGAGGCCACAACATAGTGCATTGAGGCCACAACTTTGTACCTAAAGGCCACAGCATAGTACATTGAGGCCACAACTTTGTACCTTGAGGCCACAACATAGTACCTTGAGGCCACAACATAGTGCATTGAGGCCACAACCTTGTACCTTGAGGCCACAACATAGTACATTGAGGCCACAACTTTGTACCTTGAGGGCACAACATAGTACATTGTGGCCACAACTTGAGGCCACTACTAAGTTCCTTGATGCCAAAACATAAAACCTTGAGGCCACACCATAGTGCATTGAGGCCACAACATAGTACCTTAGGGTCACAACATAGTATCTTGAGGTGGCATAATAGTACCTTGAGGCCACAACATAGTACATTGAGGCCACAACTTTGTACCTTGAGGCCACAACACAGTCCATTGAGGCCACAACATAGTACCTTGAGGCCACTACTAATTACCTTGAGGCCACAACATAGTTACCTTGATGCCACAACATAGTACCTTGAGGTCACACCTTAGTAACTTAAGGCCACAACAAAGTACCTTGAGGTCACACCTTAGTAACTTTAGGCCACAACATAGTACCTTGAGGCCACAACATAGTATCTTGAAGTCACAACATAGTATTTTGAGGCCACACCTTAGTAACTTGAGGTCACTACTTAGTTACTTAAGGCTATTTCTAAGTTACTTAAGGCCCCTTCATAGTTACTTAAGGCCACAACTTAGCTACATAATGTCCCTACTTAGTAACTTAAGGCTCCTTCTTAGTTACTTAAGGCCATTTCTTAGTTACTTAAGGGCCCTTCATAGTTACTTAAGGCCCCTTCTTAGTTACTTAAGGTATTTCTTAGTTACTTAAGGCCCCTTCATAGTTACTTAAGGCCCCTTCTTAGTTACTTAAGGCCATTTCTTAGTAACTGAAGGCCCCTTCTTAGTTACTTAAGGCCCCTTCTTAGTAACTTTAGGCCCCTTCATAGTTACTTAAGGTCCCTATTTAGTAACTTAATGCCCCTACTTAGTTACTTAAGGCCGTTTCTTAGTTACTTAAGGCCCCTACTTAGTTACTTAAGGCCCCCAACTTAATAACTTAAGGTCCCTACTTAGTTACTTATGGCCATTTCTTAGTTACTTAAGGCCCCTACTTAGTAACTTGAGGCCACAACTTAGTTCATTTATGGTGGGGTGTACATAGAGTACGTATATATTTAGGAACAGAGCAGAACAAAACAGAACAGGGCGGGCGGTGTCCAGTATGTTGTCTGATTAACAACAAATGCATTTGTCCAATCATCACCAAAATTGGTCGCAATTGATACAGGCGTGATATATTTGACAAGTTTGATAACCAGCTACATTGAATGAGTTACTAGAGATTATATCACCTATTTTAGTTACATAATATCGGCTCAAAATTCAACCTTGTTTATCTAATCTTATTATTTTGATTAAACTGTCAGAATTGTTTTTGTCAAAATGAAACATATGGCTATGATGTTGTTTCCTATTAACCTCTTGTCTGTATTCTTTGTACTATAAGAACTTTTTTTCCGAAAATATTCCATTTGGTGACCTACAGCACCATTGAAGATGGCAATGCCCAAATCTTTATTCCAATGATTCCAGCGATGGCCAGATCTCTTGCAGAATGAATAGCGACGTTAACACTGCAGCTCAGTGCAGAGTTAGTACACGATATGTGATAACTGGTGACAGATGCACTTTTAATCGGGGTAAGGTATACGATACTAGTATGCGATATAAGATATGATAAATGTTCATGACAGCTAATATGCCAATAACTGGTTGAAGGGGGTTTAATGCCTTTACATACACGATTAAGCCTGTTGTTTGCTGGCGATCGTTATTCATGGCACACCCTTATGCCTTAAAGTTCACTTTCAAAGCTGTCTGGCAGTTTACATTTAGCGATGTTGCATGAGATTCTTTTACATCCATAACTTGCAACCAGAATGGACTCCTGGATTTAGGGCGGTATTTACATAACCATTATTCAAAAACTTCAAATGCTCATAATTTCCTTTTATATACCCCCTTCGTGGAATAGGGAGTAAATTTCTTTGCACATATCGGTTGATCGGTCGATATGTCGGTCGGTCCTGCCGTCCATCCGTCGGTAGACCAAAGCTTATCCGAGTGATAACTCGACAATTTCTAGACCTATGGTAATTAAACTTGACGTAAAGATGTGGCCAGACCAGTAGGAGAGCCCTATTGAGTTTAGGGGTAATGGGGTTCAAGGTCACAGTCGTTTTCCACTCGTTTTCAAGACATAATACAGCACTCTGCTACCACAAATGAGAACACAAACAATAGGACATCTGTATTAAGATTAACATTCAAGGTGCTGAAACACAGGTGAAGTTTAGGGTTTATTCCTGTTAAAACCTGTTACCTGATTTATCATTATCATTATGAGGCAACAAACTGTTTCAACATTATTTATTATACCCCTGACGAACAAAGTTTGAAGGGGGTATATTGGAGTCCTCCTGTAGTTGGTCGGTTGGTCGGTCAGTCAGTTTACTTCAAGAAGAAAACTTGAAAATTACTGGATGGATTTTATTGAACTTCATGCAATGATGGAACATATTGAGAATAAGTTCAATGAGACATAACACAGTTTGGTTAAGCATGATGGGTAGGAACGCTGTGTAAGATCTTATTTTTCCCAGATCATATTCTTCCCACCTGGGAAAAATAGGATCCTATTCTTCACAGCTGGGAAAATAAAGATCTCATCTGTCACTCATTTCGAACATGTAAGTCACAGCGTCTGGGAAATTTGAGATCGAAATCGTTATGTACCATGAAATCACACCCCTCATAGGTAAAAAAGTGCATGAATTTTACAAATGAGTCACATTTGTCACAGATTGCTATTGCCAGTATTGTAGTTATATTTCGACGATATACATGTACATGTATGCGTACATATATTCTAGTTTTAAGAATCGTTGATTCAGTTGATGTTGTTGCCTTTTTTGTTGTTGTTAGTTCTCGGCTTGGCTGCAGTTGTAGGCGCAATGGCGGTTGCTGTTTTACTTTGTTATTGTTGTTGTTTTGTTATGTTGTTGCTGTACAGGTATTATTGGTTTAAGAATAAAAAGTATTGGTTCTTGGTGACAACGGAATAGTAGGTGTATGCGTAGTATTGGTATATGGCATTGTGGTTGTGAATTGTGTTGACATAGACAGATGTACTGGAAGAGGTATTTACAAGTCTTTCAACCAACGGCTAAATTTGGAGTAAGCAGTGAATACCGTAGTGCCAGCAGAGATTTGGATAAAAGACAATTCTTTACCGAGCTTGCCTGATATGGTCGAGCATTAACAATAGTGTAACAATTCAACCTCGGGGACACAGTCCGACCAAGATAATTATAGAGTGAAGTTAAGATTTAAGAATTGATGTTGTTGTTGTAAATATGTTTTAAATCTTTTGTATTATGCGTACTTTGAAGAATATGTGTTGGTGTTTGTTTCAATGGCGTAGAAGTAGTTATTGTAGGTGTTTGGCGCCGGGGGATATTTTATATAAACTTCGCGGAGTTGGCCAAAATATAACGTATATCAAATCTAAACTTTTCGTTAAGTCAAACAACTCATTACATTAAGTATGCCCCGTTCAAATAATGCACCAGTCAATTTTAACCGTACCGCCCCCCCCCCCCTCCGGGGTATACCGGGGATGGCCGAGGAAATGGGTCGTATTTTTACCTTTCAGGTGCCCCCGCAGTGCCGGGTGAATGCGGTGGTTTTGTCTTTACGCCAAATATAGCGGGGAATGGGTCTTATCTTGAGTGCCTCTGGTGCGGGTCATTTGGCGAGGGTTTCACGAGCAATTCACGAGCGGGGACTATGCCTTGGCTTGGCTGGACCGAAAGTCGAAGTCCCCGCTATTTCCCGGATCTAGGGGGGGGGGGCGTGGTTACAATTGATTCGTGCATAAGTAATTTGTTCATGTTCGAAACAGAGAAAAAGATAGTATAACAATATTTAAAATATGTTGTTTTCAACTAGAATTTTGACCTCAGTTAAGCAGTGTAGTGATTATGTCCCTTCAATATGCGCCCCGCAAACTTTTCTCGAACCAGCCCGAAATACGACTACTACTGCTGCTGCTGCTTCTGCTTCTGCTGACATAATCGCCTGTGCCGCCGCCGCCACAACCACCTGCTGCTGCTGATCCTCCTCATACTACTACTACCACCAATAGCTGTAATTATCATAATTGCTTCATACTATAATTAATATTTTTATTTTATTATATAATACAAAACTACCCGGTTCATATGACAGATATAATGAGGTTTTTCCTATAATATATTTTCAGAAGTTAGAGAGTGTGTACTCAAATCATTTTGGAAGAACGCCAGTTTCCACACCATTTGCATCACAAGAGTTAGACGAGTCGTGTGAAGTTGATTATGAAGTCGACAACGATGATATTGACACAATTGGCGGGATATTGGAAGGACGTGTGAGGGATTATATTTTGCAGCAAGAAATCGTTGATGAAGATACAGACAGCGATGGCAATGGAGAGGCTGAATTAGATGAAAGCGATATTGAAGTGGCTGAATATTGTGCGCTTACAGATATAAAGAAAGTGTGTAAATATGGATGTGGGTGTCAAAGGAAATGTTCACAACAGCTTAATATAGGAAATGTGTATGAACACATACTTAAGAGAAATGGACACAAATGAAAAAGACATGTATATTATGGCCATCTTACAAGACGACCGCGCCACGGCAACAACTAAGAGGCAACGGATGCGTTATACATTTAAATTTAATGGGTCCATTGTTTGCAGGATAACATTTCACCTCTGCTATGACATAGGAAGAAGTGCCTTACAAGGTCTAATGGCGCACATGGCAACAAATGGGATCGTTCCAAGGACCCATGGAAACACTGGAAGACGGCCCAAGCACGCACTAACGTTTGACGATGTGCAGCGCGTGGTAAAGTTTTTCCTGAACTATGCAGAACGTGAGGGGTTACCAATGCCTGCAGCTCCAAGAGGGCGAGACAATATTCCACCAACTTATCTCCCTGCAAGCGAAACGAAACTGAAGACATTCAAGGAATATGAGAAACAGGCTGTAGATTCGGTGGTTCCCATTCGCTGTAGATTCGGTGGTTCCCATTCGATGTGTGAAGCTGACCGCCTTCAAGACAATTTGGTCGACATGTGTACCCCATATCAAAATCGCATCTCCGCGTGACGACGTCTGTGCTACATGCGAAAAAATCAGGAAACGCGTGATGGACGCTGTCGAGGAAGATGACAAAAATGAAGCGGCGGATGCATACAGCGCTCATATAACGAAGGCACAACAGGTTAAGTACAAAGTTTTTTGTATGCCAAAGAAGTTATTTTGTGATGATAATATGAATAACTGCCGCATCAATTTCCTGTTCTCGAGAAGCAATAAGAAAGTACCCGTGTAGTGGATCGAACCCATGACCTTTAAGGTGAGAGGTGCACAACTATCCACTAGACTCCCCCACCGTTATAGTTTTATTTATGTACATAAATCATGATGTGCATACTTACTTAAATCACAAATACGAGTCTGCTATTCTCACCTATTATTATACGACAATGTCAATTTCTGGTAAAAGTGAGTTATATTCAAGGTAAATAAAAGAGCCGATTATAACATTTTTTTCAGGAACGGGAGTTGTACAATGACTGTATACGTCGCAGTACGGAGACGCGTCACACCGCTGAATGTGAGCGGTACCACCATTTCACGTTTGACTTTGCCGAAAGTGTTAGCCTGCCGCATTACTACAGACAAATGGGGCCCTTATTCTTCTTGTCCCTTCGGAAGATCAGTATATTTGGATTCCGAATAGATGGCGACCCACACCAGCTGAATTTCCTCATCGACGAGAACGAGGCCAAGGGGAAAGACGGTTCGAAATCACACGGACCAGATGCCGTCATTTCAATGATAGACTGGGCTCTTCAAAACTACGGCGGCCAATCAACGTCTTGCTCCATCCACGCCGATGATTGTACAGGTAAATTTAAACACAAAACAAATCTTTCACAAAGCATATACAATTTATTACTAGCATACCAATTTATTTTAGTTCAATTGTGACGAAAGCTGATAGCGTATAGAGTAACTCTCGAGTCAATTTCCTTGCTTGAACTCACCAGTACTGTGTGTCAATATGAGTGGTCACAAAAATGTTTCCCGACTTGTGATCGGACTTTGCACCACTTTGTCTCGGAAAGCAGACACTCTAACTCTGCGCCGTCCCTCCTATTTTTATTGGTAACATTAACAATGTCGCACCTTTGCAGTTTTGTGCGTGTGTGCGTTTACGTGTGTTTCTGCTTTAATTTGCGCGTGAGTGGGCGATACATTCTGTACAGGAAATTAATTGCACACATTCATGCATTTTTTTCGCATTACAGGTTTGAATAAGAATAAGTATCTCGTGGGCTACTTCATGTGGAGAGTCATGACCGGACAGCACAGTACCATTGAGTATCTTATGCAAATAATAGGTTCGTCTTTCTAAGTCATTATAGTAAAAAATATGCATATTTTTATACATAAACATACAACGATTTCTTGAATACGCATATATAGATGTATATTCACATTTGCTCATATTAAGATTTTATTCTCCTGCTGCTTTTACAACATCGTCTTTTTGTTTCTTCAACTTTAACATCGTGCAAAATACACATGCTCTTAATTAATAAATCCGTTTATCAAACTCTTGCAGGACATGCAAAATGCCTCGTGGATAGTGGGTTTGGAAATGCGAAGCGATTGTACAGGAGAACGGACTGTGAAAGCCTGGATCAGCTGGAGGACGTTGTGAACAAATTCTCATATTCTAACACAGCGGTTCGTTATCCAGCATGGTCTTGGAGAAACTTGAAAGGCTTCCTTGGCGATCATTTCAAAGCACTCAATGGAATAAGGTAACGTCACGTTCAATTATAACTCATAAAAGGCCCATACCTTCTACATAATGATTATGGTTTTACGATTGACTAAAAACCCATATATAAATAATAACCGCAAATGTTACAGTATATAATAAGTAGCCAATCTCCGTTTATTTATTAATGAAAACCGCTTGTTAATCAAGTGTCATGCATGATTAAATTTCAGGAAGTACCAGTACTTTCGATTTTCGTCCACTGAGCCTGGTGTCGCATTCGGAACTCCTCGGCCATTTTATCGAAAACAACCTCGGATGTATGCCGGTACATCTGTTGAAGTAGTTCGTAAAATTTTGAATTATATCATTAGTTAAATGTAGTGTTTTAGAGTTGTATTTATTGATCTAAGTTTAAATTTATTGTCATTGAATTGTATTATAGCAAACATAATGAAGAATCCCAAGAGTTAAGTCACAAAGTTTAACTGCTAAATAAAATCACTACGCGATCTACTTGCAGCGGACTTAAACGTACCACTTTTTGAGTGTGTAAACCATCCATATACATCCGAGGTTGTTTTCGATAAAATGGCCGAGGAGCTCCGAATGCCTGGTGTCGTTGTAGTAAGAACGTCGCGAGATGCAGAGGAGGACACGCTGAACGTTCTAAAGGATCCTGCCTTCCGGTTCGAGACCCAAGCCCGACCGGATGTTGTTCAAGCTGCAGGATTTAGCCATCCCCGACAAGAATCATTATATAAATGCGTCCGACAATACGTTCGGCCTCCGTACCAGGACATTTTATGCCCCGTACCAAACACTTTATAGCTGTGTATGCCTTGTCGCTGGTGATTGTTCTATTGTTAATGTAAATTCACGACATCTTTTGTAGATATATATTTCAGACAATAACTCTAATAAAATAAGTGAAAGGAAATGAAGTTGTTAATTTGTTTTGTTTTTTGCATTCTGATGCTATGATTCATGTTATTCTTAATTGTTCTTATGTTGCTTAGCAACGAAATAAAAATTGAAAATAAAACAATTAAAACGGTCTATGTCAGTAATATTCTTATAAATATATTTACTCATGAAGACAGGTGTTCGCTTCATTATCACAAAGTTTTTACGTCAGTTGTTGGTATTTCACGTCATAATGTCACGCGTTTTCAAAAAATCGACGTTTACCCCTGTGCCACTTAAAGTGGAAAATCTCAAAAAGTTTACAAGATATCAAAAAAATTTATTGTTATACACACACGTATATAAAAATGTAGAAAACTCAAAATCGATATTTTGGTCATTAAGACAGGTTTTGTCGCGACGCGGCCCATGTATATGTTTAATACTTTTCATAACATTCGACATCTATAGCTACTAAAAACTGCACTCTCATAGATTGAACGTTTTGATAACTTTTTTTTGGTCTTGGACAAAGCCATTTTCTTTGCGAAAATCCTTGGGAACCAGTTATATAAGGCTGCTGACAAAAATAGATCGCAGATTTTTATATCTAAAAAATATGTTTATGCATTTTTTACACCGTTAGTAACGGTTTAAGCCATAAAACATTCGGAAATATGAAAATCTGCAATCTGATTTTTAGTCAGCATTCTTTTATCATTTGTTTGCAGATATTTACGCAAAATTTGCTCTTTCCGAGACAAAAATAAAAATGTATTGATTTGTTTATGAAAGGAAAGATGAGCATTGACTTCGTAGAACACCAAAAGCAAGCGTTAACATTTTCCATGCAGCTACTCAAGGGAGCTAACTAAATAGTAAACTGCATGCAGCGGTAACAGCCGTTACTTCCCTTTGTTGACTGCATAGATGATGGCCCAAGATATATTTGAACGGGCCATATCAATGAAGTTTACCACAAGGACGCATGCACAAACATAAGGATGACTTATCCTTAAAGCCTTTTGTTCAAAGACAATGTTTGAGCATAAACCAACATTTATTGAAGTCAGTATCATAGTTTTAAAGCTCCGAAAGATTTTCCATACGAAAAAAGTGAATTTTACAATGTCGAATGGCGTTCGTCTAGCTACACATTCTTTCTCAATGTTGAATGGCGTCGTCTAGCTCAACATTCTTTTACAATGTCGAATGGCGTTTGTCTAGCTCAACATTCTTTCTCAATGTCGAATGCCGTTCGTCTAGCTCAACATTCTTTCTCAATGTCGAATGGCGTTTTTCTAGCTCAACATTCTTTCTGAATGTCGAATTGCGTTTTTCTAGCTCAACATTCTTCCTCCCTGTCGAAAGGCGTTTGTCTAGCTCCACATTCTTCCTTAATGTCGAATGACGTTCGTCTAGCTCAACATTATTTCTCAATGTCGAATGGCGTTTTTCTAGCTCAACATTCTTTCTGAATGTCGAATGGCGTTCATCTAGCTCCACATTCTTCCTCACTGTCGAAAGGCGTTTGTCTAGCTCCACATTCTTCCTTAGTGTCGAATGACGTTCGTCTAGCTCCACATTCTTCCTTAATGTCGAATGGCGGTCGTCTACCTCCACATTCTTCCGCAATGTCGAACAACAAATTAACCCGTTTTCCGTGTGTTCATTCATGTAGCAATTTAAAATCATTGGCTACGGAACTGCAGACATGTTTTCACTCACCATTGAATGGATGGGAAAACACTATTTCCGCTTAGGTTTATATGGTAATACTTGATAAAAATAATATATAGAGGATATTTGTTTATTTCAGTGTAAGATCGTATTTTATTTCACGAGTGTCATAGAAAAACATATTTTCACGAGTGGCGAAGCCACGAGTGAAAATGTAGTTTTTTTATGATCACTATCGTGTTTTTCATCATCGTGCCGTCGTGTTTTTATCATCGTACTATCGTGTTTTCATCATCGTACTTTCGTGTTTTTATCATCGTACTATCGTGTTTTCATCATCCTACTATCGTGTGTTTATCATCCTACTTTCGTGTTTTCATCATCCTACTATCATGTTTTCATCATCGTACTTTCGTGTTTTCATCATCCTACTACCATGTTTTCATCATCCTTCTATTGTGTTTTCATCATCCTACTATCACGTTTTCATCATCGTACTATCGTGTTTTCATCATCCTACTATCACGTTTTCATCATCGTACTATCGTGTTTTCATCATCGTACTATCATGTTTTCATCATCGTACTATCGTGTTTTCATCATCCTACTATTGTGTTTTCATCATCCTACTATCGTGTTTTTCATCATCGTGCCGTCGTGTTTTCATCATCCTACTATCGTGTTTTTATCATCGTACTATCGTGTTTTCATCATCGTACTATCGTTTTTTCATCATCGTACTATCGTGTTTTCATCATCCTACTATCGTGGTTTTATCATCCTACTTTCGTGTTTTCATCATCGTACTATCGTGTTTTCATCATCGTACTTTCGTGTTTTCATCATCCTACTTTCGTGTTTTTATCATCGTACTATCGTGTTTTCATCATCGTACTGTCGTATTTTTATCATCCTACCATCGTCATTGAATCATGTCTTCAACCGAAGCTTTTATCACGCATTTTGAATTGATCTGAAATACTGTTCATTAAAAGTTTAAACAACGATTGACACAATAAATATTAAAGTGACAGTCGTATTCAAAATCGATACATACACTTGTATAACAAACATTAATTTTGAATGTTAAACTTTCAACTAGTTCCAAAATAATTAATAATGAGAAATATTTATTACTGATAACAAGTTTATAACCGTGTATTTAATAGCTGAAAACGCAAATCAATAAATGATTGGTGAATGCTAAAAGATTAACTCTGATCTACTATCGTCTAGGTAGAAAATCCGTGTTTTCTTTACATTTCTTTCAAATTAAACATAGTATCCTTCATAAGATACTGGTTTTGACATTTATTAATCTGTTTTGGTATATTAAAACAACTGTATTAAATGTAGTAAATCTCATCTGGAAGTAAAAAGTTTAAATTATGAAAAGTCAAAACAGTATCTTCGAACAATTTTACAAATGCATTGCCTGTGAGGTCACATCATCATCATCATCATCAGCAGCAGCAGCAGCAGCAGCAGCAGCAGCACCACCACCACCACCACCACCACCACCACATCCACCACCACATAAACGTTTAATTCATCATTCAATTTGTGTTTTACTAGTCACTAGCAAGCAGCCATTATCATGCCGTGTTCTATGAACAAAAGTGCTTGTGGATTATTTTAGACGCTTTTTTAAGAATACAACGTAACTAAAAAGACAAATATATTACTGATACAATACCAGCATAAGCAACACATAGTCAATCAGAAAAGAGACCGCGGGTAGTAGTAGTAGTAGTAGTAGTAGTAGTAGTAGTAGTGGTAGTGGTAGTGGTAGTGGTAGTAGTAGTAGTAGTAGTAGTAGTAGTAGTAGTAGCAGTAGTAGTAGTAGTAGTAGTAGTAGCAGCAGCAGTAGAAGTAGCAGTAGCAGCAGCAGCAGCAGCAGCAGCAGTAGTAGTAGTAGTAGTAGTAGTAGTGGTAATAGTAGTGTAGGTAGTGGCAGTCGTAGTCGTCGTGGTAGTCGTGATAGTAGTGGTAGTGGTAGTGGTAGTGGTATTGACAGTGGCAGTGGCAGTGGCAGTAGCAAAAGCAGAAACAGTAGTAGTCGTAGTAGAACTATTATTGATAAAGAAAACAGGTGCTCTTATTAGGTTTATATGGCGTGGCGTCATTTCACTTCAGGATAATGGCAGATCGTAAAAATGCTCTGAAACGCAGCCCTGTATTCGACATTTTGTCTCATAGACTGCAAATATTTCTCTGCGCATGCGCGCCGGAAGGCGATAGGACGATGATTTAAACTCGACAGTACGATGATGAAAACGCGATAGTACGATGATGAAAGCACGACAGTACGATGACGAAAACACGACAATACGATACTACGATGTTCAAAACGAGAAATCATGAAACTACTATTGTGAAAACGAGACAGTACGATGGTGAAAAGACTGTCGTATCAACGCGGTTTCGTAATGTAGTGTTTTCATCATCGTACTGTCGCGTTTTCACCATCGTAGTTTCGTGATTTCGAGTTTTCGCCATCGTACTTTCGAGTATCGCGTCTCGGATCATCACTTTCAAAAGCCATGGCCCTAACTCCATTCCGTAGAATAGCACTGTTTGACAACGGCATTCAAATATCGCCTGTCTCATAAAGCACAGCCACAATTTACACAAAAGTTGTCTGATTAGATATGTCTTCTGTATTTCATACATCTGGAAGTTTATTTGACTAGTAAAATATTGTTCCGTTGTGCATTCGTATGTCTGTCGGTTACATGGCCATACGTCCCATCACGTGTCATGGTCATCCATGGCACTGGTTCACTATTTCTGTATACGCTGATTGTTATATACACAGGCAGTAACCACTGATTACCAGAAATGCGCGACACACCATTACATGATGCTGTAAATTTATGCAAAGTTTAGACAGGGGGGGGGGGGGGGGTACACGTTTTCCGAACCTACAAAGGTTAGAGTGAGATTTTGAGGTCTGATCTGCAAGATGGCGGCGAAACAATGACAAAGTAGCACTTTCGGAACCTGTTTTCGCCTGGTTCTAGTGTAAAGTATATATTTCCAAAATATCATGACGTGCATTCGGCTCTTCAATAACCATGCCTCCCTCAGCTTTTTATTTCATGCTTCTAGGTTACGGAATAAAACAATATTGAAAGAAAACCTCTGGCCAATATGTTGTTTACAAATGTGGGAAGCGAGAATTTGATACATTTAAGGACGTTTAATCTCCAAAAACACATTATTTTGTAATGTTTTCTCCTTTAACATGATTAAAATGTGGTATTTTATTTTCATGACAATTCCTCTGCTGTACAAGAGCCTTTATGGTCTTTTTTGTTTGTTTAACCACCTCAATGTCTACTGATAACAGTTCAACCACCTTTTGGCATCTTCCCGAACAGACTGACCGTAGGTTTTCCTCCAATTACCTTTTTCCATCGCATATTGGCTATATGTTGAATAAGCATACCTTTGCCCACGCATATAACTTATCGCATGTATATGCGGTATGAGCCAACATTTTCCAACGCATATAACTCATCTTGTATATATGCGAAGTGAGCATCACCCCGCATTTAACTCATCTTCTGTATTTGTGTATATGGGGTATGAGCCTAACTTTTCACACGCATATAACTCATCTTGTGTTTGTGCGGAATGAGCATAACTTTTCACACGCATATAACTACATTTTGTGTTTGTGCGGAATGAGCATAGCTTTTCCCACGCATATAACTCATCTTGTGTATGTGCGGAATGAGCATGCCTTTTACCACGCATATTATAACTACATTGTAATTGTGTGTATGTGCGGAAGAAGCATACCTTTTCCCACGCAGATAACTCATCTTGTGTATGTGCAGAATGAACATGCCTTTTACCCCGCATATAACTAACTGTGTGTATGTGAGGAATAAGCATACATTTCCCACGCATATAACTCATCTTGTGTTTGTGCGAAATGAGCATGCCTTTTCCCATGCACATAACTAATTGTGTGTATGTGTGGAATAAACATACCTTTTCCCACGCATATAACTTATCTTATGTATGTGCGGAATGTGCATGCCTTTTTCCCCGCATATAACCCATCTCGTTTATGCGCGGAATGAGCATGCCTTTTCCCACGTATACTACTAATCGTTTGTATATGCGTGCCCCTTACATATAAAACATCTTGTGTATGCGCAGATAAACGTCTCCCCCCCCCCCCCCCCACCGCATATAACTCATCTTGTGTATGTGCAGAAACACGTCTCCCCCTCCCCCACCGCATGTAACTCATCTTGTGTATGTGCAGAAAAAACGTCTCCCCCTCCCCCACCGCATATTACTCATATTGTGTATGTGCAGAAAAACGTCCCCCCTCCCCCACCGCATGTTACTCATCTTGTCTGTATATGCGGGATGGTTATGCCCCTACCCCCTCCCCCCCGCATATTACTCATCTTGTTTAAATAAGGAATGGGAATATATTTTCCCCTGCATACAACTCATCTTGTCTGTATTCGGATTGGAAATGTCTTTCCCCCGCGAATAGCACATCTCGTGTATTTGCGGAATAGTTATGCCCCCCCATAAAACCTAGCTCGTGTGTATACGGAATGGAATGTCTTTTCCCCGCGTATTACTCATCTCATGTATATGCGGAATGGGGATGACTTTCACCCGCATATTTCTCATCAGTAGTGTCTGGGGTCACTTGCACATTCCTTAGATACCACAAAAATCACTAATACTAAAGTATTCAGAAAAGAGAGATTAAGCTATTAATGAAGTCGGGAACTAGCCACTGTGGAAACATATTCAAACAGTCAGGGTTGCTATCTTTTGAAGACAGGTGCTATTATCATCTTTCATTACTTGTTTTCAAAAGCATGAAATGTTTGACTTCTCGTACTTTACAAAATTGTTAACATTTGCCAAAGATTGCGTTCTTCAGAAAACAAGGATCTTTTTGTTGTAAAACCTAGAACAAACTATATCAAAAATACATTTGCCTATAAAGCAATGAAAATTTGGAATTCTCTTCCTATACATACATTAAATGTCCAGATAAGCTACCAGCCTTTAAACATGCATTAAAAGGCTACTTATTGGCAGAATAATTTTATCACATGAAAAAAAATCTTGACACTTCATTTAATTCACATTATACTAAATAGTTCATTGTTCACATGAATTGTGTTAATGTACGTATATGACATTCTTGCAATAACTTGTAATGGATACTACCAAATATGTAAATGTTGAAAATATATTGATTGAATGTGGTTTTACTGAATATATATACATTATTTACAATATGAAACTATTGTAATTAATAATAATCATATTACACAGAGTTGTGTTTGTCGAAGAAATGTATGATAGTGATAGTGTGATTGTATGTTTTGTATGTTGCTTAATGTGTAACTTAGTATATGTGGAATGGGAATGTCTTTCACTCGCATATTTCACATATTGTGTATATGCGGAATGTATACGGAATGGGTGTGTCTTTCACCCGCATATTACTTATCCTATGGATATGCCGCCGGGGAATGTCTCCTCCCCCCGCGTATAACTCACAATATGTATGTGCGGAAATGGAATGTCTCACCCCTCTCGCATATTGCATAATACTCATCTTGTGTTTATGCGGACTGTGAATGTCTTTCACCCGCATATATCACATCTCGTGTATATGCGGTAAGGGAATGTCTTTCACCCGCATATAACTCGCCTCGTGTTATACGAAATGGGAAAGTCTTTCACCCGCATATTTCTCATCTCGTGTATATGTGGAATGGGAAAGTCTTTTACCCGCATACTTCTCAGGGAATGGCCTTCACTCGCATATAATTCATCTTGTGTATATGCGGTATGGGATGTCTTTCACCCGCATATTTCTCATCTGGTGTATGTACTGAATGGGAATGTCTTTCACCCCCATATAACTTGTGTTATACGGAATTGGAATGTCTTTTCCCGGCATATTTCTCATCTCATGTATATGCGGTATGGGAATGTCTTTCACCCGCATATTTCTCATCTCGTGTAAGACGGAATGGGAATGTCTTTCACCCGCATATAACTCATCTTGTGTACATGCGGTATGGGAATGTCTTTCACCGGCATATAACTCGTCTCGTGTTATACGGAATGGGAATGTCTTTCACCCGCATAATTCTCATCTCGTCTTATACGGAATTGGAATGTCTTTCACCCGCACATAACTCATCTTGTGTATATGCGTAATGGGAATGTCTTTCACCCGCATATTTCTCATCTCGTGTTATGCGGAATGGGAATGTCTTTCACCCGCATATAACTCATCTTGTGTATATGCGGAATGGGAATGTCTTTCCCCCGCATATAACTCATCTTGTGTTATACGGAATGGGAATGTCTTTCAACCGCTTATTTCACATCTCGTGTTATGCGGACGGGGAATGTCTTTCACCCGCATATTTCTCATCTCGTGTTATACGGAATGGGAATGTCTTTCACCCGCATATTTTTCATCTCGTGTATGAGCGGAATGGGAATGCCTTTCACCCGCATATAAGTTGTCTTGTGTATATGCGGTATGGGAATGTCTTTCACCCGTATATAACTCATCTCGTGTATGAATGGAATGGGAATGTCTTTAACCCGCATATTTCTCACCTCGTGTTATGCGGAATGGGAATGTCTTTCACCCGCATATAACTCATCTTGTGTATATGCGGTATGGGAATGTCTTTCACCCGTATATAACTCATCTCGTGTATGAGTGGAATGGGAATGTCTTTCACCCGCATATAACTCATCTCGTGTATGAGTGGAATGGGAATGTCTTTCACCCGTATATAACTCATCGCGTGTATGAGTGGAATGGGAATGTCTTTCACCCGCATATTTCACATCTCGTGTTATGCGGACGGGGAATGTCTTTCACCCGCATATAACTCATCTTATGGATATGCCCCCCCCCCCCCGCGTATAACCCACATTGTGTATGGCGGAATGGAAATGTCTCCCCCTCCCGCATATTGCATATAACTCATCTTGTGTAAATGCAGTATGGTAATGTCTTTCCCCTGCATATTACTCATCTTGTGTATATACGAACTGGGAATGTCTTTCCCCCGCATATAACTCATCTTGTGCATATGCTGAATGGGAATGTCTTTCACCCGCATATATCTCATCTTGAGATTGTGCGGAATGGGAATCCCCCCCCCCCCCGCATATTGCATTGCTCATCTTGTGTACAATGGGAATCCTACCCATCTTGTGTATATGGGAATCCTACCCATCTTGTGTAAATGCGGTCAGATTGCAGCTTTACATATTTCCGTCCCAAAAGTGATGTTTTATGCTAGACATTTATGACCTTGAAGTTTTCGGCGAGAGCACAGTGGAATGATCAACAAACATCCCCATTCTGTAAGGTTTGATCGAAATTCCAGTAAAATTGAGGAAATATTATGTCACAGTACTTACAGTATGTTTTTGTCCAAAGTGTTTAGCGGGTCTACGACACAGTGGACTCATGTGGGTTTGGCAGAGAAGGATATTAAAATTGCGTATAAGCGTTCATTTTCTCCCACCTCAGATAAGTATATCAATTAATTTAACCATGCTAGAAATTCTTATCTTGCCCACGGGCGAAGATAAAATGCCCGTATGGAACTTCTTTTAATGGTCACAACATTGTAATTACCTCCCTTGTTGAAGACTGTCGTCTGTAGCGTCTGTTTGAAGCTCATCATGGAAACCTTGTCTTGTGGCAATATTTAGAACGCTAGTTAATTATTTCTCGCTTCAAATGTCACCATTTTTACTTAATTTTGTTTAACTGAGATGGGAGAAAAGCATCTACCATAGCCGCTCGTGTAAACCTCGTTTCCGCAAAACACCCTACGCTCGGGTCGGAATGAACCAATCTTACACTCGGCCATGGAAAATAGTTATAATCAAATATGTGCTGTAAGACTGTCGTCGCAAAATATGTCAAGGCTTTCGAAGTTATATCGTAGGATAGAATTAAAGTCGTAGGATTAGCCCACGAGAATCACAGAAATGACGTACGGTTTTGGAGCACTTCATAAACATAGGCGATTTGTCGGACTGTCGTGGGTTACCGTAGGACAACCGAAGGACTATCGGAGGAAATTCCTAAGAGTCTGAGGACGATCAGAAAATCGGGTATATCGTTGATCAGACGTAGGTTTGAAGTTTGTAATTACACAATTGTAAGACGACAGATTGTCGAATACCTGCTATGCGACGTACGTGAATGGACATACTTAACAGCCTATGACACGATGGTAATGGACGGTCACCCGGACACTATTGCTCCATGGAATTACTTACCGGGTAATGAGTACACATTTGAATGATGGTGTGTTTAATTAACAAGAAATGAAAGTTGATGCACTGTGGAAACCCCGAGCATATTGTCCATGTCAGCTGTGTAGGTCCTGATCGGGGTGCAAATTTACATCATTCGAAAAGGATCTCAACTGATTGCTACATGCACTAAAACTGCACAATCACCGATTAACCGTTTTAACAATAGGTGTTCATATTATATTATATTATTGGAAACCAGTAATATTAGAAACAAATATTGGATCGCAGATTTTATTATTATGTTTAAAAAAATAAAGTTAACGCCAAAAACTCATTTTTCTTAGAGCTTAAGTTACGCCCTATAACGCCGCATAACAGCATCGCCGCATAAACGTTATTTTTTTCGTTTATGCGGTGATTTTCAACGTATAAAGCAGAAAATGCTTATATGGGGCGCAACTGTGCCTTATTGCCACATAAAAAGGATAACTTAACCATTTATTATCAAGCTAAAAATGTTTCAACAAAAACGATGGTGTTGACGTTGAAGTTGACGATGATGATGATGATGATGATGATGATGATGATGATGATGATGATGATGATGATGATGATGATAATGATGATGATGATGATGATGATTGTGGGGCTGATGATGTTGGTTGTGATGATGTTGTTGATCATGGTGATGATTAAGGTTAGGGCGTTGTATATTAATGTCATTTTAAAGAAAATATGGGGAAAGTTGGCAGGCAAGTTGAGCCAAAATGGAAGTCGAAAATTAACCCTTAGAGTGTTCAAATGACTAGTGCATAGAAACACAATCAATGAAAAAAAGAAGTCCATGATGACCCTATTATTAGTTTGAAATGACGTTGAAAGTTTGTACGTGAAGTTAGCGGCCTACCGGCCCACCGGCCCAGCGGCGTGAAGTTAGCGGCCTAGCGTCCTACCGGTCTAGCGGCGTGAAGTTAGCGGCCTAGCGGCCTGGCGGCCTAAAATGCTATCCTATTTTTCCTATTTATATATTTTCTGTTTTTATGCCCAAATTATCACTCTTAAGCAATTATAAATCTTTTTCAAAAAGAGTCGATCGAGCACTTCAGCGACCTAGTGGCGTGAAGTTAGCGGCCTGGCGGCCTAGCAGCCTAAAATGGTTTCCTATTTTAAAGTATGTATACATGCGTTTTCTTCACAAACAATGATAAATCTATGGTTTAACAATTTTGCTAAATACAAAAAATAAAAATGCTGATATTCGCTATCTTGGATTTTTTAGGCAGTTTGGTCGAGTTTTGGGCGAAATGCAGACATTCGTTAAAGGATGGTGATTTGTGAATAGGAACCATGACTTTGTCATTTTTAATTAAAAGAAGAAAAGGCATGTATAAATGGTTAATATCAAAAACCAATTTAAGGCCGCTAGACCGCTAGGCCGTTAGGCCGCTGAACTGCTTGATCGACTATTTTGAAAAAAAGTTAGTTGCTTAAGAGGGATAATTTGTGCATAAAACAGTAAATATATCATTGTTTTCGAATGTTTAATGCTTTGAAATAGCTGACTACTTTATTGACATTTTTGAAAAATAAATGTTGATAATAGCTTCAATGTGTAAATTTGTGCATAAAAACAGTTACTATGTCATTGTCTTAGAAGATAATGCAAGTATACATGCTTTGAAAAAGGATTCAATTTTAGGCCGCTAGGCCGCCGCCAACTTCACACCGCTTGGCCGCCAGGCCGCTAACTTCAAGTTGCCAGGCCGCTAACTTCACGCCGCTAGGCCGCTAACTTCACGCCGCTTGGCCGCTAGGACGCATGGTCGCTTACTTCACGTACATGTTGAAAGTGCGCATTGTCAAGGGTACATGCCCGTCAGTCTGACAATAAGGCGAGAATATATGTCACGTCATTCATTTTTCTGAATGTCCCTAATGACGGTGTTGTGCTTTGTCATTTAATCCATCCTTTAGTCGGGTTAAATGTAATTTCAAACGTTTTCGCAGTAAGATCAATTGGTTTGGTTAACATTTAAATCGATCTTACCAAATCTTTGTCAGAAATTACGTCTCTAAAAGTCTAGTTCAAAGCTTGGTTAAGTGGACATAAAAAACTAAGACCGATCTTGATGAAACTTTATCAACCATTATTGTACTAGTATATGTTTTAATTGCTTTTTATGCGGTGAAAGTGTGCCTTTTTGCCACATAAAAAAGAACATTTTTATGCGTTGAAAATCACCGCATAAACGAAAAAAACACGTTTATGCGGCGATGCAGTTATGCGGAATTACAACGCCTTTGGTCATAAAACAGTTAAAGATGCACTCTTACTCCCAGATAGGATTTACCTCAATTAATGATGTTGTTTAAATATTCCAAAAAGGATGAAAAAATGTCGAAAACGGTGCTTATATTCTTATGGAGGATAACGAGGTTAATTTGAAAGAAATGAGCATAAAACACGGTATTTCTATCTTATGAGACTAAAGAAGACCTCAGTAAAACTTTTTTAGTAATCATCAATCATATAATCTTTTTTGCTTTCTGCTATTTAATACACAGTTACAATCTTGTTATCCGTAATTAATATTTAATTAATGCATTATTTAGTAAGTACTTCAAGGTTAATCAGTCGAAATTGATGTTTGTTATACATGTGTATGTATTGATTTTGAATAAGAGTGTCACTTTAATACGGAAGCCCTGGAGGGACACTTTAATGTCAGTACGTAAATGTGAATAACTGCAATCTGATCTTTGTAAGCCGTCTTATACCAATAATTTCCAGATATCTACATTCGGAACTCCTCGGCCATTTTTTTCAAAAACAACCTCGGATGTATGCCGGTACATCTGTTGAAGTAGTCCGTATTTTTTTAATAAAAGCATTAATTAAATGTAGTGTTTAAGAGTTGTATTCATTGCTCTCAGTTTAAATTGATTGCCAGTGAAGTGTATTATTGCAAACATAATTACGATTCCCAAGAGTTAAGTCATAAATTTTAACTACTAAATAAGATTACTACGCGATCTATTTGCAGCGGACTTAAACGTACCACTTTTTTGTTGTTTTTGAAAAAATGGCCGAGGAGCTCCGAATGTGATATCTACTCAGAAACTGGCGCTGTCAAAACGGTCAGTCTGTGCGAGTGCAGCTTTAATGATTATGAGCATTGTATATCTCGATGGTACTGCGCGGATATGCAGGCAGATATGTAGCTAAAAAACTTCAGAGAACACGTTATATATTACCTTTTTGGACGTGATCATGTGCTGTAAACATAAAAAATATCAACATTAAAGTTATGGAAGCCAGCACTAGCATAATCTGAGTCTACCCTGGTCGCATAGGCTAAAATCCTTGTTGTGTCATGGTGCGTTACACATATGTAGTATTATGTTGTTGATTTCAGTTCCGAGGCGGAGCGTGGAGCACCTTGCTCAATCCAGAAGCTATTTTGAGCAAGACCGGTACCACTGTCACAGGTCACAATGCCAGATGTGACATGAATAGAACAGAACAGAATTTGTTTGATATAAAGCTGCACTCTCACAGATTTACCGTTTTTACATTTTTTTTTGTCTTGGAAGAGCAATTTTTTGCGTAACTATCTGTAAACGAATGATATAAGATTGCTGACAAAAAAATCCGATCGTAGATATTCATATTTCCATTCGAAAATTAACGTTTTATGGCTTAAACCGTTACTAACGGTTTAGGAAAAATGCATAAAATAATATAAATGTTGAAAATATATTGATTTAATGTAGTTTTACTTACATGATGATCACATATATGTCTCTATGATGAAAAATATATGAAATTCTACTGCAAATGCTCTCAAAATTGTCGGAATTTTTTGTTCATATTTCTTTTCCCTATTTCCATTGTTTCCACTATGACGTAAATTGTAGTTGTGTGAAGTTAGCTTAAAGATGCACTCTCACAGATTGACCATTTTAACAACTTTTTTATTTTTGGTCTTGGAAAGAGCAAATTTTTGCGTAAATATCTGCAAACCAATAATTAAAGATGGCTGACAAAAAATCAGATAGTAGAGTTTCATATTTCCGTTCGAAAATTAATGTTTTATGGCTAAAACCGTTACTAACGGTTTAAGAAAAATGCATAAATATCAATTTTTGAACTAAATATAAGAATATGCGATCTGATTTTTTGTCAGCAGTCTGTTTTAAGTGGCTTCCATGGATTTTCGCAAAAAATGGCTCGTTTCAAGACAAAAAATAAAAAAAAATGTCAAAACGTTCAATCTATGAGAGTGCAGCTTTAAAATTCGATGTTCGAATTAATTAAAACATACATAAGATACCAGCACGGCTTTCATCTTTTGAATGCCGAATGTCGTATGCTTTGCTTACTAAACTGGTTACTTCTTCTGTATTATGTATGTACATTCATTTCTTTGCGTTATTTATTGTAAAGAAAATTCTTCCAGTATATATCCATATGCAGAATGTAAGCTGTCCATTCACCATGATACAAAACCACGTTATATTTCTTTGGACTATGGTGCAATGCCATCAAATGGTTTTCACAAGACTTACATTATAACGTATGGGACCTGGCTAGATTCCAAACATTCTCCGAGTTAAACGTTAGCGCCATACATACAAAATACCTCGTCAATAAAAGTGTGTCGTTACATTTTTTGCATTTTGGCCCCAAATGTTCATGATCGTCATTTTTTGAAACTAATTTAATTAAAGCATTTTCACCTAATTCACCATGTCACAAAAATCTCATAACCCCTCAGTATATTCATGAATCGAAAATAAACCAATAGAAAATCTAAGAAATTACAATTACAGTACCGTTTAAAGCTACAGAAGTAAGTAAATACATTTAACCTCAGGGCTCAATTTCTCGAAACTTCTTAAGTCCCTTAAAACAGGATTAAGCTAAGCTCGCTATTTGTGTTCTTCAAATATTTGCGTTATATTAACTTCTTTAAGAACTTGTATACTTTATATATAAATTAAATCTATGATTATCACAATAAACCATTTTCCTTTCAAAGAAGTTCAATTTAAGTATGTATATTAGCTAATTGAAATAAGCTACTTAAGCCTGTTAAGCTTAAGAAGTTTCGAGAAATCGGGGCCAGATGTTTAATTTCCAATGCCTAACGTCCCTTTTCATTACCAGTCATGTAGTCGAGACTCAAACACCTGTTTGGTTTTTTAGACCTATAGGGTATGAGCTAGACTAGGCGTGTACATGTATTAATGTGAAAGTGAAAAAAGATAGAAAATGTTCAATCACGTAAAACGGTACCCACAGTAGTAAACGACGAATAATCTTTACGGAATACGATGGCGAAGGTAACATCGTTCGCTCCTTTGCCCCCGTCTGTTAAAACACACCGATCACGTTTTCACTATTGATGCAAGGGAAACAACTAAAGTTGCTTGTATCAAATATGGGCACGAATTGTCTTTCTTGTCTATACTACATATTCCGTAGATCAATTCTTTCCTTGATCCCATTTTGTGCAGTGACTTTTGCCTGTTTTTGAAAAACAAACGTTAGTAGCTCTTTTAACTGATTACGTAAAGTGTGTTGATAATTTGAACGCTTGTAATTGCATCAATGTTTGTTAACAACATTAACATACTATATTCATATGTTCCTACTTTTTACAAGTAGGCGGAGGTTGTCGCTCCGCCCAATGTTATTTTAACCGATCCATTGAAATGTCACGTTTAAGGGGTAATACATTGAGATGTTATTCTGTAATAGAACTGAAAAAATATGTACTAAAGAAAGGCATTTACTTAACTGGAGTTAATATATACCATGAAAGACGACCTTGATATATTTGCATGTATTTCAGCGTTCAGTATGAACTGTCGAAAAGTCAGGGGGTGTACGGATCCTATTTGCCCCTCTTCCCCACGCCCCGTGGGTTAGCTATTGTGCTTACTCTATAATCATTTGAATTTGCAAATCAGATAATATATACAACACACAAGGAATCGATCGCTATTGTAATATTGCAGGTTTTAAATAACCCAGCCAAATCATTGCTATAGAGCTACTTTCAAAATGAATGTATTTTACATAATGTCTCTGCCCTCGTTTAATGATAAAAGCACGAGAGCTATTTTGAATCCCTTGCAATATTTTCAAATTGCAGCATCAATATTTAATGATTGTGAAAGCAGAGAAGCGAAAGTACAAAAGTACTATGGCGAAGAAGCGAATGGACGGACGCGAAGGCACGAAAGTACGAAATTATGAAGGCAAACGAGCAAATTAACCTCCGCTCCGTCGCTTCCGTACTTTCGTGCTTTTGTAATTCTACATTCATTTCATGATAGCACTAACAGAACATCGTTCATAAAAAGGTGAAAGTAGTAATCCTGTACAAAAGAACAGTAGAATTGTTTGATAATGAAAATGTACAATTGTGTACAATACATGTTCCATTCTTAATAACTCTCAAGCTGTGGTTTAAATTTTAACTTTTAAAATCTCAATGCAATGTTTACGAATCTCAATGACAATGTTTACAAATCTGAAAAATGATATGAAATGAGCATAAAAGTATCTGTTATTATCTGCCAACGCGGAATAGGTTATACTGTTCCCACCAGACCAATAGGACACAGATTCGACACCTGCTGTCAGTGCAACGTTTTGCTTAATTTCTTTTTTGTAAGGTACGCTTGAGGATAGCGAGACATAGTTTTCACAATGGCTGTTCCGTGTACGTGCATGCGTCCGTCCGAACTAAGCCTTGTCCGATCGGTATCATGACCATGCATCTTAGGATTTAAAAAATGCCATGAAGGTTCAAAATGATGAAGTGGCGTGTCACGCACAAGACAAGGGTCTTTCTATCAAATACCAAAAGTCGAAAAGATCATTGTCCGGGCTTTATCTTGACGATGCATTAAAGACTTCAAAAGTAACTTGCCATGAAAGATTACCATGATGTGATGGCTTGTCGCGCAGTAGACCCTTTAAGGACAAGGTCGTCCTTAGAGATCAAAGGTTAAAATGATGCTTGTACGGGCGGTTGTTAAACGTCAGGAATCTTTACCATGGATTGTACAATCAGTTTAAAAAATGTCATGAAGTTTCACCATATGGTGGTGTGTCACGTACAAGGCCAGGCCCAAATATCACGAAAAAACTTAAGTCAAATCTCAGTCTCATTTTAACACTTAACAGCAACGATCATAACAAACAGAACAGAACAAAGTTTATTTCGTATAAAACAGTTCACATAATAAAGACAATGATATAAGTCAAAGATTACCCTTGATCATTGATAAATTGAATATTCTGCATATATACATGGCGATCAGTTATAAAAATGAACGAAAGCCTGAAAAAAGAAAGAAAAATAAAATAAAAGTTTTCTTGTGTAGATATCTCTACGTGATGGTGTTAGTGCTAATGTCATTCACAAACAATAACATATTATAATCAACGAAGTACATTTAAATATGCAATTCTTTGAAACTATACATTATGAAAAAAGTGCAATTTACAATATGACAGCCAATGGAACAACACTTAGTGTAACAGTTGAGCATTTCGATTTCTCAATTCAAAAGTCTTGTACACAAAGATGGATACGTTACGTAGTATATGTTTATTTTCTTACTGTAAAAGTTCGATAGCTTTTAACATAGAGAGTCGTTGACGATAATATCTAGGTATGTAACTATTTCTTATCTCAACATCTGGCATTCAAAAATAAAATGAAACTCGTCTTCAAGTACATTGCATATTGGGCACAGCCTTTTATGCAAAGGAGTTCTATTCCATCTACCCACTTCTACATTCAAGCTATGTGCGCTCATTCTTAATTTACTAAGTGCAATTCTATATTTTGGAATATTAACGCAGTTCAAATAGGGTTGGAAATTAAATTTAACGAAAGTACTGTAAAATCTTGCTCTTTAGGAGTCATGGATCCTACTTTCATGGTTTTGAATAAAAATATCTCTGACACGTTGTTTTAAAAGAGGCATAAATAGCGGGATATCTTTGTAAATTTATTTAAATATTTTTTCAAACGGAAAATTGCTTTTCTTGCTTGTCCAGCGAGTGTTGTTGTTGCTTGCAGAAAAAAACCACCTGTCGTAAAGACTACGCCAAGATACGTAAAGTGGCTGACTATATCTAAGATATTAGCATCATAATAGAAACGTAAATTAGCAGGAATTCTTCCACCTTTTCGGAAGATTAAAACTTTTGTTTTGTCAATGTTGACCTTTAGTTTCCATCTGTTACAATACTCACTGAGTATATTTAAATTTGATTGTAAATTCTTCACCTGACTCCGCAAATAGGACTATGTCGTCAGCGTACATTAGCAAGAAATTTTTTAACATGTCTGTACTAATGCCTTTAGCTCCTTGTAAATATAAAACCTCTTCTTAATCATTGATATACATTGAAAATAGAAATGGCGAGAGGCATTCACCTTGCCGTACGCCTAAACAGCTCTCAAATATATTACCAAGCTCACAGTTGAGTCGAACTCTTGTTTTTACATGACCATACATTGATTTTATAACGTTAAACAGTCTGCCTCTGATTCCGAGTCTATGTATTTTAAACCAAAGATTCTCTCTAACAATATAATCAAAGGCTTTGGAAAAGTCAACAAATACACAATATAGCTTTTTGTTTTGGCTTATAATATGATTAATCAACCCATGCAATGCAAAAATATTAGCAATGGTTCCCATTTTTGCCCTAAACCCAGCCTGTGATTCAATGTATACATGATAAAATTCTGCCCATTGTGATAGCCTCTCATTAATCAAACTCGTGAACAGTTTTCCCAAAACGTTTAATAATGTAATTCCCCTGAAATTACTAACTTCGTCAACGCTCCCCTTTTTATGATTTGGAACAATATACCCCTCTGTCCATTTTTCAGGAAAATAACCAAACTGTAATATTTTATTAAATATTTTTAATAAATACGGTGATAAAACTTGCTTTCCATAAATAAAAAAATCATTAAAAAATAAATCAGGCCCTGCACTTTTTGCTAAGTTTAGCTTGAAGATGCCTTTATTAAGATCTTGTAAAGTAAATGGTTCATCTAGTTCAGAAAACATTGAGTTTAACAAATAGCATATGCTATTACACCTTTGATGCATTAAATCATGTGATTTATGCCTTCTGTCAAGATTTCAATTTAAAAGGAATAATATTCTACAGCCAAAAATATAACAATTTCTTGTTTTTAACAATTACTTCAGTATATTTTTTGCTCTGAATAAGTTTCAATATTAACAAATCAATTATCAACACATTCCGTGAGACAGTACGTTTTCAAAAAGTATAATATCATGCTATAACCTTAATCATACTATATGCTTCCATGTGGTAAAATGGTGGATTTGTTTTAGCTTTCACGGACGCCAACTGCAGGAAACTAATATTTCATTGAAAATTCATTGTTATATAGTTCAGGCTTACTTCATTAGAATATGAAAAATATCTTAATATTTTGCCCAAAAGACTACGTTTATACTGCTTCAGACTAAGACTATCTGTATTCTCACGGAGAATGCAGACTGGAAGGTATGCCAGAAACAGAACACCTAGGGGAACGATATTGTCATACAAATGATATAGACAATGAATTTCATTTTTTTTTTGTATATGTCCATGCTATTTTGATTTACGAAAGAGATATTATAAACGTCAAATTTCCACAATTATTAAAATTAAATGATAAGACAATTTTATATCTTGTTCTTAGAAATAGTTTATTGAATGTTGAAAGATATATATTAAGTTCAGCCTCTGATTATTGCTGTTTATTATTATTATTACTTTTATTATTATTATATGTGAACACTGATAATAACATCACAATTCACCATTATACAATCTACACGTTGATATATGAAAGCATAAATGTATATGTGGACATTGTACAAGTCTGAATAAGTTGCGCATACTTTAGAATCTGTATTAAATGAATTGTAATACATAATGATATAAGGAAAATGGAAAAGAAGAAGAGAGATAGGAGAAAGAGAAGGGGGAGAAAGAGGAGGGGGAGAAAGGAGGGGAGAAAGAGGAGGGGGAGATGAGGGGGAGAAAGATAAGGGGGAGGGGAGAAAGGGTAGGGGAGAAAGAGAAGGGGGAGAAAAAGGAAGGGAGAAAGAAGAGTGGGATAAAGAGGATGGGAAAAGAGAAGGGGGGAATAGGAGGGGAGAAAGAAGAGGGGGATAAAGAGGAGGGGAGAAGGAGGAGGGGAAAAGCAGAAGAGGAGAACTAGAAGGGGAGAAAGAGAAGGGGGAGGGGAGAAAGGAGGGGAGAAAGAGGAGGGAATTAAAAGGCGCGAATGAAAAGGAAAGAGGTGGAAGAGAAAGGGGATAGACATAATGGGATAAAGAGGAGGGGGGTAAGATAAAGGATAAGGGGAAAAATAAGAGGGAAGGAAAGAGGGGGGATTAGGGGGAATAAAGAGAGGGGAGGTAGAGAAGAGCTAAAGAATTAGTTGGAAAGATATAGGCAGAGATGAGAAAGTGTGTAGTTGCAGGGGAAGAAGATCGAAGAAGAAGATAAAAAGTGGTAGTTGAGAGGTTTAAAGTACATGAATGAATGAATGAATGAATGAATGAATGAAAGTCTTTATTTACATAAGAAAGCTTATGAGATTTAAGAGGAAAAGAGGCAAGGGTGGGTAAAGAGAAGATACAGTGCGGGGAAAGGAGGCCAAATGAGAAAGTAATCAAGATTTTATAGATCTCGAAACATGCGCGACCACATACGCATGTACGATGGTGGCTCAAAGAGCTAGTAGGAAAGAGAGAGAGAGGAGACAGATCTCGTACCATGCACGACCACACGTACGAGCGGTGGCTCTGAGAGCCGGGTCGGGAACCAGCACCGCTAGTTCCCGTACAAATGTACCCAAGATTTGAAACCCTGGGATATTGGCAGAATACAAAACTTGGAGGTTTAAATAGCATACGTTTATTACATTTTCGTGGAAATGTTATTTGATAAATTCACGCAGTGGTACGAAAAAAATATACATGTTATAATATCATATTTTAGGAGCACTATTCTGGAATGACAATTCCTCAAAAATGAGTTAATTGCCATATTTTAGCGATTTAGTATTATTTTCTGGCTTCCGTTTATTGCTTATACAGTTTATTTATACTATTAATAAATATTCTATAAATAAATGTATTATTATAATAACAATGATCTACAGTAACGCCTTTGGTCATCACAATGAAAGGTGCGAAAATATGGCCATGAATGAAAATAAGTAAGTTGTATACCGGCAGGACATGTGGGTACTCTTGAAAAATAAGAGAATTCTGAAACAGTGCCGTAAACATTGCGACATGGAGGCAACACACCGCGGAGTCTGAAGCATTTCGTAAAGATCTACCCTTGCAACCCTGGAAATGCACGACTTCCTTGTTATCACAGCTGAACCATGGCTTCCTTGTTATCACAGCTGAACCATGGCTTCCTTGCTATCACAGCTGAACCATGGCTTCCTTGTTATCACAGCTGAACCACGACTTCCTTGTTATCACAGCTGAACCACGGCTTCCTCGTTATCACAGCTAAACCACGACTTCCTCGTCATCACAGCTGAACCATGGCTTCCTCGTTTTCACAGCTGAACCACGACTTCCTCGTTTTCACAGCTGAACCACGACTTCCTCGTTATCACAGCTGAACCACGGCTTCCTTGTTAGCACAGCTGAACCACGACTTCATTTTTATCACAGCTGAACCACGGCTTTCTCGTTATCACAGCTGAACCACGACTTCCTCGTTATCACAGCTGAACCATGGCTTCCTTGTAATCACAGCTGAACCACGGCTTCCTCGTTATCACAGCTGAACCATGGCTTCCTTGTTATCACAGCTGAACCACGACTTCCTCGTTATCACAGCTGAACCATGGCTTCCTTGTTATCACAGCTGAACCACGACTTCCTTGTTATCACAGCTGAACCATGGCTTCCTTGTTATCACAGCTGAACCATGGATTCCTTGTTACATAGCTGAACCATGGCTTCCTTGTTATCACAGCTGAACCACGGCTTCCTCGTTATCACAGCTGAATCATGGCTTCCTCGTTATCACAGCTGAACCACGGCTTAAGCTGAACCACGGCTTCCTTGTTATCAAAGCTGAATCACGGCTTCCTCGTTATCACAGCTGAACCATGGCTTCCTTGTTATCACAGCTGAACCACGACTTCCTTGTTATCACAGCTGAACCATGGCTTCCTTGTTATCACAGCTGAACCACGGCTTCCTCGTTATCACAGCTAAACCACGACTTCCTCGTCATCACAGCTGAACCGTGGCTTCCTCGTTTTCACAGCTGAACCACGACTTCCTCGTTTTCACAGCTGAACCACGACTTACTCGTTATCACAGCTGAACCACGGCTTCCTTGTTAGCACAGCTGAACCACGACTTCCTTTTTATCACAGCTGAACCACGGCTTTCTCGTTATCACAGCTTAACCACGACTTCCTCGTTATCACAGCTGAACCATGGCTTCCTTGTTATCACAGCTGAACCACGGTTTCCTTGTTATCACAGCTGAACCACGACTTCCACGTTATCACAGCTGAACCGTTTAAGATATGTCTTTAATCGCGTATAATTGTAAATAAAGATTTAACACCAAACTAAAAGGATATTTATGCAATGTTTTGCATTGTAGTTATCAATTTGGGAATAGTATACGAATAAATGCACATAAATGCGTTGAGATTAAAATGATAAATTCGTAAATAAATGTCATCTGGTCTTTAACGGGCATTTGTTTTGAGAAATCTATGTAAAGATTGGCGTTTAAATGGAATATTTGACAAAAAATTAAGCTATGGAGTGCGAGTATTTGCACCACCTCCTCAGGCGTTACAGAAAAAGCGCACCACTTCACATGCGTTACCACCGAATCGTTATTTAAAAGGGTCTGCCGAAGTAACATTATATTTTATTGGACAATCAGAATGTTGTTTAATGTTTACAAGTATAAATATAAAAACTTTAAAGGGTTTAATTGAATCCTAAGATGGATAGATATGCTAGAATCTTGATTTTAAAATTGAAAATCGAAATATCACTCCAAACAGGTTGAGGTTTTCCACGATGATATGGAAACACTCAAAAGTCTGGGCAAAAAGAAACATATGACCTGAAAGTATGATTGTATTGCCAAATCCTCCACCTATTCTTATTAGAAAAACAAAAACTTTGTCGATTACTTTTTTCAATTTTCTTACCTTACCCTCCGAAAATTAGCCGCACACTGGCGTTATTTAGCCACTACACAGGCGTTACATTAGCCACCGCTACCAGTAACGATTGGACACGGTGTTACATGTGGCCCCGCAGTGCCGTGTGAATGCGGGGATTTTACCCGGGCTTGGCTGGACGGAAACTCAGAGTCCCTGCTATTCCCCGGACCTTGGGGGCCGTGGTTACAATTGACTGGTGTATAAGATTAATAACACAAACCCAGAGAATCTTTTTTCTAATTTATCATAGATTTTAAATTTTCAGTATAAACGTAGAACTTAACCGATATATCAAGATAATTTTTCTGGTCAAAACAGTATACAATTATCACAAATGTGCAAATTATTGAAAAACTCAACTATCAACAATTAAACATATAATGTAAATGTAACTATGTACAACTATCATTTAAGATGATCAACATTTTAATACATGTCACCAATAACCTCACAGCCATGGTAAGCTCTTCCACTTAAAAAATTATGTTTTTATATTGAACTACCTTTAACGCCAGCTAGAGCCTTATCTATATAAAGGTACATGTATGTTTTGACACTGTACATGATTAATAAATGTTAAAATAAATTATATTTTACCAACATCGAAAAGGTACAACTTTTCCAACATGTAGCTAGCTTGGAACGTGATTTAGTTTAATGATCACGTTACTGTTACTCGAATGAGATAACTGCATCGTAAAATTTACGCAGCGTTAGTAACCGTTACCTCCCTTTGCTGTGTGATATGCATGTGGTTTTTGGTAAAGATTTATGTGACAATGTATGAGAATAACTGTACTATGATTGACTTTCAGAGGATTACCAGTTTTTCCTGTCGTATAGGAATTTAGTAAAACGATGACGTTATTCAAAATAATGAATTAACTTCGTGTGTCTTTTTGCAAAAGAAAATGTTTCGTGATGTTAAAATGACTAGACACAACATATATATATATATATATATATATATATATATATATATATATAATCCAACAATCGGCAAAAACAGTTTTTCCTTAAAACATGCACAGTACTGTCAATGTGAGCTAGTACATGTAGTAAGAGGCCGATAATACATCATTTAACATGCGACAAAGAATAAATGCAACAGTCATGTTGCTGTTTCAACTGAGAGTCCCCGTTTGTGTAATTACAAATCAATGATGACGAATTACCCTACATGTATATATGTACCTCAGCCTACAGGTCCTTTTATTATGCCTTAATTCTTCCATCACGGTTTCGTGAGTATTTGAGTGGACGTACAGTGCAAATGTGTGTGTATTTTTTAAACTAAACTAAAGTGCTTCTTCTTTGTTCTGACTCATTACAGGGTCAACTATGAATTTAAATGCTTATAGAGCATTGCACAATATCAGATAACATCACTACAGTATCTGAACATGCCTGGAACATAACACAACCTCGTACAACGTAGCAAACAGCAGCACACAACGTTATATAACGTGTTTCAACATATTATATAGTGATCCCGCGTGGCATAATCTGACAGGGAAATGCGGGTGCAGCGCGGTTACGACGTAGCATACAGCAGCACAACAATTCAATAAACGAAAAAAACGTACGCCAGGACGCGTTATATTTACATTGTGTAACAACCACGTTACTGTATATCACGTTCCATAACGTTCTTGTATTGCGGCCAGATTGTGACACTTTGCTTGTGCTTTAAGGGGCTTCGATATTGGAGAGACGGAGTACTGCAATGTATATCAGTATAACACAAGTTAGTCAATGCCAGGGCAGGGACTCGCGCTCACTGTGGAGTTCACCAATCAAGAATCCAGTTTCCAGAGGAGTATATTTGCCCCTTTCGAAAGAATTCCGTTTCGATACAATAAAATCATAAGCTACGTACAGTACATCACGTTTACAGTACTGTATTTTATTTTTTCAAATATTATTTTTTTTGTGTTTTTTTTCAGTTGCTGTTAATGTGGCCGTTGTCTAAAATATCAGACCGAAGTTGCACTTTGAAAAAATAAGGCGTTCATGGAAGGTAAATATTTAATTCAAACTTCTTTTGAACTTTCCGATATTCAATCGTACTCATCTGTGTTTCCAAGATAGCAAGAAAGCAAAATATGCAGTATCTAATTTTAGCTGGGAGTAAGTGTAACTTCGATTAGTGTAGTGTAACCACGATTTCCTCCCCTAGTTATAAAGTATTCATTTGTTGTCATAAAGGTAAGAGATGAGATCCTCATCATAGCATTATTTAAACTTTAAAATATATAATCATTTACTCAGTACAGCGTAATGTACTTTTACACTTTCTACTGGCAGGCGCGTGTGAAAAAAATGACTCTGGGGCCGCGGAAGGGTGGGCTCTGGAGGGGTGTCCCTACCGTCGAATTTTTTTCCCAATTTTAAGCATTGAAAGACTCGTTTTCAAGTGTGTTCGGGTTTTATTTTTATCTATTTAATTTTAACCTTTTTTCGGTTAATTGTTGATAGATATAAAACTATTATCGTTTAGTAATGTTTATTCATATTTGCGCAGTCTCGCACAATGTATGTTAAATTATTTAAAATAACAAATAAGCGCAGTTTACCTCTTCATAGTCACATGATAGTGAAGCCACGAGTGACTTTGGAACCATAGCATGTTGAATGCCATGTGTTCAGTTCTTTTAGTGCCAAAAGAACTCTTTAGAAATTTAGAAACCTTTAGTTGATTTGAAACATCGATTTTAAAGTCAAACTTTAATGTGACGAGTATAAAATAATACATATTGCTGGCTATTTAATGACAATTCTTTGTTAATGAGTAATTGATAATTAATGAATAATTGCAATTATCACAATCAACTACCAGTTTAGTTTTTGAAACATCAAAAACACAAATAAATATTGTCTTTTTGCCTCTTCTTCCACTTCACACGCCAATTACGGTAGCTAGAGGTCACAGGTTTATTTATGACATGGTGAGCTGTTTATTCAATATCGTGTCAGACTGGTATTGATCTAGATATGCACATACCTTTATTTAAAATACGATTATGAAGATAATCGGTATAAAATATTCTCGGCCCCATTGCCGGTATAAGCCAGAATATTGGGGCCGCGGTTGCGGCCCCCGCTCCTACGTGCCTGACCGGTTGAGAAGCAGTTTCTCAACCAGTATATATACTGTACATGCATTCGCTGCAATTTTTAGTTTTGGGTCATTGCGTTCAAACTTTATTTTGATTGGCTGTTCTTTATGGGCGTAAAATATAAAACAAATCCAGTTTCTTGACTGACTAGTTGAAACTATTTATCGAGTAACTCCGTAGCTGGAGTGAACTGATTTAGATTTTTATCTAATTTTAAGTTGATACTTGGCTGACTTGGGAGTAATCTGCGCATGTTTCTTCTTGTGTTTTTCACATTGGTGCAGCAAATGTCATCAGCCTCAGGTTATCATTATGCACCAGTCAATTCAACTGCCCCCCCCTCCCCCACCCACACACACGCACATACAACTGCTATGATACTCATAAATAATTGAAGTATTTAATTTTTTGCACTTACACTGTATATACTATAAGGGTTTAAAAGACATGTATGTTACATATATTTCAAGGTATACTATGTGACATCAGTACATACGTCACCAGCGCCGTCCCAAAAGAGTAGCTGCTAGTTCTAAATGAACTCAGTTTAGTGTCTTTTATTAAAAAAAGAGCATCATGTTTTGAAGTAAGCCATTCAGATTTATTGCAAAAGTTAGTAACCATAGGCAAAACCATGCAGGTGCAGATTTGAAACTTACAAACATTTTAAGAAAATAATGTATTCAGCACATAAAGATCTTCAAATGTTTAGGGTTTTTTTGTTAGCAATAAAACATTTTTTCTTCATCTTGTGTGCAACAATGTGATGGAATGTTTTTCAGGCAAGCTGCTTGGAGTCAACATCCTCGTCATTAAACCTTCACAAAGGCGCTAAATTGAAATGGGAATCACTGAGGCTCATCCAGGAAACAGTGATAACGATTGGGCGATTGCTGAGGGACACCCTACTGGAAGATGTCGGGAAATCCCCCTGGTATGCCATCATGGTACCGTTGATGAGACAACAGATGTCTCCGTCATTAATGAGATGTTTGTCAACATCAGGTACATAGTTACTAAATGTTGTCATTTTTGTAAATGAAGGCCATTTGAAAATACTATGGTAGTTTGTTTTTATTTTGCAGTATTACATTTTTTGTATGTAACACTCAGGTATCTGAAGGATGGGACTAGTAGTACGGGGTTCTGGTCTATGCTGCCTCTTGTCGACTAGAAGGTAGAGACACTCAGAGCTGCCATCAGTGACCTCTGTCAGCCTGTTACTGGACCGGATGTGAAGCATCCATGGGGCTGCTACATTGGTGGGTCGAAAAAATGGAGCAATTCGTCAAAAACCACTTCCTTAATCATAGGTTGGCCCTTGCTGCAGTCAAGGCCCCAGTTTCATGAAAGAACTCAAACTCAACCTCAAACTCAAAGTTTGACTTGAGATTTTTTTTGGACTCAGTTGAGATCCGACTCAATTTGGTGATCAAGAAATAATCTGAGACCGTTCTCAGCTGAGTTTAAAACACAGTCTCAACTTTATTAAACTGCATTTACATAAGCAGTTATTTTCCGCTAAGTACTCTTCAACTGTAAGATGAACCACAAGCTTAGGTCAACATCGGGATCGTGTGTCAGTGGCCAAAATGAACGAGTTGAAGAAATGCTCAAATAATTGGACTGATTCCGAGGGACACGCTGCTCCGTCAACAATACTGAATCAACATGATTCATTTTTGGAAAGTTTAAAGGGGCTGACTCTTGGAAATAAGACCAAGGAGGCTAAATGCGATGAGATTGTAATGGAAATAAATTCTAAGTCACAAGTGTCATATGATTCATGGTGTTTATTTTCACTTTGTTTCTAACTTAAATTTCCCTAGTATAAATGCGTTTAATATATAAAACCATTATGTGGTACCATTGCTTAATATTTTCTGATGCTTCGGAAATATTTTATGTTCACAGTATCCCGGGAATATATATTAATTTGCGTCTATTTTCACTACTCACTATTTTGTGACAACTAAAGTTCATGCCTGACATTATTGTGTTCAATGGTCTACATTTGAATATTCAGTACATCTTGCATTTTTGGATGGTGCCCGCTTAGGGCAGCGCTCACAATAGGGGCAATCGGCTGAAAAGTTACAAACCGATTTACCGCCTGTCTCGGTCGAAGAAAGAGTGCTTCAAACACCAGTAATATTCAATAGCTTACAAGAACATTAATAATTATGCAATAAACCTATAATTCTAAAGCACAAAGGATATGTTTAAAATACATTACTTAAGAATGCATGATTTATTTTATCTTGATTTTTTCCTGCGTTAGCTGATCGTTACATTTAATGACATTGGACTTTGTACATGCAGAACAGTGGAAGAGATCCAGAAGATGTACCAGAACTCGAAGCAACAGGGTAAATAAAAAATTTAACAGAACAATGTAGCTTTAGGCCATTTTCTATGATAAAATGTTATAGGAATTAAGTTCTTGAAACCAGTAATAACTGTATAAGATCCTCTATAATGCAGTAAAGTTCATGGATATAATAATAAAGTTAAAAAAATAGAGTTAAAAATTAAAAAAAAAACTATATCAGGTTTATTTGTTTTCCATGATGATGTATTTTTCTCAATTGTAAAAGTTCCCAATATTAAAGGTGCAATCGGTGAAGGAATAAATAACCGGTTGTGCAGAAATTAGCTTGTTCTATGTACTGTTGGTCCTGCATGTGTAGCCATATAAATTGGCATCTATGTGGGACATGTGATCCCACAGTTTAAACCCAAACATCTGTAATGGAAAATGGGTTTGGGGGTCTCCTTTTAAAAAAAGTTGGTTGATTTTGGTTTCTTTGTGGGGCTTGGATTCCCACTAAATCATTGCAATGTGAAATTAATAATTTATTTGCTTTGAACTGTGCATAATTTGCCAGTGATATTTAAATTGAGTTGATTGAATATGTTCATACTTTTTCAGCAAAAGGAGAAATTCTTTTGCAGCCAGAAGACTGGGGGTGGACCTGGAGAGCAGTTTTCAGCATGCGATAAATGTTCTGACTGGCATTGCTGGCGGGGTTGAGAGTGGGTCCTACTCATTCATCATTGAGAACTGTATGTAACTGTTTTTGTATAAATTAAAAGTTTGACTTATAGGATTATTTACTTCAGCACAGCCATAACTAATTTTACATTTACATGACTATATTACTTTGATTATAACATGTTATGTTAAGTTTGTTTACTTAAACAATAACAGATTCCTGTGAACCTGTATTCACACAAATGTTAATAAAGGAACACTTAATCATTTTATATATAAGTTAATTATCACAATATTGAGGAATAAGTGTCCAAACCAATGTTCATATGAGGTATGTTTATCTTGTAAATTGGAAAAAAAAATCAGTTAAATGTTTGCTTTTCTGTTTATTAAAGCTGCACTATCAGAGTTATACCATTTTTTTCAACTTTTTATTTTTTTGTCTTGGAAGGAGCAAATTTTTTGCATAAATATCTGGAAACGAATATTATAAGATTGCTGACAAAATATCAGATTGTAGAATTTCGTATTTCCATTTGAAAATTAATATTTTAAGGCTTAATAGTTCTTAACGGTTTAAGAAAAAACATCAAATTTTGAACTTTAATATGAAATTCATCAATCTAAGTTTTTGTCACCAGTCCTTTATAACTGGTTTCTATGTATTTTCACTAAATTTCGCTAGTTCAAAGACAAAAATAAAAAAAAGTTTTCAAAACATTCAATCTGTGAGAGTGCAGCTTTAATGTCTTGTTAATAATTAACAAATTTTCAGCAATCTGGTATTTTACTAGTGAAATATTGTTCTGGAAATTGACACAAATTCACTTTGGTGTTCTGGCTATTGTTTTGGACACAATATTTCACTCATGCATAATACTTGTAATGATTTCTTGTGTCTTCTTTGTTGTAGATCAAGACAGCTCTCAACCTGGAACTGCTGCATGTGGCAGGTCCAATGAAAACATTACATGTAAGAGTTATTCAATTTAACATATTTAACTTCAGGTTGGCAAAAGTTATGAAATGATACAAGGAAAGTTCATGTTCTGATTTTACCAGTACAAGCAAAATATAGAGAAGGTGTGGTCCAATGTTGTTTCATTATTTTGCTTGAATAAATATTTGAAAAAAGTATTAACCATTTACTTTATATCCGTATTATCCATAACTTTTGTAATGTTTTTCAGCTGCGGAATGTACACAGACTACAAGTACCTGTGCAAGTGCTTTGATGTCTTTGTCAACAGGTATGTGATGTCATTGTTAAGGATTGGTTTCGGCACGACAATGTCAGGTAGCATTGATGGAAAGTAATGGAAAGTGGTATGTTAGTAACTTATAAGTGAAAACTAGCTTGGTATTGCTTTTGATCGTGTTTGGTTCAAGTCCAAGATCACTGTAACTATAATATATAGAAAAGCATCTGCCCAATTACTTTAGGCTTCTACATTGAAATTAAATACCTTAAACTGATACATAAAGATAATAGGCTATAATTGCTTATATTAAATACCCTATTTTTTTTCGGAATGAGTTTAGTGTTTAAACATGTGTACCCGTTCTCTAATAATCTGATATTTAAAAGACAATTTTATCTAAGCAATATCTGGAAATTACTGGTATTGAGAATAGGATATCAATATAAAAACAAATTTAAATGTTGATGTCTATTCCTTAGTTTATTACATTTACTAGGATGTTTATTTATTTTTCAGATGAAGTTCCATGAGTATTTGCAGAGAAAATGCAGAGGAAATGTACATGTATGTCATTTTGGGCAAAGTTTGTATTTAATTATAGGAAGAAATTCCACAGTGTAGTAAATTTCATGTCAGTCTCATTCACTTCATATTGTGGTGAAACTATATAACTGACTCTATCTATCCTTTTCCATGGTTCTTTTCATTAATATTATGTTTATCAGGCTTTTGAAGGTCATTACTGTGGATCTTTTACAGCTTGGAAACGATCAAGTGAGGTGGACGAACTGTATGAACTGGAAAAGAAGAGAGCCAGAGTAGAAAGACAGTTGGCCGAGAACCGAGTAGCCCATGAGAACAAGTTATTTGAACTGAAAAAAGCAATACTTGAAAAATACCTTGAACAAGTGTTAAGCATGAGTTCTATCATACCATTCAGTGAATTGTAAACCCTTTATTTACTCAATGTTCTGTAAAAACAATAATTGTTAGTTATTGAAACTGTTATAGCTATGTTATAGTCATATAAAATTAACTAAAATCTTAAGTTTTAAGAATGGATGGAGTGGACCGACTGAGTGCTTCTTAATCATTAAGATTTTTATTCTAGTCATATTACTGACTAAGATTATAACCTCGTTATTTGACACATTTTAAACGTAATATGACGCAGGAATTGTGTAATGAATGAGTCAGTGGCAGTGGTGTCAGCTTTTAGCAATTGCAAAAGATTAAATTTTTAATTTAAAATAGGCATAGAACTAATGATTACCTGTCTGCAGTTTCATTGGCTGTAAATGTAGGTTGTGTTCTTATTTATCTAGTTATAGTATCAATACACTTATTTTTACAACTAAAAATTGAAAAGTCTACTGAATTTGTGAATATCACTTATTTAAAAATCTTTGCAATATGTCATTAGTTCTTTGTATATAGTTGTGTTCATAGATTTGAGAATTCATCTTGTATTACTGTGCTGAACATGATGTTCAACACAAAATAATGTTAAGAACCTTATGTTATCCATAACATGTGAAATGAAAAGCTATACTATTATACACTTTAGAAACAGTTAAACAAGTAGCTATAATGCTATTTCCATTTAATCCTTTGATACTATTCAGACTTTGCCTTATGCCTTAGTCCTTTCGCAAGCAGCAAATACAGCTTTAATAGTATCAATGATTATTTTCAAGTTTCCGAAATGACTACCTTATCTTGCCTATCGAAATATGTGTATGTCTACTTTTATCATTTGGATTGTGATGGCACAATTGCAACCATTTGCAATTATTGTGCAACCATTTGCAATTATTGTGCAACCATTTGCAATTATTGTGCAACCATTTGCAATTAAGTTATTTTTAGCTCCACTGGCCGAAGGCCATGGAGCTTATGTCGTCACAGATTGTCCGTCGTGAGTGCGTGCGTGCGTGCGTGCGTGCGTGCGTAAACTTTTACTTTAAACGACATCTCCTCTGAAACTGATAAGCGGATTTTGACAAAACTTCACAGGAATGTTCCTTTGGTGGTCCTTTACCAAAATTGCTCAAATGGTTCCTGTCCATTGCACAATATGGCCGCCAGAGCTAAAAATAGCAAAATCTTTAAACGACATCTCCTCTGAAACGGTTCGGCAGATTTTGATGAAACTTGACAGTAATGTTCCTTGGGTGGTCCTTTATTAAAATTGCTCAAATGGTTCTGGTCCATTGCACAATATGGCCGCCACAGCTAAAAATAGCAAAATCTTTAAACGACATCTCCTCTGAAACGGATAGGCAGATTTTGATGAAACTTGACAGAATTGTTCCTTGGGTGGTCCTTAACCAAAATTGCTCAAATGGTTCCGGTCCGCTGCACAACATGGCTGCCAGGGCAAAAAAATAGAAAAACCTTTAAAGAACATCTTCTCAGAAACCGATGATCAGATTTTGATGAAACTTAACAGAAATGTTCCTTGGATGGTCCTTTACCAAAATTGCTCAAATGGTTCCGGTCCATTGCACAATATGGCCACCAGAGCTAAAAATAGCAAAATCTTTAAACGACATCTCCTCTGAAACGGTTCGGCATATTTTGATGAAACTTGACAGTAATGTTCCTTGGGTGGTCCTTTATTAAAATTGCTCAAATGGTTCTGGTCCATTGCACAATATGGCCGCCACAGCTAAAAATAGCAAAATCTTTAAACGACATCTCCTCTGAAACGGATAGGCAGATTTTGATGAAACTTGACAGAATTGTTCCTTGGGTGGTCCTTAACCAAAATTGCTCAAATGGTTCCGGTCCGCTCCACAACCTGGCTGCCAGGGCAAAAAAATAGAAAAACCTTTAAAGAACATCTTCTCAGAAACCGATGATCAGATTTTGATGAAACTTAACAGAAATGTTCCTTGGATGGTCATTAACCAAAATTTGTTAAATGGTTCCAGTCCACTGCACACCATGGCTGCCAGAGCTAAAAAATAAAAAAAAACTTTATACGACTTGTCGTCGAAACCGATGACCTTTTTTCGATAAAACTTGACAGAAATGTTTGTTTATTGCTCCTTTACTCAAATTGCCCAAATCATTTCGGTCCACTGCACAACATGGCAGCCAGAGCTATTAAAGTAAAAATTTTTTTTAAATAACTTCTCCTCAAAAATTGATGATTGTATTTCTATGAAACTTGACGAAAATGTTCGTTAGGTGGTCTTTGCTTGAACCTTTTGGCCAGTGGAGCACAGGCACTGATGTGCCTCTTGTTTTTGTATTGAAGCTATTGAGAACAAGATATGCATTTCTTCGAACAGGATAGTACACCACATCTCCCTCTGTTTTACTGAACATGTGTTGTCAAGCAATTAAGTTAATATATAAACCATATGTGGAGTAGTAGTAATACATGTCAAGACTGAATGTCAGAGTTGATATTTCTTTTGTGTATGCCAGGGAATTATTAAGTTGTAAATGTAGTGTTTTCATGTAAATTCATTTGTACAGATTGTCAATTTGTGTAGTCTTGACTGCTCCATTGATATGATTCTGAAATAGTGTTTAATGCTGCAAAGGATATTTGTTCAGATAAGCAATTAGTAACTTGAAATTTTGTTAAGAAATGTTACCCTGGAGACCAGTCACTGTTTTGCCATAACTTAAATTGTGATTGTTAAACTAAATGCTGTTTATATTTTAATGTCATATAATCAAAGAGAAAACATCCAAAGTAGTGCTAAGCATCTTCATGCTTGAATTCTAACAGTAGGGGGAGATACTGTGAAAATAAATGACATTGAAGTACATCCATTAGCTATTTAATATTGTTTATTATAAGTACCTCGAAACTGATATTTTAATGGTTTCATGGGCTCATAATGTCATACCATTAATTCTTAATTTAAGGATATTCTAGGCGAGCTTAATAGGTTTTATGACCAGAGCCCCCTCAGGACAAGTGGCTTGAGGAAAATATAGGCAAATTGATTCACTTAGTGAATTTGCAGGTTTAAAGCATGCAAGTCATTCCTAAACATATTTCTGCTGATGAAAAACTAAGTAAGTGCTATTTGAGATCTTTTATTTCCCATATTTAGCACCCCAAAATTATTTTTGTTTTTTCAGAATATGCTGAAGGAGCTCAAATTGTTAGAGATGAAGGATGTTAGATGGATGTGGCAGGAGAAGGCAACAACTACGTTGATGAAGTTCTTATCATCCATCTTCACCAGTCTGGAGAGGGAGGCTGGGAAACAAAATGATGTTAGAGCAGGTCTATCAAATTTCACACAGGAACACTTCTTTGTGATGTCCCTTCACTTAATGGCTGACCTTTTGCCTCAGGTAGCAGAACTGTCTGTTGATGTGCAGGTATGCCATCTTTAAAGCTGCACTCTCACAGATTTACCATTTTTTCAACTTTTTAATTTTTTGTCTTGGAAAGAGTAAATTTTTGTGTAAATATCTTTAAACCAATAATATACGATTCCTGACAAAAAAATCAGATCAAAGATTTTCATATTTCCGTTCGAAAATAAATGTCTTATGGCCTAAACGGTTTAAGAAAAATGCTTAAAACATTTTTTCTCAGAAATTAAATACAAATATCTGTGTTCTTATTTTATGTCAGCTTTCTTATTTAACTTGTTTCCATGGAAATTCGAAAAAGATGGCTTGTTCCAAGACAAAAAATAAAAAAGTTGTTAGAACATTCAATCTGTGAGAGTGCTGCTTTAAAGCCTTGGGTCAAACCTAGTGTATTTATTTATTATCTATAACATTAAGAATTATTAAAATGTTTGTATTTTTACTACAAATTTCTTTTAAGAATAATACCAACTGCTTTAAATTGAAACTTGTCGATTGTAGCTTATGTACATTCTGTAATTCACTGGTATTGAATCTATTGATATATTATACAGTGGGAGTGTAACGAGACACAACAATTATGGAATAATTTAACAATTTCATAGCTTGAACAACAATTAATATAAATATAGGTAAACGTGGAGCTTTATTGGGAATAGTGACAAAAAACAAATACAACAACATAATATGTAACTTTCTTATTATTCTAATGAAATTTTATTAACATTCAACCAAGTATAATAATTGAACACAACCTATTGATGCATACTTGACGTATTTGAAATTAAGGATTAAAATAGAATAAATTGTGTTGAACAACGACAAACTTGAAACCCACAACAAAGAATGATAAGTACTTAAACATTCAATATAACTTAATGATAAAAGACACAATTACCATACAAAGAAATCTTAGCTTAAAAATAAATAAAAATAAGTAGAATATATAAGCTAATACAGGGGACATGGATCGTATAAAAATCTTATGATTGGGTGTGTATGCAATGTGCGTGTGTGCGTGCATGTGTGCACGTTTGGGAGCAAGTGTATGTGCGTGTGCATGTGTGTGTGTGTGTGTGTGTGTGTGAGAGCATTATTGTTTCTGAATATATGTATATCCTATCAAAAAACATAGATATGTTGTATATGGTGAGATTTCTGAGAAACTGTACTGATATATATATCTATTTGAAAAATAAATGAGAAAAAAAGGAATTATTAAAACAACATCTTCTGGCCCCAATTTCTCGAAACTTCTTAAGTCCCTTATAACAGGATTAAGCAAAACCCACTATTTTCATTTTTCAATATTTTGCGTTTTATATACTCCTTTAAAAGTTTTAATCCTTTAAATTTGAATTATCGTTACGTTTATCACAATAAACTATTTTTCATTTGTCAAAATTCACTATAAGCATGTATTTTGGCTGTTTGAAATAAGCAACTTAAGCCTGTTAAGCTTAAGAAGTTTCGAGAAAATGGGGCCTGATGACCGAGTCATAACACTTTGTTTAAAGGCACATTCAAAAGTTAATTTAAAGGCTAATTGAATGTAAGTGAATAATCATTTGGTTTGCCTTGTGTGTATTTTCAGACAAGAGATGCAGTGTACACCACTTTCAAGCCTTTGGTAAAGGGGACATGTGCTATCCTGCAAAGACTGCTGGCATGGCCTATCATGGCGCTCAGGGCGGGGGTGCGTAATTGTTTCACAAACATCTCTTGTTTATCTATTAGTTAAATCCACATAATTCTTGTTCCAGTTTTTTTTTGGTGTTTGTTAAATTTCATTTTGATCTTTTGTCTGGGTCATAACTTGAAAAGTCTTTGAGGTACCTACTTCAAACCTCACATGAAGAAAGATCTCAATGAGGTGAAGTGCGAGCACATGATCCATGAGTGAAGTTTCTTTTTAAGTGTTTGACCCTTGTTAATTGTCATACTTATGTTATGTCCAGACCAAAAAAATATTTTGGTTTTTATTTTTAAAAAAATGTACAGATGTTTCTCAATGACAAGAAATGCAGTACTTAATAACCATAAGCCTGGCTTCAGTATTTTTTTAAGTTATTGCTTTATCAAATTGTTGATAAGGGATGTTGATACAGGTTATAATTTGGTGTGGGATATGATAGTGTGCCGCCTTTTGTTCTTACTTTAATTATTACTTGTAGTCTTTGTACGTATGAAGTTAGATTACACTGAGGTTTAGATGTCTGTATCCTTTGATCAAATTAAAGTGATGATTTATCAAATTACTGGGTATACAAATATGCATTTGAACAGCTCCATTTATACATTTCTGAGGTTTAGATGTCTGTATCCTTTGATCAAATTAAAGTTATGATTGATCATTAATTACTGGGTATTCAAATATGCAATTGAACACCTCGATTTATACATTTCTAAATGCTGTTTGATTGTATGTTTGACATTTTTGATTATATCCAAGAAATAACTGTACATTTCAGCACCGATGACCTGTAATTTAAGCCATTGCAGAAAACAAAACATCAGAAACTTAGCAGTTCTACCTGAACACAGCCCCATCCAGCATGATTGAGGCTGCAATAGTGTCAGTGAATCAACCTGTCTGAGAGGTCATTGTTATATTATATATTTAGATATATTTTCAACTCAAGCTTACTTAATATTATCTCCTGGCAGTATATCAAACTTTATCAGAATGTTAATTTCTTGGGAAAAAAGTCACATGTGATAAGAAGTTATATATCTTGGTGAAATCTTCAAATTTCTGTTCTAGAAATCATATCATTGGACCAAATATTGGTTACATTGGTTTGATTATGTTTATACTTTGACAGAGTGCAATCCCAGCTCCAATCTTCATTAAACTTAATAATAATATTTGTCTAAAATAAAATCCTAAAAATTAGTTTGAAACTAGGTCATACGAGCTCAAAAACTAGGTCTCTAGATCTCGTCAGAGAAAAAACTATTATTTTTGTAATAAATCCGGTCCAATATGCATGAAACTTAATCAGAGTAATTGCCTTGATGAAATATTTTATTACTCATTATTTTACTGTGTCCAGGGCAAGTCTGTTGTGCAGGTTATTATCGAGTATTGGGGAAAAGGGCCAATACATAATGTAAAACATGGGGCAGTGGAAGTTTTTTTGTAAATAAAATTGTTTAAAGGCTGAGAAAGGTTTCCCTGAATGAAATATATATGTACTATATAACTGCAAATTTAGAAGTTATTACCACCAATATCAAATATTTCTGACGTAAGTTTCATTTTATATATATGACAAACAAATGCTTTAAGCTCTGAACATTGTTAATTGTTTATACTATGTTACCAATTTTAAAGTTTCTTTCTTCTTCTGGAGACAGAAGAACGAGCAGAGACAGGCTATGGAGATGGAAGAACTAGCAGATACTGGCCATAAAGATGGACACACAGAGACTAGCTGTGGGGAGGGAAGGAAAAACAGAGACTGGACCTGGAGATGGAAGGACAACCAGAGACTGACCTTGGAGACAGAAAAACTAGCAGAGACTGTCAATGGAAATGGACACACAGAGACTGGCTGTGGGGAGGGAAGGAAAAACAGTGACTGGACCTGGAGACGGAAGGACAACCAGAGATTGAACATGAAGACCAGTGGACAAGTAGAAACTGCACATGGACACAGATGGTCAAGCAAAGGCTTGCCGTTGAGACAGAAGGACAATCAGAGACTAACCCTGGATACTGAATAATAAGCAGATGCTGGCCATGGAGACAGGATAAGTAGAGACTTGACATGGAGACAGATTGACAATCAAAGACTTGCAAAAGAATGAGAAGGCCAGCATAGACTTGCCATGGAGACATAATGACAATCAGAGACTTTCCATTGAGACAGAATGATAATCAGAGACTTATCATGGAGACAGCTCAAGCAGAGACTGGCTATAGAGACAGAAGGCCAGCAGAGACTTGCCATGGAGACAGAAGGAAGGAGGCACTGGACAGAAGGACTAGCAGATGCTTGCCATTTAGACAAAATTGCATGCAGAGACTGGCCATTGGGAGGGAGTTACAAACAGAGGCTGAAGACAGAAGGACACCCAGAGACAGGACATGCAGAGACTGGCCTTGGAGACAAAAGGAGATGCAGACACTGGCCATGGAGACAGTAGGACATGCAGAGACTGGCCATGGAGACAGAAGGACACACACAGACTTGCCATGGAGACAGAAGGAGACTGACCATTTAGACAGGACATGCAGAGACTGGCCATGGAGACAGGACATGCAGAGACTGGTCATTGGGAGGGAGTTACAAACAGTGGCTGGACACAGAAGGATATGCAGGGCCTTGCCATGGAGACAGAAGTACAAGCATAGATTGGCTGTGGACACAGAAGAACATGCAGAGACTGGCCATGGAGACGGAAGGACATGCAGAGGCTGGTCTTGGAGACAGCAGGACATGCAGAGACTAACAATGGAGACAGAAGTATGTGCGGAGACTGGCCATGGAGACGGAAGTATGTGCACAGGCTGGCCATGGAGATGGAAGTACACACAGAGGCTAGCCATGGAGACAGAGGTATGTGCAGAGGCAGGCCATGAAGACGGAAGTACACACAGAGGCTGGCCATGGAGACAGAAGTACACTCAGAGACTGGCCGTGGAGACAGAAGTACACCCAGAGACTGGCTGTGAAGACGGAAGTACACGCAGAGGCTGGCCATGGAGACAGAAGGACATGCAGAGGCTGGGCATTGAGACAGAAGGACATGCAGAGGCTGGCCATGGAGACAGAAAGACATGCAGAGGCTGGCCATGGAGACAGAAGAACACACAGAGGCTTGCCATGGTGACAGAAGACATGCAGAGGCTGGCCATGGAGACAGAAGGACACACCGAGGATTGCCATGTAGACAGAAGACATGCAGAGGCTGGCCATGGTGAAAGAAGGACATGCAGAGACTGGTCATGGAGACAGAAGTACATGCAGAGACTGCCCATGGAGACAGAAGACATGCAGAGGCTGGCCATGGAGACAGAAGGACACACAGAGGCTTGCAATGTATTGCCATGTAGACACAAGACATGCAGAGGCTGGCCATTGAGACAGAATGACATGCAGGCAATGGCTATGGAGACAGAATAACATATTTATTTAATGCATATATTATGTTTTTACTTTTAAACAATAAACTGAGTTAAGATGAGTTGAGAATTAGTGTAACTCGGCAAGACATGATACCTTGAAGTAAGATTTTTATTGGTCCCAGATGATACATACAAATGTAATTTCTCTTAATATTATACAAACTATTGAGAACAGTCCATAAGCATCTGGCCCAATTTCTCGAAACTTTGTAAGCGTAACTGGCATAAGTCGTTTATTTCAATTAGCCAAAATCTGGGACCAATAATACAGTAGTCTAATTCCCAGCCAAAATAGATACTGAAAAAGGATTTTGATAAATAAGAAATGGTTTATTCTGATAATTCCTACATAATTTCTAAAAATTCTTGAAGTAAATATAACACATTTATAGAACAACAAAAACGGTGAGATTAGTTTAGTCCTGTAATAAGGTACTTAAGAAGTTTAAAGAAGTTGGGTGCTGAAAGGTACTCATTTAAACCTAACTGAATTCATTCAGGATTTGAATTGAAGGAATTATAAACAGTTTAAAAATAAAAGATGTACATGATTTCCAAAAAAAAATGTGATAACTCGAAGAAATTGGAAGTTTTCAAAATTGAAATGAGTTATTTATAAATGAATTTAAGGACATTAAATAAGTATGTACATAAACTGGAAAAAGGTGATTTTATCAACCATCATGTGCATCAAATACCAAATTGTGATTATTCCATAGGGTTAAGGACATTGAAGACAAACCTTTCATCTTTAAAACAAAAGTGGTCATTTCTGGTCAAGGGTAAACTTTTCATCTCTCTACTTCAAACATGCGTTTCATGAGTATGTTGACCTTGGCCTTTAAAACAGTATGAGTTGCCACTTAACGGTTAAACATTTCCTCTTTCTATTACAAGAAAGGGACCTTTCCTTAAAAACAATAGGATATAAATATTATAATCCCTGTTTAGTGACAAATATTTCATCTTTTACCGCAAAAAAACGGTTTTCATGAGACTTGACATTGAAAATTGAAGGGGTCATCTCTTGTAAATGGCAAACAATCTTTCTACTGCAAATGTAGTGTTCATGAGACTGTTAACCTTGACCTTAAAAACAATATGGGTTTTTCTCTGTAAAAGGACAGAGTTAGTTCATCGTTATAATGCAATCATGAGACTGTTGACATTGACCATGAACACAATGTGGTAGAAAAAAATGACCGTTTATATTGACCTTATAATCAATAGAGGGTAATCTCTCGTCAAGGACAAAAATATATAATTAAACTGCAATCATAGGTTTTCAAGAGACTGTTGTCATTGACCTTAAAGACAATATAGGGTAATCTCTGTTCAAGGTCAAACATTTCATTTTGCTGTTTCCCTTGACCTAAAAAACAATGTAGAGATCTAAACTCAGATCAAGAGAAACTCAATATATGATCCGATGTTAACTTAATTTATACTGCAGTTAGATACTGTGGTTTATTTCGAAAACCTGCAAGATATGCCTATGTTTGCCCCCTACTTGCACAATCAGGAACCTGGTCCATTGTGCCCTTGGCAGTGCCGTGGGGCGGGCCCACTCCAAGCCCGTCTTTGTGGCATCGTTCGCACTCCACAGCAAGACCAAACTTGCTTGGCCCTGAATGGTGGTTAACTATATATATATATATACAACACAATAAAAAGGTATCTTTCAAGTTAATACTGTAACAAATAATTATTGAATGATACAGTAAATTTATAAAACTCTAGAACGTTTGTAGAATGAGACGTTTTATCTATTTATTGTTGTAATCCGGGTACGTAACAAAACCGAAATACAATCGAATTTAGGAACCCATTTATTACTACCATATATTTATTGTATGCATATTGGAATATACAGGATAAGGTGTTTATATTTTAACTCTGATAAAATTGATCCAAAAATGCCGAAGCTATAGAAACTTGAACATAAAATGTACGGAAATTCAAGGGAAATCAGGTTTTGGATTACATGAATCCACTTATATGGCAAAAGTCAATTGTAACCATGCCCCCCCCCCCCTCCAGGTCCGGGTAAAAGCGGGGACATTGACTTTTGATCAAGCCAACCCCGGCTTAAATCCCCGCCCTTCGGAGACAAACAGATGGTAAAATCCCCGCCAAATGCCCCCGCACCCCAGGGACTCTAGGTGAGGACCATACCCCGCTATATTTAAAGCGAAGCAAAACCACCGCATTTATGCGGGGCTCCGGTATACCACTGGACCTGGGGGAGGGGGCGTGGTTACAATTGATTTTAATTATTTAATTATCATTTACATAATCCTTTTTAACAAGTTTATGAAAAAAATCACAACTTTATTTGCATTTTAAATTGGACTTCGCATCGACATACTGGATTCGGGTAATCCAATTGGATTCCTGTTGTATAATAAATGGTTATTTTCCTTTTACTACGTCGATTTGGTGTCAATTTTATCTTGAGTTAAATTTTAAACCCCTTATGAAGTATATTCTAATACGCATAAAATAAAAACATCATTTGTCAATAATAAATGAATTATTATTATTGGATTCCTGTAATCCGATTGTAATCCTGTTGTAATACGTGAATAAACCGAATTTCTGTTTCGCCGTGTACCGGATTTATCCGTTTGTGACTATACGTTTTGCCTTATGAAATTGCGCGCGAAGAGAAAACAGTAAACATCGTGATCTTCACTTTTCTTCGTCTTTTTTTACCAAAATATCCATTGTCAATGTGTCACCGCTGAGTGAAATGGAATAAAGTATGTCCCTTTACAATATGTTTTTGTATGAAGAGGTTCTTGTTTGTTTCAGTCTAACCTAGTCTAAAATAATAGACGTGTTATACGGGATTCTTCCAATCCCTAACGTCTAAACGGGAATGTGCAAAAAACGGGGGTGTTTTAAAAATATTGAAATTGTTTTAAATGAAGTATTTTATGGTTGAAATTGATCATAAAGAGTTATATTCATATTTATCCATGTAAGTGAAATGTTATTTTGCACTAAACAAGCATTTAATGCATTAAAACAAGTTGTTTACTTTTCCAATAAAACGAAAGTTGACTGACACAGAAAACAATTATGCGAAGGGGAACAACTCGATACAATCGTAATAACTCGGCCTCCTCCGACAAAGCTTCGAGATAGACCTCGTTACACAATCGTAGCAACTCGGCCATGGCCGAAATGTTCCGAGCGATTTAAAACTGTGCCCTGAAGCCTTGCAGGTGTCCGTCATGTATATATCGTTAGGTTTTGACAGAATGAAATGAAGGAAAGCCGTCAAACTCATAATTATAAGTTGGATATTTATTTTTTGTGTACGGAACTAATATAAATTAACATTATCTGGTAATAATTCTTGTTCTTATGATATTTTATAGACGCTATATGCTTTAACCCGGAATCCTGATCAGAACAACTACCCACTTTTGATACTAAACAATTTGTATGTGAAGGATTTGCCATATCAAAAATCTAAAAAAAATCCGTCAACGTACAATTATTTGGACTACAGTCTAACCATGAACATTTTTTGACAATTTTAAAATGGCGCATTTTGCATGGTATGATCACAGGCGTCTGAATCATTGTTTGTCACTACAATGTTGATCAATACCATTTTGGGTACATTCAATAAGATTAACAACACATCTGAAGATATTTAGTGTCTTTGATATGCAAATACGAAACAAGGTATGTAACTCGAAACTTAACCAATTTCACGGTAGAGTCCAGTTTTATTAAAATTTCTTAACCAACATATAAACAATCCATTTTTAAATATGTGACATGGAACGAAGAGTCAATTTCCTTTAAAATGATATGCGATATGTTGGTATAACTATGTTTTCTTTAGACAAGTAAGCATAATTCAATGTCCGTATTCTTTAGTCGGAAACTGTACAGCAAATTCCAACGTTCAGTGTTCCCCTGTAAACAGCTTAAAACACAGAAATATTGGAGTGATTTTATGCTTCTTTGTTCAGATAAATTAATTTCATTCCGTTATATTACAAAAAGACTAACATCACAATGTTAGAAACAACTTTATCAGTCTTTAAATTAAATCCTCTTCGTAGACAGCCGGCCATTTTCCTGAAGCGCTCAGATGATGGCCTTGACATGTACAGTTTAACATCTTTGTACCGGCTTGAATGGGAGCCACATAACCAAGGCTGGGTCAAATACTCTTTTTTGGAGGCTGGTCAGAATCATCTGAGTGCTTGTCAGGAAAATGGCCGCTCAAACGAAATTTTAAAGTGGATTTAATTTGAATACTGATAAGGTTTTTTCTTAAACTGTGATGTTAGTCATTTTGTGGTATTAGGGAATGAAATTAGATTATCTGTACACAGAATCATAAAATCACTATAATATTTCTGTGTATTGATTGTATAAAAGATTGTTTATGCCTCAAATGAGTGTTTACAGGCATTTTTCATACTTTAACAGTAGAAGCAGATAGTTTTATAATGTAACTGCTTTTTGTCTTGCTTGCAGATTATGATGTGCCAATAAGCTCCAGTTAGCTGCAGCTTTTTCCCTTGGCAGTAATAGTCCTGCAATCTGAATCCAGGAGATACAGCTCTGATTCCAATATTTCAGAAGAAAGATGTAAGTCAACTCTGTAGTACTTGTTTGTGTGTAAAGGATTCAAAAGAGAGTGATTTGTAGCATATCAGGTGTAAACAAGCAACTTATAGACAATAGTAATGTGCTGTACTCTTAACTTTATGCCAAATCTAACCTTCAAAACGAGATACTCAAAGCATTTTTATTTAAATTGGGTATATTAATGCTATCTCTGTATCTTCTACATCATATGGCCACATCATAAATGAAAACACCAGCAGTTGTCATGAATCTTTCAGTGTTGGTGTTTTTGCCATTTCCTTTGTTGCACCATTTTTCCCAGAAGCAAACAATTTGGCATATTGTGGTGTTTTGACTGTCTATAAACGCATGATCACTGAAAGTTTTTTGTTAAATTGAACAGTTCTGTTATCTTTGTATATAAGTGGACCAGAAAAGCATAAATTTGACAAGTTGAAGCATTTCAGTTTGGCTCTATTTCATTTTTAGCTCGACTATTCGAAGAATATGGAGAGCTATACTACTCACCCAAGCGTCGGCGTCACCCCTTGGATAAGGTTTTGCGTGCAAGCACACATAGGTTAATATCTCAGCAACTACTTGAGGTATTGCATTGAGACTTTATACAATGGTACTCAACCATCCAACCTACTTAATTAACCAATTTTGATATTTCTACTTTGCATTTAATGCCAATAATAGGCCTTTATTATTTGACTTAGAAATTCTGGTTAAGGTTATGCGTGCAAGCACACATAGGTTTATATCTCAGCAACTACTTGAGGTATTGCATTGAGTCACTTGATACAATGGTACTCAACCATCCAACCTACTCAATTAACCAAGCTAGATAACTTTTGTTTGCATTTAATGCATTTATTGCAAATAATAGGCCTTTATTATTTGACTCAGAAATTCTGGTTAAGGTTTTGCGTTAAGGTTTTGCGTGCAAGCACACATAGGTTAATATCTCAGCAACTAGTTGAGGTATTGCATTTAGACTTGATACAATGGTACTCAACCATCCAACCTACTTAATTAACCAAGTTAGATAACTCTACTTTGCATTTAATGCCAATAATAGGCCTTTATTATTCGACTTAAGACTTATTCTGGTTAAGGTTTTGCGTCTATCTTCCTATAGATTGAGACATTATATAAATTAATAATACATTATTTTCTTATATTGTTTTGACATTTTATCATCTACACTCAAGGCAAAATAAAGAAAAAGTGAGTCGGTTTCATTAAAGGGACTGTACACCAGATTGGCACTAAAGAAGTTTTCTTCTGCAACGAATCTCAGGGCAATTATTTTGTTTGCAATAATTGACAGGACCAGCTCATTTTCATGAACCCAAAGGGTATTGCACATATTAATTGCTAGAGCCACTGCTGGAATATCACTTTTTTATTTAAGGGGCTGCTGATCTTTTGGTTAATCCTCATCTTGGAGGACTCCTTTGAGAGCTTGTGGATGCAGTTATCTGCACAGCCGAGTTATATCTTTAGGAGCCTTCCTCTGATGTTTGAAACATAATTATCTTTCTATAGATTGAGACATTATATAAATTAATAATGCATTATTTTCTTATATTGTTTTGACATTTTAACATCTACACTCAAGGCAAAAGAAATAAAAAGTGGGTCGGTTTCATTAAAGGGACTGTACACCAGATTGGCACTAAAGAAGTTTTCTTCTGCAACGAATCTCAGGGCAATTATTTTGTTTGCAATAATTGACAGGACCAGCTCATTTCCATGAACCCAAAGGGCACATATTAATTGCTAGAGCCACTGCTGGAATATCACTTTGTTTATTTAAGGGGCTGCTGATCTTTTGGTTAATCCTCATCTTGGAGGACTCCTTTGAGAGCTTGTGGATGCAGTTATCTGCACAGCCGAGTTATCTCTTTAGGAGCCTTCCTCTGATGTTTGAAACATAATTATCTTTCTATAGATTGAGACATAATATAAATTAATAATACATAATTTTCTGATATTGTTTTGACATTTTAACATCTACACTCAAGGCAAAAGAATTTAAAAGTGAATCGGTTTCATTAAAGGGACTGTACACCAGATTGGCACTAAAGAAGTTTTCTTCTGCAATGAATCTCAGGGCAATTATTTTGTTTGCAATAATTGACAGGACCAGCTCATTTTCATGAACCCAAAGGGTATTGCACATATTAATTGCTAGAGCCACTGCTGGAATATCACTTTGTTTATTTAAGGGGCAGCTGATCTTTTGGTTAATCCTCATCTTGGAGGACTCCTTTGAGAGCTTGTGGATGCAGTTATCTGCACAGCCGAGTTATCTCTTTAGGAGCCTTCCTCTGATGTTTGAAACATAATTATCTTTCTATAGATTGAGACATAATATAAATTAATAATACATAATTTTCTGATATTGCACTCAAGGCAAAAGAAATAAAAAGTGAGTCGGTTTCATTAAAGGGACTGTACACCAGATTGGCACTAAAGAAGTTTTCTTCTGCAACAAATCTCAGGGCAATTATTTTGTTTGCATAATTGACAGGACCAGCTCATTTTCATGAACCCAAAGGGTATTGCATTTATTAATTGCTAGAGCCACTGCTGGAATATCACTTTGTTTATTTAAGGGGCTGCTGATCTTTTGGTTAATCCTCATCTTGGAGGACTCCTTTGAGAGCTTGTGGATGCAGTTATCTGCACAGCCGAGTTATCTCTTTAGGAGCCTTCCTCTGATGTTTGAAACATAATTATCTTTCTATAGATTGAGACATTATATAAATTAATAATGCATTATTTTCTTATATTGTTTTGACATTTTAACATTTACACTCATGGCAAAAAAAATAAAAAGTGAGTCGGTTTCATTAAAGGGACTGTACACCAGATTGGCACTAAAGAAGTTTTCTTCTGCAACGAATCTCAGGGCAATTATTTTGTTTGCAATAACTGACAGGACCAGCTCATTTCCATGAACCCAAAGGGCACATATTAATTGCTAGAATCACTGCTGGAATATCACTTTGTTTATTTAAGTGGCTGCTGATCTTTTGGTAAATCCTCATCTTGGAGGACTCCTTTGAGAGCTTGTGGATGCAGTTATCTGCACAGCCGAGTTATCTCTTTAGGAGCCTTCCTCTGATGTTTGAAACATAATTATCTTTCTGTAGATTGAGACATAATATAAATCAATAATAAATAATTTTCTGATATTGTTTTGACATTTTAACATCTACACTCATGGCAAAAGAAATAAAAAGTGAGTCGGTTTCATTAAAGGGACTGTACACCAGATTGGCACTAAAGAAGTTTTCTTCTGCAACGAATCTCAGGTCAATTAATTTGTTTGCAATAATTGACAGGACCAGCTCATTTCCATGAACCCAAAGGGTATTGCACATATTAATTGCTAGAGCCACTGCTGGAATATAATTTAAGGGGCTGCTGATCTTTTGGTTAATCCTCATCTTGGAGGACTCCTTTGAGAGCTTGTGGATGCAGTTATCTGCACAGCCGAGTTATCTCTTTAGGAGCCTTCCTCTGATGTTTGAAACATTATTATCTTTCTATAGATTGAGACATTATATAAATTAATAATACATAATTTTCTGATATTGTTTTGACATTTTAACATTTACACTCATGGCAAAAGAAATAAAAAGTGAGTCGGTTTCATTAAAGGGACTGTACACCAGATTGGCACTAAAGAAGTTTTCTTCTGCAACGAATCTCAGGGCAATTATTTTGTTTGCAATAATTGACAGGACCAGCTCATTTCCATGAACCTAAAGGGCACATATTAATTGCTAGAGCCACTGCTGGAACATCACTTTGTTTATTTAAGGGGCTGCTGATCTTTTGGTAAATCCTCATCTTTGAGGACTCCTTTGAGAGCTTGTGGATGCAGTTATCTGCACAGCCGAGTTATCTCTTTAGGAGCCTTCCTCTGATGTTTGAAACATAATTATCTTTCTGTAGATTGAGACATAATATAAATTAATAATACATAATTTTCTGATATTGTTTTGACATTTTAACATCTACACTCAAGGCAAAAGAAATAAAAAGTGAGTCGGTTTCATTAAAGGGACTGTACACCAGATTGGCACTAAAGAAGTTTTCTTCTGCAACGAATCTCAGGGCAATTATTTTGTTTGCAATAATTGACAGGACCAGCTCATTTCCATGAACCCAAAGGGTATTGCACATATTAATTGCTAGAGCCACTGCTGGAATATCACTTTGTTTAGTTAAGGGGCTGCTGATCTTTTGGTTAATCCTCATCTTGGAGGACTCCTTTGAGAGCTTGTGGATGCAGTTATCTGCACAGCCAAGTTATCTCTTTAGGAGCCTTCCTCTGATGTTTGAAACATAATTATCTTTCTATAGATTGAGACATTATATAAATTAATAATACATTATTTTCTTATATTGTTTTGACATTTTAACATCTACACTCATGGCAAAAGAAATAAAAAGTGAGTCGGTTTCATTATAGGGACTGTACACCAGATTGGCACTAAAGAAGTTTTCTTCTGCAATGAATCTGGGGCAATTATTTTGTTTGCAATAATTGACAGGACCAGCTCATTTCCATGAACCCAAATGGCACATATTAATTGCTAGAGCCACTGCTGGAATATCACTTTGTTTATTTAAGGGGCTGCTGATCTTTTGGTAAATCCTCATCTTGGAGGACTCCTTAGAGAGCTTGTGGATGCAGTTATCTGCACAGCCGAGTTATCTCTTTAGGAGCCTTCCTCTGATGTTTGAAACATAATTATCTTTCTGTAGATTGAGACATAATATAAATTAATTATACATAATTTTCTGATATTGTTTTGACATTTTAACATCTACACTCAAGGCAAAAGAAATAAAAACTGAGTCGATTTCATTTAAGGGACTGTACACCAGATTGGCACTAAAGAAGTTTTCTTCTGCAACGAATCTCAGGGCAATTATTTTGTTTGCAATAATTGACAGGACCAGCTCATTTCCATGAACCCAAAGGGTATTGCACATATTAATTGCTAGAGCCACTGCTGGAATATCACTTTGTTTATTTAAGGGGCTGCTGATCTTTTGGTTAATCCTCATCTTGGAGGACTCCTTTGAGAGCTTGTGGATGCAGTTATCTGCACAGCCGAGTTATCTCTTTAGGAGCCTTCCTCTGATATTTGAAACATAATTATCTTTCTGTAGATTGAGACATTATATAAATTAATAATACATTATTTTCTTATATTGTTTTGACATTTTAACATCTACACTCAAGGCAAAAGAAATAAAAAGTGAGTCGGTTTCATTAAAGGGACTGTACACCAGATTGGCACTAAAGAAGTTTTCTTCTGCAACAAATCTGGGGCAATTATTTTGTTTTCAAAAATTGACAGGACCAGCTCGTTTCCATGAACCCAAAGGGCACATATTAATTGCTAGAGCCACTGCTGGAATATCACTTTGTTTATTTAAGGGGCTGCTGATCTTTTGGTTAATCCTCATCTTGGAGGACTCCTTTGAGAGCTTGTGGATGCAGTTATCTGCACAGCCGAGTTATCTCTTTAGGAGCCTTCCTCTGATGTTTGAAACATAATTATCTTTCTATAGATTGAGACATAATATAAATTAATAATACATAATTTTCTGATATTGTTATGACATTTTAACATCTACACTCAAGGCAAAAGAAATAAAAACTGAGTCTGTTTCATTAAAGGGACTGTACACCAAATTGGCACTAAAGAAGTTTTCTTCTGCAACGAATCTCGGGGCAATTATTTTGTTTGCAATAATTGACAGGACCAGCTCATTTCCATGAACCCAAAGGGTATTGCACATATTAATTGCTAGAGCCACTGCTGGAATATCACTTTGTTTATTTAAGGGGCTGCTGATCTTTTGGTTAATCCTCATCTTGGAGGACTCCTTTGAGAGCTTGTGGATGCAGTTATCTGCACAGCCGAGTTATCTCTTTAGGAGCCTTCCTCTGATATTTGAAACATAATTATCTTTCTGTAGATTGAGACATTATATAAATTAATAATACATTATTTTCTTATATTGTTTTGACATTTTAACATCTACACTCAAGGCAAAAGAAATAAAAAGTGAGTTGGTTTCATTAAAGGAACTGTACACCAGATTGGCACTAAAGAAGTTTTCTTCTGCAACAAATCTGGGGCAATTATTTTGTTTTCAAAAATTGACAGGACCAGCTCGTTTCCATGAACCCAAAGGGCACATATTAATTGCTAGAGCCACTGCTGGAATATCACTTTGTTTATTTAAGGGGCTGCTGATCTTTTGGTTAATCCTCATCTTGGAGGACTCCTTTGAGAGCTTGTGGATGCAGTTATCTGCACAGCCGAGTTATCTCTTTAGGAGCCTTCCTCTGATGTTTGAAACATTATTATCTTTCTATAGATTGAGACATTATATAAATTAATAATACATAATTTTCTGATATTGTTTTGACATTTTAACATTTACACTCATGGCAAAAGAAATAAAAAGTGAGTCGGTTTCATTAAAGGGACTGTACACCAGATTGGCACTAAAGAAGTTTTCTTCTGCAACGAATCTCAGGGCAATTATTTTGTTTGCAATAATTGACAGGACCAGCTCATTTCCATGAACCTAAAGGGCACATATTAATTGCTAGAGCCACTGCTGGAACATCACTTTGTTTATTTAAGGGGCTGCTGATCTTTTGGTAAATCCTCATCTTGGAGGACTCCTTTGAGAGCTTGTGGATGCAGTTATCTGCACAGCCGAGTTATCTCTTTAGGAGCCTTCCTCTGATGTTTGAAACATAATTATCTTTCTGTAGATTGAGACATAATATAAATTAATAATACATAATTTTCTGATATTGTTTTGACATTTTAACATCTACACTCAAGGCAAAAGAAATAAAAAGTGAGTCGGTTTCATTAAAGGGACTGTACACCAGATTGGCACTAAAGAAGTTTTCTTCTGCAACGAATCTCAGGGCAATTATTTTGTTTGCAATAATTGACAGGACCAGCTCATTTTCATGAACCCAAAGGGTATTGCACATATTAATTGCTAGAGCCACTGCTGGAATATCACTTTGTTTATTTAAGGGGCTGCTGATCTTTTGGTTAATCCTCATCTTGGAGGACTCCTTTGAGAGCTTGTGGATGCAGTTATCTGCACAGCCGAGATATCTCTTTAGGAGCCTTCCTCTTATGTTTGAAACATAATTATCTTTCTATAGATTGAGACATAATATAAATTAATAATACATAATTTTCTGATATTGTTTTGACATTTTAACATCTACACTCAAGGCAAAAGAAATAAAAAGTGAGTCGGTTTCATTAAAGGGACTGTACACCAGATTGGCACTAAAGAAGTTTTCTTCTGCAACGAATCTCAGGGCAATTATTTTGTTTGCAATAATTGACAGGACCAGCTCATTTCCATGAACCCAAAGGGTATTGCACATATTAATTGCTAGAGCCACTGCTGGAATATCACTTTGTTTATTTAAGGGGCTGCTGATCTTTTGGTTAATCCTCATCTTGGAGGACTCCTTTGAGAGCTTGTGGATGCAGTTATCTGCACAGCCGAGTTATCTCTTTAGGAGCCTTCCTCTGATGTTTGAAACATAATTATCTTTCTATAGATTGAGACATTATATAAATTAATAATACATTATTTTCTTATATTGTTTTGACATTTTAACATCTACACTCATGGCAAAAGAAATAAAAAGTGAGTCGGTTTCATTATAGGGACTGTACACCAGATTGGCACTAAAGAAGTTTTCTTCTGCAATGAATCTGGGGCAATTATTTTGTTTGCAATAATTGACAGGACCAGCTCATTTCCATGAACCCAAATGGCACATATTAATTGCTAGAGCCACTGCTGGAATATCACTTTGTTTATTTAAGGGGCTGCTGATCTTTTGGTAAATCCTCATCTTGGAGGACTCCTTTGAGAGCTTGTGGATGCAGTTATCTGCACAGCCGAGTTATCTCTTTAGGAGCCTTCCTCTGATGTTTGAAACATAATTATCTTTCTGTAGATTGAGACATAATATAAATCAATAATAAATAATTTTCTGATATTGTTTTGACATTTTAACATCTACACTCATGGCAAAAGAAATAAAAAGTGAGTCGGTTTCATTAAAGGGACTGTACACCAGATTGGCACTAAAGAAGTTTTCTTCTGCAACGAATCTCAGGTCAATTAATTTGTTTGCAATAATTGACAGGACCAGCTCATTTCCATGAACCCAAAGGGTATTGCACATATTAATTGCTAGAGCCACTGCTGGAATATAATTTAAGGGGCTGCTGATCTTTTGGTTAATCCTCATCTTGGAGGACTCCTTTGAGAGCTTGTGGATGCAGTTATCTGCACAGCCGAGTTATCTCTTTAGGAGCCTTCCTCTGATGTTTGAAACATTATTATCTTTCTATAGATTGAGACATTATATAAATTAATAATACATAATTTTCTGATATTGTTTTGACATTTTAACATTTACACTCATGGCAAAAGAAATAAAAAGTGAGTCGGTTTCATTAAAGGGACTGTACACCAGATTGGCACTAAAGAAGTTTTCTTCTGCAACGAATCTCAGGGCAATTATTTTGTTTGCAATAATTGACAGGACCAGCTCATTTCCATGAACCTAAAGGGCACATATTAATTGCTAGAGCCACTGCTGGAACATCACTTTGTTTATTTAAGGGGCTGCTGATCTTTTGGTAAATCCTCATCTTTGAGGACTCCTTTGAGAGCTTGTGGATGCAGTTATCTGCACAGCCGAGTTATCTCTTTAGGAGCCTTCCTCTGATGTTTGAAACATAATTATCTTTCTGTAGATTGAGACATAATATAAATTAATAATACATAATTTTCTGATATTGTTTTGACATTTTAACATCTACACTCAAGGCAAAAGAAATAAAAAGTGAGTCGGTTTCATTAAAGGGACTGTACACCAGATTGGCACTAAAGAAGTTTTCTTCTGCAACGAATCTCAGGGCAATTATTTTGTTTGCAATAATTGACAGGACCAGCTCATTTCCATGAACCCAAAGGGTATTGCACATATTAATTGCTAGAGCCACTGCTGGAATATCACTTTGTTTAGTTAAGGGGCTGCTGATCTTTTGGTTAATCCTCATCTTGGAGGACTCCTTTGAGAGCTTGTGGATGCAGTTATCTGCACAGCCAAGTTATCTCTTTAGGAGCCTTCCTCTGATGTTTGAAACATAATTATCTTTCTATAGATTGAGACATTATATAAATTAATAATACATTATTTTCTTATATTGTTTTGACATTTTAACATCTACACTCATGGCAAAAGAAATAAAAAGTGAGTCGGTTTCATTATAGGGACTGTACACCAGATTGGCACTAAAGAAGTTTTCTTCTGCAATGAATCTGGGGCAATTATTTTGTTTGCAATAATTGACAGGACCAGCTCATTTCCATGAACCCAAATGGCACATATTAATTGCTAGAGCCACTGCTGGAATATCACTTTGTTTATTTAAGGGGCTGCTGATCTTTTGGTAAATCCTCATCTTGGAGGACTCCTTAGAGAGCTTGTGGATGCAGTTATCTGCACAGCCGAGTTATCTCTTTAGGAGCCTTCCTCTGATGTTTGAAACATAATTATCTTTCTGTAGATTGAGACATAATATAAATTAATTATACATAATTTTCTGATATTGTTTTGACATTTTAACATCTACACTCAAGGCAAAAGAAATAAAAACTGAGTCGATTTCATTTAAGGGACTGTACACCAGATTGGCACTAAAGAAGTTTTCTTCTGCAACGAATCTCAGGGCAATTATTTTGTTTGCAATAATTGACAGGACCAGCTCATTTCCATGAACCCAAAGGGTATTGCACATATTAATTGCTAGAGCCACTGCTGGAATATCACTTTGTTTATTTAAGGGGCTGCTGATCTTTTGGTTAATCCTCATCTTGGAGGACTCCTTTGAGAGCTTGTGGATGCAGTTATCTGCACAGCCGAGTTATCTCTTTAGGAGCCTTCCTCTGATATTTGAAACATAATTATCTTTCTGTAGATTGAGACATTATATAAATTAATAATACATTATTTTCTTATATTGTTTTGACATTTTAACATCTACACTCAAGGCAAAAGAAATAAAAAGTGAGTCGGTTTCATTAAAGGGACTGTACACCAGATTGGCACTAAAGAAGTTTTCTTCTGCAACAAATCTGGGGCAATTATTTTGTTTTCAAAAATTGACAGGACCAGCTCGTTTCCATGAACCCAAAGGGCACATATTAATTGCTAGAGCCACTGCTGGAATATCACTTTGTTTATTTAAGGGGCTGCTGATCTTTTGGTTAATCCTCATCTTGGAGGACTCCTTTGAGAGCTTGTGGATGCAGTTATCTGCACAGCCGAGTTATCTCTTTAGGAGCCTTCCTCTGATGTTTGAAACATAATTATCTTTCTATAGATTGAGACATAATATAAATTAATAATACATAATTTTCTGATATTGTTATGACATTTTAACATCTACACTCAAGGCAAAAGAAATAAAAACTGAGTCTGTTTCATTAAAGGGACTGTACACCAAATTGGCACTAAAGAAGTTTTCTTCTGCAACGAATCTCGGGGCAATTATTTTGTTTGCAATAATTGACAGGACCAGCTCATTTCCATGAACCCAAAGGCTATTGCACATATTAATTGCTAGAGCCACTGCTGGAATATCACTTTGTTTATTTAAGGGGCTGCTGATCTTTTGGTTAATCCTCATCTTGGAGGACTCCTTTGAGAGCTTGTGGATGCAGTTATCTGCACAGCCGAGTTATCTCTTTAGGAGCCTTCCTCTGATATTTGAAACATAATTATCTTTCTGTAGATTGAGACATTATATAAATTAATAATACATTATTTTCTTATATTGTTTTGACATTTTAACATCTACACTCAAGGCAAAAGAAATAAAAAGTGAGTTGGTTTCATTAAAGGAACTGTACACCAGATTGGCACTAAAGAAGTTTTCTTCTGCAACAAATCTGGGGCAATTATTTTGTTTTCAAAAATTGACAGGACCAGCTCGTTTCCATGAACCCAAAGGGCACATATTAATTGCTAGAGCCACTGCTGGAATATCACTTTGTTTATTTAAGGGGCTGCTGATCTTTTGGTTAATCCTCATCTTGGAGGACTCCTTTGAGAGCTTGTGGATGCAGTTATCTGCACAGCCGAGTTATCTCTTTAGGAGCCTTCCTCTGATGTTTGAAACATTATTATCTTTCTATAGATTGAGACATTATATAAATTAATAATACATAATTTTCTGATATTGTTTTGACATTTTAACATTTACACTCATGGCAAAAGAAATAAAAAGTGAGTCGGTTTCATTAAAGGGACTGTACACCAGATTGGCACTAAAGAAGTTTTCTTCTGCAACGAATCTCAGGGCAATTATTTTGTTTGCAATAATTGACAGGACCAGCTCATTTCCATGAACCTAAAGGGCACATATTAATTGCTAGAGCCACTGCTGGAACATCACTTTGTTTATTTAAGGGGCTGCTGATCTTTTGGTAAATCCTCATCTTGGAGGACTCCTTTGAGAGCTTGTGGATGCAGTTATCTGCACAGCCGAGTTATCTCTTTAGGAGCCTTCCTCTGATGTTTGAAACATAATTATCTTTCTGTAGATTGAGACATAATATAAATTAATAATACATAATTTTCTGATATTGTTTTGACATTTTAACATCTACACTCAAGGCAAAAGAAATAAAAAGTGAGTCGGTTTCATTAAAGGGACTGTACACCAGATTGGCACTAAAGAAGTTTTCTTCTGCAACGAATCTCAGGGCAATTATTTTGTTTGCAATAATTGACAGGACCAGCTCATTTTCATGAACCCAAAGGGTATTGCACATATTAATTGCTAGAGCCACTGCTGGAATATCACTTTGTTTATTTAAGGGGCTGCTGATCTTTTGGTTAATCCTCATCTTGGAGGACTCCTTTGAGAGCTTGTGGATGCAGTTTATCTGCACAGCCGAGATATCTCTTTAGGAGCCTTCCTCTTATGTTTGAAACATAATTATCTTTCTATAGATTGAGACATAATATAAATTAATAATACATAATTTTCTGATATTGTTTTGACATTTTAACATCTACACTCAAGGCAAAAGAAATAAAAAGTGAGTCGGTTTCATTAAAGGGACTGTACACCAGATTGGCACTAAAGAAGTTTTCTTCTGCAACGAATCTCAGGGCAATTATTTTGTTTGCAATAATTGACAGGACCAGCTCATTTCCATGAACCCAAAGGGTATTGCACATATTAATTGCTAGAGCCACTGCTGGAATATCACTTTGTTTATTTAAGGGGCTGCTGATCTTTTGGTTAATCCTCATCTTGGAGGACTCCTTTGAGAGCTTGTGGATGCAGTTATCTGCACAGCCGAGTTATCTCTTTAGGAGCCTTCCTCTGATGTTTGAAACATAATTATCTTTCTATAGATTGAGACATTATATAAATTAATAATACATTATTTTCTTATATTGTTTTGACATTTTAACATCTACACTCATGGCAAAAGAAATAAAAAGTGAGTCGGTTTCATTATAGGGACTGTACACCAGATTGGCACTAAAGAAGTTTTCTTCTGCAATGAATCTGGGGCAATTATTTTGTTTGCAATAATTGACAGGACCAGCTCATTTCCATGAACCCAAATGGCACATATTAATTGCTAGAGCCACTGCTGGAATATCACTTTGTTTATTTAAGGGGCTGCTGATCTTTTGGTAAATCCTCATCTTGGAGGACTCCTTAGAGAGCTTGTGGATGCAGTTATCTGCACAGCCGAGTTATCTCTTTAGGAGCCTTCCTCTGATGTTTGAAACATTATTATCTTTCTGTAGATTGAGACATAATATAAATTAATTATACATAATTTTCTGATATTGTTTTGACATTTTAACATCTACACTCAAGGCAAAAGAAATAAAAACTGAGTCGATTTCATTTAAGGGACTGTACACCAGATTGGCACTAAAGAAGTTTTCTTCTGCAACGAATCTCAGGGCAATTATTTTGTTTGCAATAATTGACAGGACCAGCTCATTTCCATGAACCCAAAGGGTATTGCACATATTAATTGCTAGAGCCACTGCTGGAATATCACTTTGTTTATTTAAGGGGCTGCTGATCTTTTGGTTAATCCTCATCTTGGAGGACTCCTTTGAGAGCTTGTGGATGCAGTTATCTGCACAGCCGAGTTATCTCTTTAGGAGCCTTCCTCTGATATTTGAAACATAATTATCTTTCTGTAGATTGAGACATTATATAAATTAATAATACATTATTTTCTTATATTGTTTTGACATTTTAACATCTACACTCAAGGCAAAAGAAATAAAAAGTGAGTCGGTTTCATTAAAGGGACTGTACACCAGATTGGCACTAAAGAAGTTTTCTTCTGCAACAAATCTGGGGCAATTATTTTGTTTTCAAAAATTGACAGGACCAGCTCGTTTCCATGAACCCAAAGGGCACATATTAATTGCTAGAGCCACTGCTGGAATATCACTTTGTTTATTTAAGGGGCTGCTGATCTTTTGGTTAATCCTCATCTTGGAGGACTCCTTTGAGAGCTTGTGGATGCAGTTATCTGCACAGCCGAGTTATCTCTTTAGGAGCCTTCCTCTGATGTTTGAAACATAATTATCTTTCTATAGATTGAGACATAATATAAATTAATAATACATAATTTTCTGATATTGTTATGACATTTTAACATCTACACTCAAGGCAAAAGAAATAAAAAGTGAGTCGATTTCATTAAAGGGACTGTACACCAAATTGGCACTAAAGAAGTTTTCTTCTGCAACGAATCTCGGGGCAATTATTTTGTTTGCAATAATTGACAGGACCAGCTCATTTCCATGAACCCAAAGGGTATTGCACATATTAATTGCTAGAGCCACTGCTGGAATATCACTTTGTTTATTTAAGGGGCTGCTGATCTTTTGGTTAATCCTCATCTTGGAGGACTCCTTTGAGAGCTTGTGGATGCAGTTATCTGCACAGCCGAGTTATCTCTTTAGGAGCCTTCCTCTGATATTTGAAACATAATTATCTTTCTGTAGATTGAGACATTATATAAATTAATAATACATTATTTTCTTATATTGTTTTGACATTTTAACATCTACAATCAAGGCAAAAGAAATAAAAAGTGAGTTGGTTTCATTAAAGGAACTGTACACCAGATTGGCACTAAAGAAGTTTTCTTCTGCAACAAATCTGGGGCAATTATTTTGTTTTCAAAAATTAACAGGACCAGCTCGTTTCCATGAACCCAAAGGGCACATATTAATTGCTAGAGCCACTGCTGGAATATCACTTTGTTTATTTAAGGGGCTGCTGATCTTTTGGTTAATCCTCATCTTGGAGGACTCCTTTGAGAGCTTGTGGATGCAGTTTTCTGCACAGCCGAGTTATCTCTTTAGGAGCCTTCCTCTGATGTTTGAAACATAATTATCTTTCTATAGATTGAGACATAATATAAATTAATAATACATAATTTTCTGATATTGTTTTGACATTTTAACATCTACACTCAAGGCAAAAGAAATAAAAAGTGAGTCGGTTTCATTAAAGGGACTGTACACCAGATTGGCACTAAAGAAGTTTTCTTCTGCAACGAATCTCAGGTCAATTATTTTGTTTGCAATAATTGACAGGACCAGCTCATTTTCATGAACCCAAAGGGTATTGCACATATTAATTGCTAGAGCCACTGCTGGAATATCACTTTGTTTATTTAAGGGGCTGCTGATCTTTTGGTTAATCCTCATCTTGGAGGACTCCTTTGAGAGCTTGTGGATGCAGTTATCTGCACAGCCGAGTTATCTCTTTAGGAGCCTTCCTCTGATGTTTGAAACATAATTATCTTTCTATAGATTGAGACATTATATAAATTAATAATACATTATTTTCTTATATTGTTTTGACATTTTAACATCTACACTCAAGGCAAAAGAAATAAAAAGTGAGTCGGTTTCATTATAGGGACTGTACACCAGATTGGCACTAAAGAAGTTTTCTTCTGCAATGAATGTGGGGCAATTATTTTGTTTGCAATAATTGACAGGACCAGCTCATTTCCATGAACCCAAAGGGCACATATTAATTGCTAGAGCCACTGCTGGAATATCACTTTGTTTATTTAAGGGGCTGCTGATCTTTTGGTAAATCCTCATCTTGGAGGACTCCTTTGAGAGCTTGTGGATGCAGTTATCTGCACAGCCGAGTTATCTCTTTAGGAGCCTTCCTCTGATGTTTGAAACATAATTATCTTTCTGTAGATTGAGACATAATATAAATTAATTATACATAATTTTCTGATATTGTTTTGACATTTTAACATCTACACTCAAGGCAAAAGAAATAAAAACTGAGTCGATTTCATTTAAGGGACTGTACACCAGATTGGCACTAAAGAAGTTTTCTTCTGCAACGAATCTCAGGGCAATTATTTTGTTTGCAATAATTGACAGGACCAGCTCATTTCCATGAACCCAAAGGGTATTGCACATATTAATTGCTAGAGCCACTGCTGGAATATCACTTTGTTTATTTAAGGGGCTGCTGATCTTTTGGTTAATCCTCATCTTGGAGGACTCCTTTGAGAGCTTGTGGATGCAGTTATCTGCACAGCCGAGTTATCTCTTTAGGAGCCTTCCTCTGATATTTGAAACATAATTATCTTTCTGTAGATTGAGACATTATATAAATTAATAATACATTATTTTCTTATATTGTTTTGACATTTTAACATCTACACTCAAGGCAAAAGAAATAAAAAGTGAGTCGGTTTCATTAAAGGGACTGTACACCAGATTGGCACTAAAGAAGTTTTCTTCTGCAACGAATCTCAGGGCAATTATTTTGTTTTCAAAAATTGACAGGACCAGCTCGTTTCCATGAACCCAAAGGGCACATATTAATTGCTAGAGCCACTGCTGGAATATCACTTTGATTATTTAAGGGGCTGCTGATCTTTTGGTTAATCCTCATCTTGGAGGACTCCTTTGAGAGCTTGTGGATGCAGTTATCTGCACAGCCGAGTTATCTCTTTAGGAGCCTTCCTCTGATGTTTGAAACATAATTATCTTTCTATAGATTGAGACATAATATAAATTAATAATACATAATTTTCTGATATTGTTTTGACATTTTAACATCTACACTCAAGGCAAAAGAAATAAAAAGTGAGTCAGTTTCATTAAAGGGACTGTACACCAGATTGGCACTAAAGAAGTTTTCTTCTGCAACAAATCACAGGGCAATTATTTTGTTTGCATAATTGACAGGACCAGCTCATTTTCATGAACCCAAAGGGTATTGCACATATTAATTGCTAGAGCCACTGCTGGAATATCACTTTGTTTATTTAAGGGGCTGCTGATCTTTTGGTTAATCCTCATCTTGGAGGACTCCTTTGAGAGCTTGTGGATGCAGTTATCTGCACAGCCGAGTTATCTCTTTAGGAGCCTTCCTCTGATGTTTGAAACATAATTATCTTTCTATAGATTGAGACATAATATAAATTAATAATACATAATTTTCTGATATTGTTTTGACATTTTAACATCTACACTCAAGGCAAAAGAAATAAAAAGTGAGTCAGTTTCATTAAAGGGACTGTACACCAGATTGGCACTAAAGAAGTTTTCTTCTGCAACGAATCTCAGGGCAATTATTTTGTTTGTGATAATTGACAGGACCAGCTCATTTTCATGAACCCAAAGGGCACATATTAATTGCTAGAGCCACTGCTGGAATATCACTTTGTTTATTTAAGGGGCTGCTGATCTTTTGGTTAATCCTCATCTTGGAGGACTCCTTTGAGAGCTTGTGGATGCAGTTTTCTGCACAGCCGAGTTATCTCTTTAGGAGCCTTCCTCTGATGTTTGAAACATAATTATCTTTCTAGAGATTGAGACATAATATAAATTATTAATACATAATTTTCTGATATTGTTTTGACATTTTAACATCTACACTCAAGGCAAAAGAAATAAAAAGTGAGTCGGTTTCATTAAAGGGACTGTACACCAGATTGGCACTAAAGAAGTTTTCTTCTGCAACGAATCTCAGGTCAATTATTTTGTTTGCAATAATTGACAGGACCAGCTCATTTTCATGAACCCAAAGGGTATTGCACATATTAATTGCTAGAGCCACTGCTGGAATATCACTTTGTTTATTTAAGGGGCTGCTGATCTTTTGGTTAATCCTCATCTTGGAGGACTCCTTTGAGAGCTTGTGGATGCAGTTATCTGCACAGCCGAGTTATCTCTTTAGGAGCCTTCCTCTGATGTTTGAAACATAATTATCTTTCTATAGATTGAGACATAATATAAATTAATAATACATAATTTTCTGATATTGTTTTGACATTTTAACATCTACACTTAAGGCAAAAGAAATAAAAAGTGAGTCAGTTTCATTAAAGGGACTGTACACCAGATTGGCACTAAAGAAGTTTTCTTCTGCAACAAATCACAGGGCAATTATTTTGTTTGCATAATTGACAGGACCAGCTCATTTTCATGAACCCAAAGGGTATTGCACATATTAATTGCTAGAGCCACTGCTGGAATATCACTTTGTTTATTTAAGGGGCTGCTGATCTTTTGGTTAATCCTCATCTTGGAGGACTCCTTTGAGAGCTTGTGGATGCAGTTATCTGCACAGCCGAGTTATCTCTTTAGGAGCCTTCCTCTGATGTTTGAAACATAATTATCTTTCTATAGATTGAGACATAATATAAATTAATAATACATAATTTTCTGATATTGTTTTGACATTTTAACATCTACACTCAAGGCAAAAGAAATAAAAAGTGAGTCAGTTTCATTAAAGGGACTGTACACCAGATTGGCACTAAAGAAGTTTTCTTCTGCAACGAATCTCAGGGCAATTATTTTGTTTGTGATAATTGACAGGACCAGCTCATTTTCATGAACCCAAAGGGTATTGCACATATTAATTGCTAGAGCCACTGCTGGAATATCACTTTGTTTATTTAAGGGGCTGCTGATCTTTTGGTAAATCCTCATCTTGGAGGACTCCTTTGAGAGCTTGTGGATGCAGTTATCTGCACAGCCGAGTTATCTCTTTAGGAGCCTTCCTCTGATATTTGAAACATAATTATCTTTCTATAGATTGAGACATAATATAAATTAATAATACATAATTTTCTGATATTGTTTTGACATTTTAACATCTACACTCAAGGCAAAAGAAATAAAAAGTGAGTCAGATTCATTAAAGGGACTGTACACCAGATTGGCACTAAAGAAGTTTTCTTCTGCAACGAATCTCAGGGCAATTATTTTGTTTGTGATAATTGACAGGACCAGCTCATTTTCATGAACCCAAAGGGTATTGCACATATTAATTGCTAGAGCCACTGCTGGAATATCACTTTGTTTATTTAAGGGGCTGCTGATCTTTTGGTAAATCCTCATCTTGGAGGACTCCTTTGAGAGCTTGTGGATGCAGTTATCTGCACAGCCGAGTTATCTCTTTAGGAGCCTTCCTCTGATGTTTGAAACATAATTATCTTTCTGTAGATTGAGACATAATATAAATCAATAATAAATAATTTTCTGATATTGTTTTGACATTTTAACATCTACACTCATGGCAAAAGAAATAAAAAGTGAGTCGGTTTCATTAAAGGGACTGTACACCAGATTGGCACTAAAGAAGTTTTCTTCTGCAACGAATCTCAGGGCAATTATTTTGTTTGCAATAATTGACAGGACCAGCTCATTTCCATGAACCCAAAGGGTATTGCACATATTAATTGCTAGAGCCACTGCTGGAATATAATTTAAGGGGCTGCTGATCTTTTGGTTAATCCTCATCTTGGAGGACTCCTTTGAGAGCTTGTGGATGCAGTTATCTGCACAGCCGAGTTATCTTTTTAGGAGCCTTCCTCTGATGTTTGAAACATTATTATCTTTCTATAGATTGAGACATTATATAAATTAATAATACATAATTTTCTGATATTGTTTTGACATTTTAACATTTACACTCATGGCAAAAGAAATAAAAAGTGAGTCGGTTTCATTAAAGGGACTGTACACCAGATTGGCACTAAAGAAGTTTTCTTCTGCAACGAATCTCAGGGCAATTATTTTGTTTGCAATAATTGACAGGACCAGCTCATTTCCATGAACCTAAAGGGCACATATTAATTGCTAGAGCCACTGCTGGAATATCACTTTGTTTATTTAAGGGGCTGCTGATCTTTTGGTTAATCCTCATCTTGGAGGACTCCTTTGAGAGCTTGTGGATGCAGTTATCTGCACAGCCGAGATATCTCTTTAGGAGCCTTCCTCTGATGTTTGAAACATAATTATCTTTCTATAGATTGAGACATAATATAAATTAATAATACATAATATTCTGATATTGTTTTGACATTTTAACATCTACACTCAAGGCAAAAGAAATAAAAAGTGAGTCGGTTTCATTAAAGGGACTGTACACCAGATTGGCACTAAAGAAGTTTTCTTCTGCAACGAATCTCAGGGCAATTATTTTGTTTGCAATAATTGACAGGACCAGCTCATTTCCATGAACCCAAAGGGTATTGCACATATTAATTGCTAGAGCCACTGCTGGAATATCACTTTGTTTATTTAAGGGGCTGCTGATCTTTTGGTTAATCCTCATCTTGGAGGACTCCTTTGAGAGCTTGTGGATGCAGTTATCTGCACAGCCGAGTTATCTCTTTAGGAGCCTTCCTCTGATGTTTGAAACATAATTATCTTTCTATAGATTGAGACATTATATAAATTAATAATACATTATTTTCTTATATTGTTTTGACATTTTAACATCTACACTCAAGGCAAAAGAAATAAAAAGTGAGTCGGTTTCATTATAGGGACTGTACACCAGATTGGCACTAAAGAAGTTTTCTTCTGCAATGAATCTGGGGCAATTATTTTGTTTGCAATAATTGACAGGACCAGCTCATTTCCATGAACCCAAATGGCACATATTAATTGCCAGAGCCACTGCTGGAATATCACTTTGTTTATTTAAGGGGCTGCTGATCTTTTGGTAAATCCTCATCTTGGAGGACTCCTTAGAGAGCTTGTGGATGCAGTTATCTGCACAGCCGAGTTATCTCTTTAGGAGCCTTCCTCTGATGTTTGAAACATAATTATCTTTCTATAGATTGAGACATAATATAAATTAATAATACATAATTTTCTGATATTGTTTTGACATTTTAACATCTACACTCAAGGCAAAAGAAATAAAAACTGAGTCGATTTCATTAAAGGGACTGTACACCAGATTGGCACTAAAGAAGTTTTCTTCTGCAACGAATCTCGGGGCAATTATTTTGTTTGCAATAATTGACAAGACCAGCTCATTTCCATGAACCCAAAGGGTATTGCACATATTAATTGCTAGAGCCACTGCTGGAATATCACTTTGTTTATTTAAGGGGCTGCTGATCTTTTGGTTAATCCTCATCTTGGAGGACTCCTTTGAGAGCTTGTGGATGCAGTTATCTGCACAGCCGAGTTATCTCTTTAGGAGCCTTCCTCTGATATTTGAAACATAATTATCTTTCTGTAGATTGAGACATTATATAAATTAATAATACATTATTTTCTTATATTGTTTTGACATTTTAACATCTACACTCAAGGCAAAAGAAATAAAAAGTGAGTCGGTTTCATTAAAGGGACTGTACACCAGATTGGCACTAAAGAAGTTTTCTTCTGCAACAAATCTGGGGCAATTATTTTGTTTTCAAAAATTGACAGGACCAGCTCGTTTCCATGAACCCAAAGGGCACATATTAATTGCTAGAGCCACTGCTGGAATATCACTTTGTTTATTTAAGGGGCTGCTGATCTTTTGGTTAATCCTCATCTTGGAGGACTCCTTTGAGAGCTTGTGGATGCAGTTATCTGCACAGCCGAGTTATCTCTTTAGGAGCCTTCCTCTGATGTTTGAAACATAATTATCTTTCTATAGATTGAGACATATTATAAATTAATTATACATAATTTTCTGATATTGTTTTGACATTTTAACATCTACACTCAAGGCAAAAGAAATAAAAAGTGAGTCGATTTCATTAAAGGGACTGTACACCAAATTGGCACTAAAGAAGTTTTCTTCTGCAACGAATCTCGGGGCAATTATTTTGTTTGCAATAATTGACAGGACCAGCTCATTTCCATGAACCCAAAGGGTATTGCACATATTAATTGCTAGAGCCACTGCTGGAATATCACTTTGTTTATTTAAGGGGCTGCTGATCTTTTGGTTAATCCTCATCTTGGAGGACTCCTTTGAGAGCTTGTGGATGCAGTTATCTGCACAGCCGAGTTATCTCTTTAGGAGCCTTCCTCTGATATTTGAAACATAATTATCTTTCTGTAGATTGAGACATTATATAAATTAATAATACATTATTTTCTTATATTGTTTTGACATTTTAACATCTACACTCAAGGCAAAAGAAATAAAAAGTGAGTTGGTTTCATTAAAGGAACTGTACACCAGATTGGCACTAAAGAAGTTTTCTTCTGCAACAAATCTGGGGCAATTATTTTGTTTTCAAAAATTGACAGGACCAGCTCGTTTCCATGAACCCAAAGGGCACATATTAATTGCTAGAGCCACTGCTGGAATATCACTTTGTTTATTTAAGGGGCTGCTGATCTTTTGGTTAATCCTCATCTTGGAGGACTCCTTTGAGAGCTTGTGGATGCAGTTTTCTGCACAGCCGAGTTATCTCTTTAGGAGCCTTCCTCTGATGTTTGAAACATAATTATCTTTCTATAGATTGAGACATAATATAAATTAATAATACATAATTTTCCGATATTGTTTTGACATTTTAACATCTACACTCAAGGCAAAAGAAATAAAAAGTGAGTCGGTTTCATTAAAGGGACTGTACACCAGATTGGCACTAAAGAAGTTTTCTTCTGCAACGAATCTCAGGGCAATTATTTTGTTTGCAATAATTGACAGGACCAGCTCATTTTCATGAACCCAAAGGGTATTGCACATATTAATTGCTAGAGCCACTGCTGGAATATCACTTTGTTTATTTAAGGGGCTGCTGATCTTTTGGTTAATCCTCATCTTGGAGGACTCCTTTGAGAGCTTGTGGATGCAGTTATCTGCACAGCCGAGTTATCTCTTTAGGAGCCTTCCTCTGATGTTTGAAACATAATTATCTTTCTATAGATTGAGACATTTTATAAATTAATAATGCATTATTTTCTTATATTGTTTTGACATTTTAACATTTACCATCATGGTAAAAGAAATAAAAAGTGAGTCGGTTTCATTAAAGGGACTGTACACCAGATTGGCACTAAAGAAGTTTTCTTCTGCAACGAATCTCAGGACAATTATTTTGTTTGCAATAATTGACAGGACCAGCTCATTTCCATGAACCCAAAGGGTATTGCACATATTAATTGCTAGAGCCACTGCTGGAATATCACTTTGTTTATTTAAGGGGCTGCTGATCTTTTGGTAAATCCTCATCTTGGAGGACACCTTAGAGAGCTTGTGGATGCAGTTATCTGCACAGCCGAGTTATCTCTTTAGGAGCCTTCCTCTGATGTTTGAAACATAATTATCTTTCTGTAGATTGAGACATAATATAAATTAATAATACATAATGTTCTGATATTGTTTTGACAATTTAACATCTACACTCAAGGCAAAAGAAATAAAAAGTGAGTCGGTTTCATTAAAGGGACTGTACACCAGATTGGCACTAAAGAAGTTTTCTTTTGCAACAAATCTCAGGGCAATTATTTTGTTTGCAATAATTGACAGGACCAGCTCATTTCCATGAACCCAAAGGGTATTGCACATATTAATTGCTAGAGCCACTGCTGGAATATCACTTTGTTTATTTAAGGGGCTGCTGATCTTTTGGTTAATCCTCATCTTGGAGGACTCCTTGGAGAGCTTGTGGATGCAGTTATCTGCACAGCCGAGTTATCTCTTTAGGAGCCTTCCTCTGATGTTTGAAACATAATTATCTTTCTATAGATTGAGACATTATATAAATTAATAATGCATTATTTTCTTATATTGTTTTGACATTTTAACATTTACACTCATGGCAAAAGAAATAAAAAGTGAGTCGGTTTCATTAAAGGGACTGTACACCAGATTGGCACTAAAGAAGTTTTCTTCTGCAACGAATCTCAGGACAATTATTTTGTTTGCAATAATTGACAGGACCAGCTCATTTCCATGAACCCAAAGGGCACATATTAATTGCTAGAGCCACTGCTGGAATATCACTTTGTTTATTTAAGGAGCTGCTGATCTTTTGGTTAATCCTCATCTTGGAGGACTCCTTTGAGAGCTTGTGGATGCAGTTATCTGCACAGCCGAGTTATCTCTTTAGGAGTCTTCCTCTGATGTTTGAAACATAATTATCTTTCTATAGATTGAGACATAATATAAATTAATAATACATAATTTTCTGATATTGTTTTGACATTTTAACATCTACACTCAAGGCAAAAGAAATAAAAAGTGAGTCGGTTCCATTAAAGGGACTGTACACCAGATTGGCACTACAGAAGTTTTCTTTTGCAACGAATCTCAGGGCAATTATTTTGTTTGCAATAATTGACAGGACCAGCTCATTTCCATGAACCCAAAGGGTATTGCACATATTAATTGCTAGAGCCACTGCTGGAATATCACTTTGTTTATTTAAGGGACTGCTGATCTTTTGTTTAATCCTCATCTTGGAAGACTCCTTTGAGAGCTTGTGGATGCAGTTATCTGCACAGCCGAGTTATCTCTTTAGGAGCCTTCCTCTGATGTTTGAAACATAATTATCTTTCTATAGATTGAGACATAATATAAATTAATAATACATAATTTTCTGATATTGTTTTGACATTTTAACATCTACACTCAAGGCAAAAGAAATAAAAAGTGAGTCGGTTTCATTAAAGGGACTGTACACCAGATTGGCACTAAAGAAGTTTTCTTCTGCAACGAATCTCAGGGCAATTATTTTGTTTGCAATAATTGACAGGACCAGCTCATTTTCATGAACCCAAAGGGTATTGCACATATTAATTGCTAGAGCCACTGCTGGAATATCACTTTGTTTATTTAAGGGGCTGCTGATCTTTTGGTTAATCCTCATCTTGGAGGACTCCTTTGAGAGCTAGTGGATGCAGTTATCTGCACAGCCGAGTTATCTCTTTAGGAGCCTTCCTCTGATGTTTGAAACATAATTATATTTCTATAGATAGCGTTTTTTTTCTTATTTCGGGAATGTAACGTATCCAGTGATATTTGGATTTTGGAATTCTACAGCTATCTGGTTGAAATTTGGCCAGTTGACAGTGCTTAACCGAAGAATATTGATGTTTGAGTATGAAATTGTAAATCTAATAATACATAATATAAATTAATAATGCATTATTTTCTTATATTGTTTTGACATTTTAACATTTACACTCAAGGCAAAAGAAATAAAAAGTGAGTCGGTTTCATTAAAGGGACTGTACACGACAGATTGGCACTAAAGAAGTTTTCTTCTGCAACGAATCTCAGGGCAATTATTTTGTTTGCAATAATTGACAGGACCAGCTCATTTCCATGAACCCAAAGGGTATTGCACATATTAATTGCTATTGATGGAATATCACTTTGTTTATTTAAGGGGCTGCTGATCTTTTGGTTAATCCTAATCTTGGAGGACTCCTTGGAGAGCTTGTGGATGCAATTATCTGCACAGCCGAGTTATATCTTTAGGAGCCTTCCTCTGATGTTTGAAACATAATTATCTTTCTATAGATTGAGACATTATATAAATTAATAATACATTATTTTCTTATATTGTTTTGACATTTTAACATCTACACTCAAGGCAAAATAAAGAAAAAGTGAGTCGGTTTCATTAAAGGGACTGTACACCAGATTGGCACTAAAGAAGTTTTCTTTTGCAACGAATCTCAGGGCAATTATTTATTTTGCAATAATTGACAGGACCAGCTCATTTCCATGAACCCAAAGGGTATTGCACATATTAATTGCTAGAGCCACTGCTGGAATATCACTTTGTTTATTTAAGGGACTGCTGATCTTTTGTTTAATCCTCATCTTGGAAGACTCCTTTGAGAGCTTGTGGATGCAGTTATCTGCACAGCCGAGTTATCTCTTTAGGAGCCTTCCTCTGATGTTTGAAACATAATTATCTTTCTATAGATTGAGACATAATATAAATTAATAATACATAATTTTCTGATATTGTTTTGACATTTTAACATCTACACTCAAGGCAAAAGAAATAAAAAGTGAGTCGGTTTCATTAAAGGGACTGTACACCAGATTGGCACTAAAGAAGTTTTCTTTTGCAACGAATCTCAGGGCAATTATTTTGTTTGCAATAATTTGTTTTGACATTTTAACATTTACACTCATGGCAAAAGAAATAAAAAGTGAGTCGGTTTCATTAAAGGGACTGTACACCAGATTGGCACTAAAGAAGTTTTCTTTTGCAACGAATCTCAGGGCAATTATTTTTTTTTCAATAATTGACAGGACCAGTATTTCCATGAACCCAAAGGGTATTGCACATATTAATTGCCACGCATGGAGTATCACTTTATTTTCTTCAGGGGCTACTGATCTTTTGTTTAATCCTCATATCTTTATTTTTTATTATAGGAGCTACTGTTCTGGTGGTTAATCGTCATCTTGGAGGTCTCCTATGATACCCGGTAGCTTTATGATGCTGTACTAGCACAGCCAAGTTGTCTTTTTAGGAGCCTTCCTCTGGTGTTTAAAGATATTTATCTTTCGACAACTCGCAGGTTTTTTTGTTATTTCCGGAATACAACCTATAGCAGTGATATTTGGAACATGTTTATCTAATATTACATAATTTAAATTAATAATACATTATCTTTTTTGACATTTTAACATTTACACCCAAGGCAAAAGAAAAAAAAAAGTTAGCCAGTTTCATTAAAGGGACTCACAGTTCATCAGATTGGCACTAGAAACGTTTTTTTTATATAACGAATCTCAGGACAATTATTTAATGACATGATTTATTCTTTGGTATCATAATTGTAAAAAGACATACCAAGATGTAAAAAAAATCGATTCGGAGACTGGGTTTGAACCAGTGTCGCCAAAATTGCAGTCCAGTGCTACAAAGGCTTACTCTACACAGTTGGAGTATTTAAGCTATATACTTAACATGATTATATCATGTGATAACATTGACTAGCCAATCACGCATAAGGAACTAATTCTACTAGGTAGTCATACCTGGTAATACTTTTTAATGGATCGATTAGAGCCTTGAAAACAACCTCAAATTACATTCAAATGCCTTCAAAACCCTAATTTGTTGTTTATTTCAATAGCCAGCCTGGTTGCTGAGTTGCCGCATTGGCAGGGACGTAACTAGGCGTACTCCTGTACGCCCGTGCGTACAATTCGATTCCGATTTTAAAAAATGAGAAAGGCTTAAACTTCGAAAACAGGCATAAAAACCAGAGGCTGAGGGGGTATAGGCACATAAATACTGACTCTGTGGTTTGTCAGAACTCTGTTTTCGAATTTATGACTTCGAAGTCAGTTTTCGGAAGAGTGATAACAAAACGTGTCCGTTTTTTAAAATTTTAACTTTATAGTCAATGATGTCACGCTTGTGACGTCATCTATATAAGTACACCGAGGTTATTCCTAGTAATCAGCAATTTCAAAATGGCATCCTCGTGTGTTAATCCGCCGTATCAAGATGTTTTTGCTAGCATTATTCAGCCTTTGACTGATGCCCAGAAGTTTGAGCTATTGTCCACTTCATGGGACGAGGCACATTGTTGCTCTTTCCCCTCAAGGTATTATGTTTTAAATAATAGCTCGACACTGTACCTCGATGTACAACTATTTCATATTTGTTTACGTCGGATTTGTATACTAAGCAACTAAAGTTAGGCACCGATATATCATTCATTTATTGCCTTCTGTACCGCGTATTTTATGTTTTGTTATGAATTTTTTTTCCCATGCTAGGGGATTGTACACAAGCATTAGTTTAGAAAAACAACATGCAGTACAGTTTGGTATACGATTTTGTAAAAATCATGCAACATTGTATGATTATTAACCGCAGAGTAGCAAATACTTTTGAAACGTCGTCATAACATGGTAAAGCAAAAGCTTTTAATACTGTCAAAATTATACGATAAACTATAATATTTAGGTTTATTTTTAAAATTTTCAAGACAAATAATGTAAGTGCAAATACATTATAATTTTATCTTATTTACAGATTCAGCGGAGGAAAACTTCGGAAGGCTCAAAATGTCTGGTTCAGGACCCATTAATGGCTGAGGTATTGACTATTCTATGAGCAAAGATGGCGTTTTTTGCGCGCCGTGCTTCCTTTTCGGTGACCAGGTGGCCCGTAGTAAAGCTTTCACTAGGGAACCTTTTACAGACTGGTGTAATTTTTCAAAGATTGTAGAAAGACATAGCAAATCCCAATGTCATATTGACCAATTATTGCTGCGGAGAACTACTTGGCCGTGTTGAAAGGGCAGAAAAAAGACATTGAGTGCACAATATCATCTCAATTGAACGCCATGGTTGAAAAGAATCGTCAGATTTTAGTGTCTATTGTTGAAACAATTATTCTTTGTGGTCAGCAAAACATTGCGCTAAGGGGTCATGATGAGTCATCAAGCAATTTCCAAGCGCTGTTGCATTTCCAGGCAAAACATAATAAGCTTCTCAATGATCATTTGGTAAATGGTGACCCTAGAACCCGGTATACATCGCCCAAGATTCAGAATGATCTGATAGGTATTTGTGGCCAACTTATAAGTGGCGATATCGTTGCGAGGTGTAACGACGCTGGCGTATTTGGTTTCATGGCGGATGAGGCAACGGACGCTGCCACTATGGAGCAGATGGCCCTATGTGTGCGCTTTGTAGATTCAGAGAGTGACGAGATACACGAGGAGTTCCTCGGGTTTTCCCAATGCGAGTCTACCACTGGAGAGGCATTAGCTAATGCATTCATTGAAAATCTCACTAAATTAGGTATGCAAAACTATTGAAAGTATTTCATGGTTCTGTAACACATATGTAGTCGCATAAATGATCTTTAGATAATCGTCAGATTTAGATTAATTATACAAGTGAAAATTCCATACAGAATAAAAATATACCCTTTAGAAAACCTTTTCCTTTTTGTTCTGTATGCAATTTTCATGTGTCGTACCCTTTTCTTATGTAATGTCGTGTTAGGGTCTTTGCTAAAAGATTAAAATAGCAGAAAAAACAAATAAAACTTACCTACTGTTTAAAAACCGTTCTACAATGTTTATCATAACTCGTTTTAAGGTGTCAAAACGGATCAAATGCCTGGCCAGGGGTACGACGGTGCCAGTAATATGTCGTGCATACATCGTGGAGTGCAGGCGAGGATTCGATCCCTCATACCAGAGGCGTTATACACCCATTGCAAAGCGCATTGTTTGAACCTCGCCATCATCCATGCATCCAAAGAGGTTTTTGCCAGAAACCTTATGAGTACGGTGCAACAGGTGGCATTCGCCTTTAATCATTCCGCGAAACGCTTACTTCAATTCCAAGAAACGCTTGCAGGAGATGAGGTAAGCAGGGAAGGCATAGCGGAGCGAACGCGACTCCGATCACTTTGTGAGACTCGCTGGTCAGCACGTGCGGACGCTTTGCACACATTCCTTGTATCATACAGGTATAACACAATCTTGATTATACAGTCGAAAATTAAATCATTGCGAAAATTTTGTTTTATTGTTATCCAAACACCATACTGGTATGGACATAATGTTTTGTATCCTGTAGGACCGTGGTAACGACACTCGACCGGCACACGGGTCGTTCTTTTTCAGGTAAATTTTATTTTCCATTTTCAATGATAAATGTTAAATGTTAAATATTCAGCACACACGTGTAAGCATGTACATAATAATTCATTATAATATCCGCAGCGCCTTACAAATCCTTTATTCTTTCAGGCGGAGAGAAATGACAATGAAGTCTGGAACAGCCTGTTTCAGAAAGCGGTGGACATTGCTGGTGACGTTGATGTCATACCCGCCGCTCCAAGACGTTATGGTCGTCAACAAAATCGACTGAACGCCCCAGGCAATACGTCCGAATTTTGGAAGAGAAACATGTATTTCGTTACCACTTGCTGGTATAATTAGAAACACGCGTGATGCAAGGCCATGGTTGGTTCTGTGCCCAAAAGCTTCTTCCATTGAAGGTATCATTTGACATACATATACATCCTTGGATTTGTTTGCTAAATCAGGTATATGATTTATTGTAAACTGATTTATTTAATGAATAAAAAACCTATGTCGCAACATTTGCGTTCTTTTGTAGATTCAGAATGACGGTCTTCCCCGGGAGAGTATCAATGACGTGTACCAAGCCTTCCACGCATGCCTAGATGTGGATGAAACCCTTTTTGTCCGCGAGTGTGAGCGGTGGCGTATGTGGTGGACGGACGCGACGTTGGCGGTTGACCGTCCAGCTGCCCCGGCGTCTCTAGCGGAATCAATTACGCTTGCAAGCAAAACCCTTTACCCAAGCATACGACACTGTCTAACCCTTTTAATGGTCATGCCGGTGTCTACGGCAACAGCCGAACGGTTGTTTTCGGTAATGAGAAGGGTCAAGACATACCTAAGAAGTACGATGGGTACCGAGCGCCTGTCAGGTCTTGGTCTCATGAATGTATACAAAGACAGAGAAATCAGTGCCGAACGCGTTGTGGATAAGATTGCTAACCAGCAAAACAGACGCCTTGCCTTTGTGTTCAAGGTTTAAATCTTAATGTCGATTGAGAAAGACACAATAGGGAAATTTTATGAGATCAATTATGTTTAATAATATGTACTGCGTATCAGAGAAACAGTATATTAACATTTAATCAATCTGTTTTGATTTTTTCCACCTAAATATGTCGTTAATATAGCCCCTGGATAGTCACGAAATGCCAGTAAATTGCTTCCTTGTCCAAAAAATATTCAGCGGGGGGGGGGGGCATGCCCCCGGACCCCCCTAGTATGGGAGTACACTTAAAAATGACTCAGTTACGCCCCTGATTGGTATTTTCAAGGACAAGAACCAGTGCTGGTCAAATGTGGTCTCGACAAGGATTTCTGGGAAAGGAATGCCATCTCCAAGTAAGAAGAAATTCTAAGCATGTCTGGTTTTAATGCTTTCAATATGCATCTTAATACTCAATGAAAAAATTGAGATTAATCTTGAGTTATTGAAAACTGATTGCAAAAAGTCCAAAAGACTAGATATTTCATAAAATTTGCCCTAAAAATCTTTGAATTCATGAACTTTTCTGCATATTTATCACATTTATGACTACATTAAATATTGTGTATGCCTCAATGCCTCAAATGAGGCATTTTTCATACTTTAACAGTAGTAGCAGATAGTTTTTAGTAGTGTAAAACATTGCTTTTATGTTAATTGATTCCAAAGAGTGAGATTTAAGCATTAAATCAGGTGTAAATAAGCAATTATAGACAATGATAATGTGCTGTACCCTTAATCCCTTAATTCTATGCCAAATCTAACCTTCATAACAGATACTTAAATAATAATGCTATCTCTGCATTTTCTACATCATGTAGCCACATCATACATGAAAACACAAGCAGTTGTCGTGAATCTTTCCATGTTGGTGTTTTTTTGCCATTTCCTTTGAATGCGCCATTTGTCCGGAAGCAAACAATTTTACATAGTGTGGTGTTTTGACTGTCTATAAACACATGATCACTAAAAAAAAATTGTTAAACTGAACAGTTCTGTTATTCTGTTTATAAGTGGACCAGTAAAGCATAAATTTGACAAATTGAAGCATTTCAGTTTGGCTCTGTCATTTTATTATAAAATGCTAAGCTGATAAAGTAATATCAGGAAATATTGATTTTGAGTATGAAGTTTGAAAATCTAATATAACAGTGGTCAAAATTAGCACAAGCCCTGCACTGGTAAAATGTCTTCGGGGCTTGCTCAAATTTTGAATTTTATAGAGTAGAAAGCTCTGCTAGAGTTCCCCAGTCAGCACCACTGTACCAAATTCAACATCATTTTTAGCCGGATCTTTCATCGAAAAATTACGAGTTATAGAATGGCGAAAAACGGTTGGTCGGGCGTTAACAATTCTGCGTTAAAAGTTTTATTTTATGTAATTATATCAAGAGTTTTTATCCAATGGTAATCAAACTTGGTCAGACTATTTGTCGGTATGTTATCTTGAATATATATGAATATGGGTCATCCCGGGTCAAATTCTAGGACACTAGGTTACATCTTAGAGAAAATATTTCCATGTCATAAATTCAACATTTTTTTTCATATCTTTATGAAACTTGGTCAGAATATTTTTCTGCATAATATCTTGAAAGTTTTTTAATATGGGTCATCCCGGGTCAAATTCTAGGTCACGAGGTCAAAGCTTAGGAGAAAGAATTCCACAGTCATAAAAATTCATTATTTTTGTCAAATCATTTTGAAACTTGATCAGAATATTTGTGAACCTGTTGTCTAAATCATTTGTGAATATGGGTCACCTCATATCAAAAACTAGGTCACCAGGTCAAATCTTAGGAAATATTTTCCTGATGTCATTAAAAAATTCTCCTGATGTCATTAAAGTATTCTATGCTTACCTGAAGCTATCCATATCAGTTAATAACTCTGCAAGAGTGGTATATTGACTGTTTTTTGGAAACTTTTTGAGGTTGATTTGCATTGATCCCTTAAATAATGCAACCATGTGCTATTTTCCATTTACAAGATATAATCCTATAACTAGTCAACTGACTATTTTGTTTGACATCTGTTTACTGGCATATATAACCGAAAAAGTAAAAAAAAGAAGCTACATCAAGAAACTTTGTATGTTTAAATTTACAAATCTGATGAATTTCTTACATCTTTATTGTTTATATTATTATATATAAGTGTTTTACAAGTAATATTCACTTCACACACAATCTGAGATATAAGAATTATACATAAGTGCTTCACTGGTAAGAGAATGATTTTACTCCTGAGGGTAATGGGTGATATAAGGCTAATTCGATATTGTAAATGTCATTTAAGGAATGCATTGCGGGCTTGATGTGATTATCGGGATATGAACGCAATTGGGCAATTTTGTCAGTTATCTGCCCTTGTCAAACCGGATGTTTGTGGCCGAGAGTAAAAATCTTAAGTCACAAATATCTGCAACGCCTAATTTTCAACCTGAAGCCTTTAGATGAATTTACTTTTAAACATACGGTCAGCAATGATGATGATGGTGATGGTGATGATGATGACGATGATGATGATGATGATGATTGTGAAACTAGCCAATCCATTAAATTTGACATAACGGCAAATGATATAGTTGAAATCGAATTACAGAATGAATTGAAAGGTAAAACTTGTCAGTGCAAACAGCTACACAGTTCTCCATGTAGTTAAGTGGTTTCATTTCAAAAACTCATAGAATTTAGAGAAAACTGCCAAGAAATGTCAAAGGAGGAATTGGATTTAGTAATTATGGCTGAGCTTGGTCAGCACACACAATCCACTGAGCATACATTAGGCAAACAAAAAAAAAGAAACAGAAATTAAGGGAAAAAATTCGCCACAGTTACTTTTTTGATGGGCAGCAAGTGTGCGGCAAACTATTTTGCTTTGGACATTCTATCGGAAAGAAAAGACTTACTATTATCCAGCAGGCATTACAAATAAATGGCCTGACTGCCCGCATCCATGGTCTTAGTAAGCAGCCTTCAAATAATGGGAAAGGTATAACATATCAGGACAGAGAAAAAGTGTGAACTTCCATTGTGAAATATGCCCGAGACTATGCTCTTCCATTGCCTGGCAGGTTACCACAGTTCAAAAGAAGTGTATGTTTTGCCATCTGATGAATCTATTGCAGATATTTATTCTTCTTTTGCAAAAACAATGGTTGAAGCGGCATATAAGGTCATGAGTTTAAGATCTTTTCAGTGTGTATGGCAGGAGCTTTGTCCACATATTACTATTGCTAAACCAAAGACAGACCTTTGCTATAAATGTCAAACCTTAGCCATTTCCACATCCTTATCTGGTCAAGATGAAAAGGCAAAGCTGTTAGAAGAATACACAGACCATGTATTAAAAGCAAAAACACAGAGAGAGTACTACAGAAACCAATGTGCTCAAAGTAAAAATGTGTTTTTGGAGCTCACTGATGAGGAAAAGGCTGGAGGTACTGGTGGTTGAACTAAAGTTGTGTTTGCTTCAATTCACTTTGTATAAAACTTGTTTTTAGGACAGAAGAAGACTTGAGAAGTTAAAACTTAAGTTTTGCCTAAAACTGATTCTTTTTATAATAGTATAAGAAATGCATACCAGGCAATCTGTTATGAAAAGTTTGAGTAAATACGTAAATTGTCAATATGTATTCTTTATTTTGCTTTCTTATTACAGGACCGCTGGACCTCCATTACAGTTGGGACTTTGCGCAGCAGGTCTTTTTCCCCCATCATGCCCAACAGACTGGCCCTATCTTCTTCAAAACCCAACGGAAATGTGCCGTCTTTGGAGTGTGCGCAGAAGGCTCAGGTACATTGTATTTACAATTAACTCATGTTCATATATATATTATAAACAGTTTTTCCAATCAATGCCTGGAGTGTCAGTTTACTTGTTTTGTTTTTCTTGTTGTTTCAATTTTGCAAAAAATAAATTTAAGGAAATACATTTTATCACAAATAATATATACCAGTATCGATAATTCATGTTTCAGTCATGCCATGTGATAGATTGAAAATTATTACGTATGAAATACAGATATATATTAACTGTTACAGGACAGCAAGTGTTTTATTTACTGGATGAGCCAGAGATGCCAGGGAAGGGAGCAGACTCAGTTGTTAGCCTTGAAGAGAAGAGAATGCAGAAATTCATTTTGATAACTGTGCCTGGCAAAACAAAAATCATACCATTCTTTGGTATGCTCTTTAGAGAACAATGACAGGTGAAATAAGCATTTCTTTACCAGTATTGCATTTAAATGTTTCCAAAAGAGTGATTGGCTAGTTCTATGCTGTTATTTATGTGCAGATAAATCACTTTGACATATATTGGTAAATGCAAAACATGTGTAATGGGTCAAGTGAATAAGAATGGAAGAAATAGGATCTTGATATTAGTGAAGAAAATAATTTACTAGGTATTTTGTTAACATGACAGTACCATAGAAAATGATAGATCAATGTCATAATGTAAATGTACTTAAATTATCTACATGTATTTATATTTGTTTCAGGACTACATCAGCGGATAGAGCTTTCTACTATGATCACAGGTCACACAAAGTTCCACCCGGATTGGCACTTCGGCCTATGGAAAAACGAGTAAATAATAATAATTATGTAGTACTTCTCTGAAGAACTTTTGCTTTAGATTTTCAAAACTACATGTATTTACTATTGTCTAAGCAACTGTCTGTACCTTGTTCATAACTCAAAAACTGTTGAAACTGTATTATACAACTAAAAACATGTTGCTTTACATTGGCAGTATAAAGATGTGAAGCAAGTACCTTATTTTTTGTTTAATTAATTTCATACATTAAATTGAACACAAACAAATGTTGGTATTCACTTGTCTTTTCATATTTAATTTTTATCTCAGATGGAGGAAGTCAAATGCAGAGACGATTAGAGAAGTAGGTGCTACTCTAACCAGCTCATCACCGAGTGGTCATAACATTCCTCAACTTGTTGGTGATCCTGAAAAACCTGTCGAATTCTTCTATTGGAAACTGTATCTTCAACAGTTTTTAAAACAAATGAAGAACATCTCAAAGTACCATCATTTTGTACTTGAAGGTCTACGGTAACATGAAATATGTCACATCAACATAAATATATCATTTAGCTTATCTTTATTATCATTCAATTTCTATTTTATATTCCATACAATGTTTAAAAGCATATACTCTGTATTTCGTCATTCATTTATATTGAGTCAAGAATTTTCCCACTGTGCCAAAAACCCTTGCGTAATATTTTATTTTGTTTATAAAATTGATGTTTATTTTTCAGTGTTAAAAAATCACTCAAATTGCACATGATTTGTATTAAATTATTCTTTCAGCAAACAGGCCAGGCCTTGTGCACAGTGAAGAGAGTTTGCTGCATCAGATGTTGTCGAGTTTGCGTTGCTAAAAAATAATGCAGTTGTTGTTCCTGGACTCCCATCAAAGGTCTGCATCAAGGGCATGGATGGTGAGCGGCAATGGTATTTGCACGACACAATCTGGGAATTCTGCCGAATTGACATAAGGACATAGTTTGCCCCAAACCTTCTTAACCAAGGCATTGAACAGACAGTACACCCGTTATTACCTTTGGAAGCTTATTGTTTAGAATAGTGTTTGCTATTGTCGAGAATTAACGTTATGGTTCTCATTGTTTGCAAACCGCAAGACTTTGTAAACTGTTATGTAGTTCTTACCAACTTTTAACCTAATCTCCTAGATAGCTTTCATTTAACAAATTTTGATTGGATATCTGCTTGAATCATTATTTCTGTTATAACTAATGCCTGTACCAATCTATAAGTAGTGTGCTGAGTGTCGATGCAAAACATTTACAACTTTGAAATTAAAACGTATTATGTCTTGCCAAAGAAACATTTTCCTTTGTTATTTACTGTTATTATGTTAAGTTAATATTATAAAAACATGCAAGAGCATAGACAATTATAGTAATGGTTATATTACCTGTATGTTATGTATGTTGAAGTATGTATTTTTTGTTGCCATGGCAACATTTTTATTTCTAATTTGCAATGATTAATGCTATTTTATTAAGTTTTGAAATTATATTTTGTAAAATAAGAAAAGAATCAATATTCCTAAATACCTGACAAAACCTTTTAATTTCTGTTACTATTTCTGAGTATTTTGATAATTTATTTTGCACATTACTGATCTACTCTTGACCCATAACAATGAAAATTCTAATTATAATTACTTTTATTTTTTTAAAGATATTGTTAAGCTGACGGCCTATAACAATCTCTTTCAAATAATTTCTTCGGTATCTTTGATCCTTAATGTGTTACATATTATATTGCTTTATATTTTGGTTGCCATGGTAACATTTTATTGTATGTACTTACACAATATCATTATTTTGCTAGATTATTCAAATAGTCTGTGTATGATATATAACTAAAAATTATATAAAGAATCGGGGGGAGGGGGGGAAACAAGTTTTCTTCTTTTATTACTCTTTTAAAAAAATCCGCTGTTTTTGACGCTTTCGCCCAAAAAAATGTTCCACTGGTGTGCTTCTTTAAATCGACATAACAAGGAAAGTACTTACCATATGATTTTGACTTCAAATTTCACCAAAATGATTGCAATGAAATTCTCTTACCATACCAAAAACTCAAAAAGTCATTTTTACAGGCATTGTCACATATATGTATTAGTTCTTAGTTGAATATGAAATAAAAATGGTTCAATGTTTGTTTTATTTATATTTGCTCTCTAACAACCGGAGTTCATTTATGGGACAAGTACCACTAACAGCTATTGGATTGAAAAGGCCTGGTGCATTTACACCAGCTAATATTTATTGTATGATTATTATATAATTAAGAATATAAGTGAAATAATAGTACAAGCCCCATAAAGTTGGGCGTACAAAAAAGTCCCAAACCAAGTCCATTCGAAGATATTTTTTATCTGGTTTATCAAAAAGAAAGGACTGGTGTCTTAAACAGTTACTTAAGAATATCGAAATTAATATATATATATATATATAAAGCATAGGCTCTGGTGAGCTTTTGAGCAACCAATGGATTTATGTATGATTTCATACCATGCACAAGAAAAGTGATTAAGAACCATTTTTGTGTGATAACCAATACTATTATAAACGAAGTTGAATGGGGATCAAATGTATAGGCCCTCTGATATGCTTACCTGTCGGTCTCGATATCAATAAATATAATCTTAGTACACCTAATGCCAGAGGCATCATGTGACTGTGTCTTATTATCATATATAAAAAAATGTTTGCCCAAGTAACACAATAAGAAAAAATCAGCATATTTGAATATTTATTTACAAAACAAAACAAACAGTAAATGTTAAAGCAGCACTATTACTCCGAAATAAGACCAAAAAGGTTGAATAAATGTCGAAAACTATGGTTCTTTTGAAGGTTCTTTTGCTCTTGTTATCAGTTCTGAATACATTGTATTAATGCATTCTATAGTAAGAAGTTAAAGCTTTATCAATCAATTTTTAGCTCACCAAAGTGCTGAAGGTCTTTGTCCATCGTCAGTCAGTCCGCCTGTCGGTCAACAATTGCTTAAAAAACATCTCCTCTGAAACTACCACTCCAAATTCACTGAAACTTTACAGGAAGCTTCATTGCATGACCCTTACAAAAATACAAAAAGGCATTGAGATTGATCAACAACAACAAAATGGCTGAAACAAAGGAAAGGCGTGTGTCTCAGACGCATACTGCAAATGCAAACAGGGGTTTAAAGTTTTTACTCTAATTCACATAAATTCTTAGAGGAATGTTGAAAGAAAGACTAATTAATCATACAATGATGAATGGTGGAACCCTCCGCCTGACCGAATGTTTTTATAGCATTCCTTCAAGTGAAATACGGTCATGTATTTTTGTGGTGATGACTGTCTGCAACATTTGCAATGCTACACATTCACATACTTTGTTTCTCATTTTTACAGTTTGAGGAACATGTTCTCATACACTGGCTGTGATCGCATGGCTATAGAGCAGTGGAAGATTGCAGGTAAAAAGGAAGTCCCCTCACAGTTTTCTTCAACGAGCCTACCACAACATTGGGACAAACCTAGGGGACCCAAAATAAGACTAGAGCCCATATCACACATGATTTTTGCCAGTCCTGGAAATGTCAACCAAAAGAGAAAGCCAGTTATGGCAAATTTTACACACAATAGGTAGGACTTGTTTGAAGTTTCTTATGATGTTTTGGATAACTTTTTTTTTTAAAGCTGCACTCTCACAGATTTACCATTTTTACAACTTTTTTTTATTTTTTGTCTTAGAAAGAGCAAATTTTTGCGTAAATATATGCAAATAAATGATATAAGATTGCTGACCAAAAATCAGATCGTAGATTTTCATATTTTTGTTAGAAATTTAATGTTTTATGGCCTAAACCGTTACTAACAGTTTAAGAAAAATGCATAAAAAACATTAATATTTTTACTTAAATATTAAAATATGCGATCTAATTTTTTGTCAGCAGTCGTTTTAACTGGATTCCATGGATTATCGCAAAAATTGACTCGTTCCAAGACTAAAATTAAAAAAGTTGTCAAAACATTCAATCTGTGAGAGTGCAGCTTTAATGAATCTAAGGACAATTCTTTAATAGAATGTGTTCCCTTTTATATCATAATTGTAAAAAAAATACCAAAATGTGAAGAAGAAAAATGTGTCGGAGACCGGGTTCCAACCTGTGTCCACAAAATTTCAGTTGAGCGCTGTATCCACTGAGCTATGAAGGATAATTCTTAATGAGTGGTGTATTAAGCTATATACCTAACTTGGTAATATCACGACTTCACGTGATAATATCGACTAGCCGATCATGCATAAGTAATGAATTCTACTTTTTTAATGGAAAAATTAAAAATAACTGCTAAACTTAAATAAATTGTAAACTTTGTGATACTTTAGTAAGTTCTAATGCCTTGTACACATAAATAACAAATTTATGTCAGTTTTCGACAATTTTCTTTTTTTCTTGCAAATGGGTCATCAGGTGCACGGTAACGCTTTAAATATGAAGGAGAACAGACTTATCAATATATTTAATCACATATCTTTTAGTATTTCCAAAAAATACAACAACCACAAACATCCAGTATATGATTTATATTTTAATGATATATTCAATCATGTACAGTAGAACACATTAAATGCATATCTGAAATCCTTTTCGACAAGTCCGATTTCATATCTGGTGGAAGAAATCGACAGTGAATCAACCTTTGTCCATACACCTTTTGACCGACAAGTTGTTGGAAGTAGTCTTTCATACCATGTTAGTTGATCAGCAGTTATTTTACCAATTTAATCTTGAATAAAAAATCCCATGAAATTTGTGAGAAAGCAACACACAAACCATATTTGATTTACTGAACAAGCTTAAGTTTATTCTATTAGTTAGGTTCTTGAAATTCTTCACTTCTGCAATTGCACGTTCAACATGATCCAATTGCACGTTCAACATGATCCAATTGCACGTTCAACATGATGTCTATGCCTTGCGATTGTTTCTGTCATGTTTATCACAGATGCACTCATTTGTGATCCTCTGTGGGCAATGGTGGAATGTTCAATTTCAACCCTAATTCCTCCAATTCTTCATTGATTTTGAATCCCTTGTCCACCATGACACCTTCTCTTTGTGAATTTTCCCACAATCCATGAACATCTTCAATTGCTGTTGAAAGCCACTTTGGTTGTTGATTTCTTTGTTTGACATGGATCCAGCAAACGGCATGGATGCAAAGATAATAGAACCTCTGGGATCAATTCCACCGAGCCCTTTCAGAGTATTGCATGACTTATAGTCTGAGTAGCACTGACTGTCTTGTCAATGAACTTGGCTTTTGAATTTTAATTTCGGTTCCATCAATAATGACTAGTGTAGTTGGAAATTCATCACGATACTTTGGTGGCATGTGAGAAATTGTTATAATGTCACGGTGAGGCCATATTGGTACTGATCCACACCGAAAAAACAAATATTGGATCCAATTGTTGAAAATAGCACTCGCATCTTGCTGAGAAATACTAAAGAGCTGTCCAAGATGCTGAAAATCAAAATTTTGTCTGAGCTTCATAAGCACCATGCAACTGGTCTTTTATTGAAATTTTTCAACACAGCCAAGTTTTTTTTTTTAAATTAAAAGGCTTTTCAACAGGCACTTCAAAATGAAAAAAAGATTCAAATTGTTCTTTTTTCAATCCAGTGTAGTATTGAAATTCATCTTTCTTTGTATTTTGTCTCAGACATTCAGCATTTTAATACTGTGTTGCTGCTTGAGCTTTCCTTTTGACGTGGTTGTTGGTTTTGTAGAATGTTTTCAATTTCAAGTATAAGATTGGCAATTTTATTCTCTGCAGCTAGAACCAGCATATCTAGACCGCTTTCATCTGAAAGTAAAAGAAAATGTTTGTTCACAAATGATTTTAATGAAGCTTATTTTTAATTTCAGGCCAATCTCATGGAATTACTTTATGAGCAAAGGAAAGAAGTAATGGATGCGGGGATACAGCAATGCCTGTTGATTTCCAGCTCAGCGTAGAAAGCGGCAAGATACTGGCTTTTAACTGTAATTATTGGCAGGACCTGTCCATTAAGATTGACAAAACAGGGATAATAAGCAAAGGACAAGATCACAAGTGGACTCAAGCAAATGGTTTGATGAAAGACGCCCTAGATTGACAGCGTCAAAGTTTGGCCCAATAATGACCCGAAAAATAATTGTGAATGAAGCGTTCCTTAGAAATACTTCTTTTCAAGGACAGTTCCTATCAAAACGGACCACTCATGGTCTACAAAATGAAAAGATGCTAAGGTTATGTATGTAAAACAAACACGGAACCATCTTCATGGTGTTGGTCTAGTCATTAACCTAAAATATCCCTTATTGGGTGTATTGCCTGATGCTGTTGTTTGTGATAAGGGCTTGGTAAGGCTGCTAGAAGTCAAAAGCCCCTACTCAGCTAGGAAATATACTCTTCAAGAATCCGTTAATCAAAACATCAAGGAATTTTGCCTTAAATGGCATGGAGATAATATTGTCTTAGATGAAACGCATAACCATTTCTTTCAAGTGCAAGGACAACTATTAGTAACTGGATTACATTTCTGTGATTTTGTGTTTTACTTTGAGGATGGTAATTTTGTACAGGGAATACAGACATACATTAATATAATGGTAGGTTTGCTCAACAGACTATGTGACTTATACTTTCAGTGCTTTAAACCCTACTATGATAAACGTTAAATTGACCAGTATTTTTGTGAACCACAGGAGGCAGAAACAAATCACTTTCATTTTTCTTCTAGCCTATACTGAAAAAAATATAATCGAAATTGCGATCGTCCTAGATCGCTGGCCCGTGATTTCCTTTGTCCACAGTTTAGGACACTCACTAAAGTGGTGGCGGCTTCTCAATTTGCTCAAAGTGAATGGTAACTTTAACTTCTGACTTTGTTTTGCTGGAGTAGCCACTCTTGACTTCAATACACTAAAGTATGTATCACATTCATACACGCAAGCTATTTCATAGTTTGACATTTGACAGATTGGCAGTAAATTTAAAAAAATGAAACTGAAAAAAAAGGAATTATAAGATAGGTACATAATTATGTAATTGCAGCCTCTTAGACTTGGAGACCCTCGCGCATCCGCCATACTCGCCAGATCTTGCACCAATGGATTTTGCTGTATTTCCAGAAATCAAGACACAGCTTAAGAGGACATTGTTTACATTCACTGCACACACTGCAAGTTAATGTGCATAATACAATATTCACGTTTTCTTAAGAATTGTATTCAAATGTATATACGCAGTGGATTATGCGCCATGAAAAGTGTGTCAGAGTTGGTGGAAAATACTTTGAAAAAATGTGACGCTTTTTGAGCACAACGTCAGGCCATACAAAATCATTTCTATGTTTAGCGTCCGCGGACGGATAGGTTTTCAGCTGTCTAAGCCAAAAAAAAAACATTTTCAACTCCGCTATGTAATCCATAAAAAAATGCCGGACAACTCTAAATAAAGTCGATGAAATCCGAGAAAATAATTTGATCATAGTAGACGCTTTACGTTCTCAAGCGCTTTGTTACACTGCACTGTCTCACGGAAATACTTCTTCCTGATTCGCAAGTGTGGAAGAGCCTGTGATATTTGTAAACCACCAAGAGTTGACCTCAGTGTATTCAACAAACTGCATGATATGCCTGGTAAGTTTCATAATCATTACAACGTTTAACTGTTTTAATTTAAATTTTATAGCAATTTTTGTGGTGAATTGATCAATATAAAACTGTTCTAGCCATTTGAATACCCTACAAGCAAATAAACGTGTAGTCTTTTCATTTGAAATAATGAACCCCTATACAAATCATCAATTTGCAATGTATTTCTTTTTAAAACTTTTGTAACACAAGATATCACGCTTTGAAGTTACTAAATTCAAATAGTGGGTTTTTGTCTAAATGTTTGTTTTCTTGTTTTGTTCATTTGCAACAAACAATATGTACAGTAGAAACAAGTTTGATATCTTTGAACTTTTTCAGACCCAGAGCCCAGACTTGATGAGCCAACAACCAGATTTCGCCCATTCCAAGAGTTGTATGGCAATGCAATTTATGACTGTATTTATAGAAAACTTGGTCAGAATGTTAATATTAATGATCTCTAGGCCAAGTTCAAATCTTGGTCATGTGCGGTCAAAAACTAGGTCGCCAGGTCAAATTGAAGGGTAAGCTTGTTAACACTCCAGAGGTCACATTTATGACTGTATCTTCATGGAAGTTGGTCAGAATGTTTAATATTAACAATCTCTAAGTCAAGTTTAAATCTGGGTCATGTGCGGTCTAAAACTAGGACCGTGTCTAAGAACAGAATGGCATTATTCGCTGCCTCGAGGTCTACAAAACCTATCGGTTCTCTTGATGTACAATTATACAGAAGATCCTCTTTTAATTCTGGTTTCATCCAGCCATATACCAACAATTCGCTGTCTGCATCTATAATGTCCTTCAAACTTGTCCGTTTCTGCTATTAATGCTTCCACAATCATTATCGGGGCTAAAGCCAGTACTTTTTTGAGTCAATTCGTGTAATCGAACAATGTTCTTTCTGATGGCAGCTGAATGAACCCCGAATTCCGTAAGGCATCATGTTGTAGATGATTTACTTTTAAAAAAAATGCACAATTTGATGATGGCTGGGTGCCATTTCATTGACCGTATGTTTTTAAGTGAGGATTGTCTACTTTGCTGCTCCCAAAACAATCTCTGATAGGAGTTTTCATCTGAAAGCTTCTTTTCATTTCCCCATCGAATGCAGTGAAGAGTTGATGCATGTCAGCATTTTGTGATTCCGACAGTGTTATCTGCCTTTATTTTTCGCTTTATTTCACTCTTAAGTCTTGCATTATGTATTTCTAAATCTTGGCTGTAAGCTTTCAACTGTTTTGAGTTTCTCTAAACTTTGCTATTGTGTCTATGTTTTGTTAGTTTGTTTATTTTAAATCTAGTTTTTTTTGTGGGGTAGGTACTTTTGGAGTGTGTTGTCCGTGATCAAAGATCTTCAGATGGGTTCTGCAATAGGTTACACAGTGATCACATCTGGAACGTTTTTTTGTGTCAAAAAGTTACAGTCTATGGAAACGTATTGTAGATCTGATGTAAAAGCTTTCCTGGAAACCACGGTATGTGCTATCTGTAACCTGTGGGTATTAAGGCACCAACAGGTATCAAGTCCTTAAAATCCTTGTCACTGTTTCCAGTACATATTTACAGTGTAACACAGTCTACTGACTCTTTGCCAAATATCATGGGAAGGTGAAATTTCCTTCCCATGAACACAAATGTGTACATAAAAGTCTTTTTTAACCACAACAGACATATTCATGCGAGGCGCATCAAAATACTCATCGCTGTCATAAAGCAGTGTGTATGTAATATCTTTCAAGCCTTTGTTGTACACAAAGCTGCAGTCATTAATTTCTTTCCGGCAACTTTCACGTAATTTACTAAACATCATAGTTTTCTAGTCTGGACAAGATGATCAAGATTGTATTCTGGACAGTATTTGAACACAGAGCCCACAATAACAAAAAACTCATCGGCAAAAAGGCATCACTGTGAGTTGATGATCAATGGAGTTAAATGGAGAATGTCCATCTTCCTCAGTTATGGAGAACAAGCCAAACAAGGAATCTGCCAGGAACATGTCAGATGCATTTGGACCTGAAAGAACAATATAAATGTGAAACACGAGCACTTCAAAGCGTGCACCAACCCTCCATTATTTTTATTAAAAAAATATTATTTAATTTTGTTATAATTAAAGCTGCACTCTCACAGATTTGAGCCAATTTTTGCGTAAACATTTGTATTTCAGTGATGTAAGAATACTGACAAAAAGTTGTTCATATTTCCGTTTAAAAATTAATGTTTTATGGCTAAAAGTGTTACTTCCACATAAATTGGTTTGTTCAAACACACACACAAAAAAAAAAATGTCCAAGCGTTCAAACTGTGAAAGTGCAACTTTAAGGTATTTATTATAATCACATTTATTTGCCCACAGCTGAAAAGTTGAAAAGAAGGACCTTCTGCAATGTAAAGCAGTGACTATGACAATATCTTGACTCACATTATTTTATAGTACTTACCAACGAATGCATCGGTGACATTAGGACAGTTTGGTTTCCTGTGCGTAAACCGTCTTAAACCGTTACACCAATTTTTAAAGATAGTATAAAAATCTGTGATCTAAATTTTTGTCAGCCTTACAAGACTGGTTTCCATGCATTCTCGCATAAATTGTTTTGTTCCTACACCGGGGATGAGCAAAAAAAGTCACGTGACCACAAATGCAAACGCCAGTAGTATTTTGGCTCGATTGATCGTCAATCAAGGTAAGTTTCTTATCGATATTTTTGTTATACGCGAGAGTTCGTTCAAATGACATAGCGCAAAAAAGAATGCATTGTTTTGTCTTTCGATCGGTGTATTGGTCACCATTCATGTCTGCATAGTTTTCGAGAACACTTCGATACAAATTGTGTCCATGAATGCAAACGCACGTAGGTAGTGTTAAAATGTCAAATATTAAGATAAATTGCCACATTTTTTCAATTGTTTTGACTTTCAGTTGTTCAATAATGGTTTTTATTTGTTTTATGAATATTCTGTGCGATGCAATTTGCACAAACAAGTGCATTTTCTGAAGAATTTAAATTTGGCAAACGCACGTTGGCATTTTCATAAGGAAAACGCACGTAGTCAACCAAAAATGACAAGTGCACGAAGGCATCTTATATAATAATAAAAATGAGTTATCGTATATGTCGAAAGCTTTTAAAACTTTTTATTCTTTTTATATCCATAACTATTGCTGTAAGATTTTTGAATTTATATTTAATTATTATTATGATCATAATGCTTACGGTCATATGCATAAGGGAAAGTGAAACGCTTTATGTCGTTTTACTTAGCTAGATAAGCCATCTTTTAAAATTTTAATAAGCGTTTGTTTGTGCGAGACGTATTTTTATGAAAATGCTTTTACAGATGATATTCTTTTAACAAACTACAATTTGTGTAATATATTTTGCGAAGTAAATCAAGTGGCGCTTAATTAATGAAAGACAGTGTCTGTTTCATTGATGTCATTTGTTTGCCACGTTTGTGGGAATGCGTTGAAAACGACATGGGGGCTGAAATTGCATGAGCGCCGCAATGACGGTGTAAAAGCATTTACACGCTGTTAGAAACAGTTATACACAACGGAGAGCTTGACGCGCCATATGTAAGTGTATTCTAGTATTAAAAAATGCTTATATTATTCTTGTTTTATTCTATATTATTCTATAATTAAGCAATTATCTACCAGTCACAAGCTCAGGCGTTTTTATTAAAGGTTACCAAAATATTGCAATTAAAGTATTTTAATTGCATACCTTTAAAGGCATACATGTATTCATACAGGTGCACCACACATGGATCCAATAAGCAGTTTCTGTGCCCGAAATGCATGCAGGAGGTCACCACACGTACCTGAACAGGCATTGGCGAGGAGAAGATGGCACGACATGTTATACGTGCGACATGTGTGGGATTTCAATGGAGGAGAAATAGACCTGAAGGCTCATATGGACAAAGGAAAAACCTGGAAATCGTTTGTGCGTAGAGAATATAATGCGCGTATAGATTTGTAATAATTCGTGGTTGTTATGGATATGCGTGCAGTGATTCGGATTATGTTTATGTTATGATTAAATATTTATAGTTCTTAAAAGAGGACAGCGTTATTTCTTGAATGGAGTGCGAAAACTTTTCTATTGCTCCATTTGAAGCGAAAAATAATCAATTTTGATTTTTAAAATTGCCACGAGACAATGTTTCCATGATGCTACAGACGACAGTCGTCTACAAGGGAGGTAATTGTGTGATGACGATTAAAAAAATAAATTCCATACTGGTACTTGTTTTATCTTGGCTCTTGCCAAATTTTTAGGTCAACTTATCTGATGTGGAAGAAAGTAGAATCTCAGGCAGATCATAACAAAAGTATTGTTTATTAATTAATCGTTATGTTATTTGATTACTTATCTTTGATTTTATCTGATTATCTGTGATCGCTTTTATTGTCAATCAATTTATTCAATGTATAAAACTAATCTAAGATATACAGTTATAGAATAAATAAAGAATATTTCCATCATAATGTCTTTATTTCTGTAAAACAGCACTTATACATACAGTTTAAAGAGTATTTTCAGTGATATAAACATTGTTCCGGGTAGAGCATACATTGTCATTGTATCATCGCAATTCATTTTATGGTTATCATTATCACAATATCTGTCATTAACAATTATCATGACAGTATTATCATCACAACATGAAGAATGGTTAAATAAAAGGTTCATTAAAGATGTTTAAATTATGTTCAAATTAAATGTTTATCCCCATGCGATCTGTTACAAGCATCTTAGAATCGTTACGTCTGGCCCGCTCCCAGCACACACCCTACTGTAATGCATTTCTGTTTATCAAAACAGTCCCGTACTGTACTGTACTCCGACTCTTTGTATCAAACGTGTGGTTCCTGAAATGTGACATTACAACAGCTGTTCTAAATGTTCGAAATAAACATTTAACAAGCATTGTTAAGTTAGATAAGTCTGTATACCACCAGTATGGCCGGATGAGAGTTTGTTCGAGAACTCATATTTCCCGCAACACTCCCGCATAATATCGTGTCAATGTTTGTTACGTATCAAAAATTTATATAACTTTCATTATGATGGATATTTAATATTAAAGCGGATAAATATCTTCAATTAAAGGCTAACGAAATATTCGTTTGCTCCTTATTATAAGATGCCTACGTGCGTTTGCCATTTTAGGTAGACTACGTACGTTTGCCAAATTTGAAATACTTCAAAAAATGCATTTTTGTATATATTGCATCGCACAAAGTATTCATAAATTAAAAACAATTATTGAACAACAGAAAAACAAACATTTGAATTAAATGTGGCAATTTATCAAAATATGTGACATTTTAACACTACCTACGTGCGTTTGCATTTATGGACACAATTTGTATCGAAGTGTTCTCGGAAACTATGCAGACATGAAAGGTGACCAATACACCGATCGAAAGACAAAACAATGCATTCTTTTTTGCGCTATTTGAACGAACTCTCGCGTATAACAAAAATATCGATAAGAAACTTACCTTGATTGACGATCAATCGAGCCAAAATACTACTGGCGTTTGCATTTGTGGTCACATGACTTTTTTTGCTCATTCCCGGTGTTCCTAGAAAACAATTAAAATAGTTATCAAAATGTTCAATGTTCAATCTGTGAGAGAGCAGCTTTAGAAATTAGGTGAACTGTACGTGGCACTGTTATCATGGATGCTTCTTTTGAGAAGTCTGTAAGGATTTTATTATTTATTCCATTAACTTATTATCATTTTTTATTTACTCACTGTCAAGAATTTATTGCAGCACACCACCTACATAACTAAATCCAATTCCAATTTATGATAAATGCTAAATTTAAACCGGAAATTTACCAACATGTTAACTTGTAATCTTATTAAAAAGTCCCCCAGTACAACCATCAGTATGTAAGGTACCAAATTATGCCAATATAAATATAGAAATACATTTTGAAAGGAAATTCAATCACACCAGATTGATGCAGAATTTATTCAGTCGAAAAATGAACACATTTTTAATACATAATTGATGAATAATACTAAAATCAAATTGAAAAAAATGTATGACTGCATTAAGCTATGCTATGCCAACACCATTTCATTAATGATTTGTCGAAATTTGTTTTATTATGTGTAAAATAAAGAACGAAACCTATCACTAAAATGGCAAATGCCGCCATTTTGTTCGGATATCACCCATCTGAAAGCGAAGAACTGTCCCAATGTCTTATGAAAAATGGTATTAATACCGAATAAAAACTCAAATCAACATGTAAGCAATAAACACAAACACTTACGTTTGATCAATGCGACGATATTTTAACGCTCAATGCTTTCTCGAGAGCGTAATCATCAAAATTATAACGCTATGTTTCCGTCACGTTCACGAATCATCAATAGCGGAAATGCGCATATACGCGACAAGATGTTCAATCATAACGGCTAGTTTCCAGTCCCTGTAATATTGGTCCCAGATCAAATTAAAAATAATTAATGTTTTTATTTATATTTACATATATGTGGGGTTTTTTTTATCAAATCTTTGAAAATATAGTATTGAAGATACTACAAAGCAAGTATATATATATGATACAGTAATTAAGAAAATGACTTCCCAGCTATCAAGGCTGTAATGGTCTCTTATTTGGAATGAAACATTACCACTCTCTTATATACTCCAGGTTTCTACTGCCCGGCAGGTCAATCCCAGCCCGACCCCTACATCTACAGATGTACCCCTGGCTACTATTGTCCAGCTAACACAGCGGTGGAGGTCATCTGTGAAAACAGATACTACCAGGATGATTACCAGAAATTAAGACACATGCAAACTTTGCCCAACAGGTCAGATTTAATAGCTTAACTTTTACCATTGTGTCTATGAATTAATTTAAGCTTTTTGAATACTGTAAAATCATAAATATTCATGGAACAATAATTTTCATGGATTTGGTGGGTTGGCTTATCCAGGAGTTCAAGATCCCACAAAATTCTTCTTGAACATGAATTTTCAAGCCCATGAATATAGTAATCTCTTTATGATCCTCAATACATGAACTATAAATTCCATGGTTTTACGTGCACATATTTCGTCAGTTATGCATTCTATTCAGTAAATATCTTACAGACAATGCGGCGTATATAGGCCCGAACTGTCTTGGGACAGGTTTTGTTGAAAACTATATTTCATTGTCTAATGTATTATCTTTGATTATATTTTTCAAGGTCACTTCTGTGACGGTGCCTTCGGTGCAATCGACAATCTATCCAACTACGAAAGGTCCCAAAGGTTTCTACTGCCCGGGTGGTGTAAATCGGTCCCATGAGTACCTCTGCCCAACAGCAACATACAACAACCAAGCATTGTTGGTGTCCGAGACCCAGTGTCAGCCATGTTTGCCGGGATATTTCTGTCAAAATACAGGACTTCCTGAGCCTGAGGGACTTTGCTATCCTGTGTTGGTTATAATATTTTATTGATTTATAAGATTTTCAAAGAACAAATGTCAAAATTCTTGTCATACCCCTGTTGTAGTCCATGTCAGCGGTTTTGATTTAAACAATAATGAAAGGTCACCTCGGCTTATAAAAATGTTCTGAAGATCATTTCTTTAAGACTTTTATATTGTGACAATATCTGGAGGGTTTTGAATTAGTGCTCATTGAATATTTGCATTTCTTTTATTTTTCATGGTGGATTCACATATAAAATTCACCAATGGTTTGAATTTAAGATAATTATGATGGCGTTGAAATAAATTGCAAAAATAAGACCCTTGGAGAATTTGAAGTAAGACTGCGACTTAAAAGTTGTATGTTGTTTCAGTTTCTTCTGCAACGGAAGCACCATCCTACCCAACCCCCCTGACTGTATGTCCGATAGGCAACTACTCTCCTGAAGGTAGCTACGAGCCGACCACGTGGCCCTCAGGTACCATAGCAACGGGAACTAGTAACTCAAACCTGACTGATTGTAAGCCTTGTAAGCCAGGAAACTACTGCACGGCCATCAGTTCACAAAACGGTGAGAAGTATTTTCACTATAAAGGCTGATGACTTTTTTAATATTGGAGATTTTGATTTTGATTTTGGCACAAAAATTATGACAAACATTTTTAAATTATTGAGGTTAATGTGCAAGTTTTCATATTTATGTTCAAAATTGATGCTTTATGCATTTAGTTACGCTAATAGCCATAAAACATAAGTTTTCCAAGGTAAATGTGAAAATATGCTATCTGATCTTTTGTCTTAAATATCCCTGGTTGGTAGATATTTACAAGAAAATTGGCTCATTCCAAGACAAAAAATGAAATAAAAGTTGTCAAAATGTTACAGCTGTGAGAGTGCAGCTTTAATGTATTTTAAGTTTCTTAGAAGCAATCTTTAAAGATATATTCATCCACCGTTTTCAGGAACATTTAACCCTACCGAGGGAGTAGATACCTCTGGGAACTGTCTGGGCTGCCTCCTTGGAACTTACTGTGACATTGTCGGTCTGTCAACTCCCGCTGGAAATTGTAGCGGGTTATCTGTGTGTGGGAAATGCCACTTCTGCCACTTCCGATGATGGGAGCAACAAGCCTTGCGTGATTGGACACTATTGTGAGGAAGGTACAACAGCAGCTGTTAATTGCCCCATTGGAACCATGAGAAATAAGACCCATGGTGGAAGTGTGGGCGACTGTTTCCCATGTACAGGTAATCAGTCTAAGTCTTTTTTTATACTTTAATATTTCAGAGGACAATATATTGAACAAATAAAGCTTCAAATATTTTAACAAGAATTAAAGGTATTAGTTTGAATAAAGGGATTTTCTGGATAATGGTGATAGTGATGGTGATGATGATGATGATGGTGGTGGTGGTGGTGGTGGTGGCAGTGGCGGCACGGGGACGACGACAATGATGATGATGATAATGGCCACTGCTTTTTTTGTTTTCGTAACATTTCAAATGAAAGATAAAAGTCATAAAAAATGATAAATTATACTTATTTCACATTCACAGGTGGAAAATACTGTGGAGGTAAAGCAACCAACAGGCCTGTGTGCTGAGCGGTACTTATAACTGCCCCGCAGCAGTTCATATTGGAGACGCAAACCCCACCGGATACCTTTGTCTAGTGGGATCAATATGTTCAGCCAGTAATTTTTTTTTTCTAAAAATGTTCTAAAATATGAGACATATTGTTGTTCTAGATTGACAAATGTATTAACCAAGGGTCAATACATATTGGGGATTTCCTATCAATTAGGAACTTTCATGCAGTGCGGCAATATGTTCAGCTTGAGATATTACTTCATTCTTAAAATGTCATATTAAATATGAGACCCGTTGTTGTTTTCGATTAACAAATAAATCTCCCACAGGAAAATATGTATCATTTCCAAATAGGTAATAAAATTGTGATTATTTTGTGTTTGAATTTTCATAAACAAGCTCATTTTAAGACAAATGAACACTCAATGGTGATCTTATAAGCTTAAAGATTTAAACCTTTTATTAAAAGAACATTTCCATTTGTATTCCCATTTTCAGTAACTGCGGATCTGATGCCATATGACCCGGGCACCTTCCAAGAAAACATGGGCCAGTTTGAGTGTGACCCATGTCCAGCCGTGTAATATTGCCCCTCTAATAGATCTGTGCCCATCGATTGCCTGATCTATTCATACTGTGCAGAGAGTTCAGCTGCCCCGACGCTGTGCTTGAATAGGACTTACAATGATGCTTCAACAACCTTAAAAAGCCAGAAGATTGTTCATCCTGCATTGCTGGTTCGTTTTTAGCTCGACTATTCGAAGAATAGGTGGGCTATACTACTCGCCCCAGTGTCGGCGTCCGGTTAAAGTTTTAGGGCAAGTTGGGATTTTCGCTTATAAGTCCAATACCTTACATTCAATACTTAATACTTCACACAGTTGTTCAGGGCCATCACATGATGAGGTTAGATAACTCCATATTATTCTTTACACAGATTATGGCGCCTGATTGACTATGGAACTTGGGTTAAAGTTTTAGGGCAAGTTGGAATATTTATTAATAACTTCTATATCCTTTGTTCAATTGACTTAATACTTCACACAGTTGTTCAGGACCATCCCACAATGAGGTTACATAACTCCATATTATCCTAAATACAAGTTATGGCCCCTGATTGACTTAGATTAAAGTTTTAGGGCAGGTTAAAGTTTTAGGGCAAGTTGGGATTTTCACTTAAAACTCCAATACCATTCATTCAATTGACTTAATACTTCACACAGATGTTCAGAGCCATCACATAATGAGGTTAGATAACTCCATATTATCTTTTATACAAATTATGGCCCCTGATTGACTATGGAACTTTAACCTTAGGGCAGGTTGGGATATTGTTTAATAACTTCTATACCCTTCATTCAATTGACTTAATACTTCACACAATTGTTCAGGACCATCACCCAATGAGGTTACATAACTCCATATCCTTAATACAAGTTATGGCCCCTGATTGACTTAGGTTAAAGTTTTAGGCAAGTAAAAGTTAAGGGCAAGTTGGGATTTTAATAAAAAAAACTATACCGTTCATTAAATGCACTTAATAAAATTCAAAATTATTTACGACCATCTTTCAACAAGAAACATAACTCCGTTTTAAGCCTAGATACAAGTTATGGCCCTTGATTTAAAAAAAAAAAAAATTCCATTTGAAAGGCATATTTGTATATTTATGTCTCCCCCTCTCTGGGGGAGACATATTGTTTTTGCCCTGTCCGGTAGTCCGTCAGTCCGTCCGTACGTCACACTTCGTTTCCGATCGATAACTGGAAAACCGCATGACCTAGGATCACCAAACTTGGTAGGGAGGTTGGTCGTGAGGTGTAGAGGATCCCTATTGTTTTTGGGGTCACTAGGTCAAAGGTCAAGGTCGCGGCGACCCCCAATATAAAAAACATTTCTGCTCAAAATCTTGAGAACGGTTTGACCTAGGTTCACCAAACTTGGTAGGGAGGTTGGTCATGAGGTGTAGAAGATCCCTATTGTTTTTGGGGTCACTAGGTCAAAGGTCAAGGTCGCGGCGACCCCAATGTAAAAAACATTTCTGCTCAAAATCTTGAGAACGGTTTGACCTAGGTTCACCAAACTTGGTAGGGAGGTTGGTCATGAGGTGTAGAAGATCCCTATTGTTTTTGGGGTCACTAGGTCAAAGGTCAAGGTCGCGGCGACCCCCAATGTAAAAAACATTTCCGCTCAATATCTTGAGAATGGTTTGACCTAGGTTCACCAAACTTGGTAGGGAGGTTGATCATGAGGTTTAGAAAACTCCTATATTTTGGGGGGTCACAAGGTCAAAGGTCAACGTCGCTGTGACCTCTAATGTAAAAAAATATTTCCGTGCAATATCAGGAGAATGCTTTGATCTAGGTTCACCAAACTTTGAAGTGAGGTTGGTCATGATGTCTAGATGATCCCAATTGTTTTGGGGGTAACAAGGTCAATAGTCAAGGTCGTGGTGACCTTCCATGTAAAAATCATTTGCGTGTAATATCTTTATGTCTCCCCCATTCATGGGGAGACATATTGTTTTTGCCCTGTCCGTCAGTCAGTCCATCAGTCTGTCAGTCAGTACGTCACACTTCGTTTCCGCCCAATAACTATAGAACTCTTAGACCCAGGAACTTCATACTTGGTATGCTAGTTCGTCATGACTAGTAGATGACCCCTATTGAATTTGGGGTCACTAGGTCAAAGATCAGGGTCAACGTGACCTTGAGGTGAAGAAACGGTTTCCACTCAATAACTAAAGATCCTTTGGGTCCAGGAACTTCATACTTGATATGCTAGTTGTTCATGACTATTAGATGACTCCTATTGATTTTGAGATCAAAAGGTCAAAGGTCAAGGTTACCTTCAGGTAAAAAATGTTATGTTGGCAGTGACCTTAAGCTTAAAAATGGTTTCTGCTCAATAACTAAAGAAAGCTTGTACCCAGGAACTTCATAGTTGTTCATGACTAGTAGATGACTCCTATTGATTTTGAGATCAGTAGGTCAATGGTCAAGGTCACCGTGACCTTGAGGTGAAGAAACTGTTTCCGCTCAATAACTAGAGAACGCTTGCAACCAGGAATTTCATACTTGGTATGCTAGTTGGTCATGACTAGAAGATGACCCATGTTGATTTTGAGATCACTAGGTCAAAGGTCAAGGTTGCCATGACCTTGAAGTGAAGAAAAAGTTTCCGCTCAATAACTAAAGATCCTTTGGTTTCAGGAACTTCATACTTGGTAAGCTAGTTGTTCATGACTAGAAGATGACCCCTATTGATTTTCAGATCAAAAGGTCAAAGGTCAAGGTTACCTTCAGGTAAAAAATGATACGTTGGCGGTGACCTTAAGCTTAAAAATGGTTTCTGCTCAATAACTTAAGAACGCTTGTACCCAGGAACTTCATTCTTGGTACGCTAGTCGGTCATGACTAGTAGATGACCCCTATTGATTTTGAGATCAGTAGGTCAAAGGTCAAGGTTGCCATGACCTTGAGTTGAAGAAATGGTTACCGCTCAGTAACTAAAGAACACTTGCACCCAAGAACTTAATACTTGGTATGCAAGTTGGTTATGTAGATGATCCCTATTGATGTTGTGATCAGTAGGTAAAAGGTCATGGTCACGATGACTGTGAGCTGAAAAATGGTTTCCGATCAATAATTGAATAACGCTTGCGCCCAGGAACTTCATACAATGCAAACTTCGTTTACATTTTCCATGATTAATCAACAACACTTTCTTCTCTTCACTATTTAATATAATCGAATAAACCAAACTTCACTGTTGGTTTGTCTCCAGTCCAAAGTTACAAATTTCATGTCCATCATTTATTTTTTCTCAGCTACGACCACACAATAGGGGAGACAAGCGCTTTTTCAAAAAAGCAATCTCTAGTCTTAACCACATTTTCATAATGGGAAATCAAGTTATTTGAATGACTTGCGTCATTGTTTGGGCGGGCTGGTGGGAGGTCAGCATCAAAGTCACCTTATGTATCAAATAATTTTAGTTAGGTTTGACATAAAGAGACCAAACTTAGTATTATTACATCGTTATTGTATTCTAAGTCAAAGCGGCGTAGTCGAGCGCGCTGTCTTACTACGGCTCTTGTAAAAGATGCACTTGTACTGACAAATAAGATGTAAAGCAATTGATACAGTTGTTTTATTTTCTCCATAAAGGATAATTAAATATAAAAAACAATGGTTTTTATGAAGCATACAATGTTAAATTAGAAAGAAAAGTCCAGTAAACACAGTATTTCTACCTGATGAAACAATAGTTGATCACAGTAAATCTTTTAGCACTCACCAATCATTTAATAATTGTGCGTTTTCAGCTATTAAATACACGATTACAATCTTGTTATGAGGAATTAGTAGTCTTAAAACTAAGTCTTTAAAAAGAAAGTATTTGCAGTAACAACACTTACAATCACTTAATTTCAGCTTTGTTGTTGCGTGATTGGTTGATAGACATTTTCACATGGTGTTATCAATGTATTGATTGTTAAAAGGTCCAAACATCTCTTAGTATTTTTAAAAGTCCTTTTTGTGGCCTTGTGGTTAAGGTGTTGGTTTTCTGGTTTTTTTTTAACTATACCAGCGTGGGGTTGCACCAAAATACTATATCTGTATACTTGTTTACATAATTTTAATATCATAGAGTAAAATAATGAGAAGTGTTTTCAGATGCATTACCGGGAAAACTAATTTGGGCAAAAAACATAAAACTTGTTTCTTTAAATTCTAATGTATGATCATTTTTTGTTATGCAATTCAAGGGATGTAATTGCCGACCCCAGTGAGATAGATTGCTTTCTGTGAATCATATTGTCCCGACCCAAACATGACATTTGCTGGATACCCTTCTGTACACGGCCAGTATTGTCCAGAAGGAGCTGATCTTGTCAGGCAATGCAAAGCCGGTATGTATTTAGCTTCAGTAACCACCTTAGATTTAACTTAATTTTATTTAAGTGTTTTGATTGGACCATAAATGGACTGAATGGAAGTATTAATATATGTCTAAGGACAAGGATAAGAATGATATTGAATACCGCCCCATGGGTAAATTTAAAAAAAACAACAACACAAAATGATGATATGTCATGAGCAAAGATATAACAGCAAAATTTTAGCTTAGTGTCATACATGAAAATTAAGTCTCTTGAATAATGAAGTGTATACTGATGAGGTGTAATTATCATATATATTTATTCCTTAGGCCAAATCAAAAATGGTTTACTTAGGGTAACATCTTTACAGAAACAGGTAGGGTAGTTAGGTTTTTTATTTTTTTATGGCTTTATATAAAAACGAAATTGTCATCATTGAAGAATGGCGTGAGTAATCATCAGTATAAAGCTTTAAAAGTTTTAAACTTTTGGCTGTACAATAAAAAACAAGTTGATAATTGTCTGTTTAATTTGAACATTATCTCAGACTTGGAGAAATTTAAGTGCTGGATTTGCTTTAAAAATTGACCCTGTCTTATAAACGAGTCTAGACAAAAACACCCGGTTTCATGGGCAAAGTTAGGGTGATGTCTTATAAGCAGATAGCCTTATAGTCCGGGAAATACGGTACAAGCCTTATAGTCTGGGAAATACGGTACATACTAAAAAAATATATATTTTTTTATATGTATCTATTTTTTTACCAAATAACTTGATTAACGGTAGGGTTGGTGTCTATTTTGTTGGTAGGGTCAGTAGGGTTACCTAAACCAAATATTATTAAAAGCAACTTCTGTTCTAAATTTCAGGTTTCTACTGCAACAACTCCGAAATTCAGATCTCTTGTCTGCCTGCATACTTCTGCCCTGAAAACGCCACGCAGCCAACAAAATGTCCGCCTGGTAGCTACTGTACTGGACAATACTTCGATACTTGCGATTGCACGGATGCTGGTAAGTGTTTTTGCTGGTTTTATTGGTACATGAAGTATATCAATAATTCCATTGTCGATGTTGAACATATCAATTGTTGGAAATTTTTTTAGACAAAGGAATTTTACATTTTTTTAAGTGAAGTTGAAATGTGTAAAGCCTTAAGTTACAAGCAAATGAGGTACGAAAAACCTAAACTTTAACAAGTTATAAATAAAATTCACAAGTCACAGGTCAGAATTAACAGAAGTCTGCAAGCCCTGCTCTGGTTAAATGTTTTATGGGCTTGGTTAAGATTTAAACTTGATATAGTAGTTCTGGCTTCCATAACTTTAATGTAGATATTATTTTTTTATGTTTACTACACATCCTAAAGGTTATATATAATGTGTTTGCTGAAGTTCTTTAGCTATTGATATAGCTGTGATCATTGCAATGTCTGATATTAAGCACTTAAGTGTGAATAAGTGTAAATTTCAGCGTGTTAATTCAGAAGTCTTATTTTGATGGCGGTTTCACTTTTCAGGATCCATTGAACCCGTCATGTGCCCTGCAGGCTACGGGGAGAAAATTAGGGCACAGCGTGTAACATTTGATGACACATGTGAAGGGTACTATAGTGCAGTAGATGGTAGCGGTTGTCTCGCTTGTCGAGCGGGAGTTGTCTGTCTTGACAAGGCAACGTCCGATAACCCCATTGGGAACAACAGCGATTTGGCATATATCTTTGGACCAAATGGGACACAGTCATACCTTTGCCCACCAGGTAAAATTTATGTTTAAAAAATGTTAAATTCCATTTGGGTTTACATTTCAATTTTATAACTGCAATTTCAGCCCTAGTAAATATTCATTTCTTACACAAATTAAAAAAAGTTAATATTCATTTCTTACACAGATTGAAAAATGTATTCATTTCTTACACAGATTAAAAAAAGTTCATATTCATTCCTTAGATAGATCATAGGTTGACGTAATAGAGAACATAGTGGTGGACAAGACTAGTTTGTCATATTGACATCTCATAAGCTTGTCTGTTTCTCCAAGAAATATTGTCAATGTATTTTCATCGGCTTGGTGGCAGCATGCAACAACTTAATTGCTGGCCCTTTACGGCAAAGAGTATTCAAAATATTCATGTTAAACTTGGTTTATTTGTTTAACAATAACAAGTCTTGTGTTGATCCCATAGGCCATCTTTGTCGACATGTAAGCCTGTCTGTTTTAATAAATAAAATCACCACTGTGGATGGAAGGAGTGTATCGGAATAAATTGGCCATTGGGTTCAAATGATGATTCAATTGAAGTAATCCATAGGTAATCAATTCGAAGTTATTATTTACAGCTATTATTTGCTTGTTATTACTCCTAAGCAATCTTGAATTTAACATTGAGCCAATTTCTTGCTTGAAAATTAAATTTTAGTTCTTTGTCTTTTACAGTCAATATCATTACAGTCTCCGATCAATTAGGACAAAAAGGCTGATGAAGGGGTTGTAAACAATGTGTTTCAAGTCCTGCCCCCATCTTGGATACTGTCACTTGGACCATTCTAAAGAATTCTTGATGAAGACCAAACCATCGTTTATGAGCTTATGAAAAAATTGTAATTGACTCTTTTGAGAACAGAAGTCACATGCTATTCATCTCTCATAATGAAATGTTTTTGTGCATTGGAGGGTGAATGTCTATAAACTGATTGGAAACCACCCATCAGGCTGCTTTTTCCAAGTTAATCACATCACAGCGCCAATAACTCTTTATAGGGACCTGTTCCTGATAGCCTCGACAGCACTCGATTTACACAGTATCTGTGTTGTTTAAATGAAATGTCATCAAAAGGTTGCGGAAACAGTTTTTTGACCTGTCAAATGGACTCAAGTGCTTGTTTCTACCAAAGAAATGGCTTCAAGAGATAATTATCAGCATGTTCTGACAATACCTCTGTTTATAGCTGTCCACACAATCAAGCTTACATAAATTGGTATAAACTTCTTATGAGACATTTATTTCTTCCCTTAAAGCTGAAGGTTGTTGACAAATGATACAGCATTGCCTAACCTGCTCAACACAGCCACCATGTATGTTAACATGAACAGAAGCTTGAATGGTCCTCAATAAGGTCATTCGAACATCAAACACGATCGAGACGCTGCAAGACTCCCCTGTCAACTCGTGGGGATATCTGGTCAACGTCACTGATCCAGACAGTGTAAGTTAAATGTTTGGATTAATAATTCGTATAAGGTATATATATATATATATATATATATATATATATATATATATATATATATATATATATATATATATATATATATATATAAAAGCTACTATCTAAGAAGCTTATTCTGCAGAATGTCACATGTTTATTGAAAATACCTTTCTGGATGAAACTGATGTTGCTGTGATAAATCCTGGAGTTAAAATCACAAAATGTATCAATGTCTTTGTAGAATAATTTAATATCATGCACAGTTTAATCCTTGATCTGAAAGATATTTTCAAATCTCCCTCAATAAAGTCACAGGTAATTAAAAACTGTCCACATGTTACCATTAAAAAGTAAGTTTTCAAATGTATTGTACTTGAATGTAATGTTTCCATTAGTTCACATGTTTTCAAAGCAATGTATCACAAGACCACAATGTTTTTCTCTGTTTTGCTGATATTTTCATTTGTTATCGGCCGATAATTTTTTTGATCTGCCGATATTTTCCTTTCATTTCTGTATCTCTGCTTATGGTCTTTGCCATTCAAACTTTTGCCATTGTTTCTGCAGATGAACCCTACCTGTTCCATCATTGGTAATGCGCTAGCTCAGGAATATTTCAAGATCGACCCAGGAACCTGTTTTAATCATGCGAGTGATCCGCTACTTATCCAACAATATGAGGTAATAATTTTGATTTCATCCACCAATATTTGTGTATAGCCATAAAAAAGGTATCTAGTTGAAGAACCCTTGTTTAAGCTGAACTTGGTGCCATATGTTGTCTGGAATAATGTGAAGTTTAGTTTTGCAAGGTTAAAATCAACAAATAGGACAAAAGTATGAAAAAACAACTGCATGTTATATCTACTGTAAAATGTATTTGTATTTTGCTGTCACATTCAGTTGAAATCCTTCTTTTTCAGATCACAGTACATTTAGTGGTTGATGACAATGGATTCTCCAACAAGTCCTCAACTGGCCAGGTTATCGTGCTTGATGCACCCGACCTGAAAAATCCACCTCTCAAATTGCAGAGGGATGTTAACCTGAACGAATGAAAATGATGGAGATGACTTGTGGGTAAATGGAAGTGTTTCAAATTATCTGTATACAAAGGGCAATAGAGAAGTTTCGAAACATGACTTGTGCATGCACCTGTAAGTGTAGCTATGTGGAAATGTAAAAGTTGCAGTCAAGTTGAAGTTAAATTTAACAGAATGTATCTCAAAATTGTTCATGCATTTGACATGTCTCTAGGTCATTTCTTAAGAAAAAATTTCCCAATTTTTTATCTCTGATAATTATAGGTCTTCTAGGTAAAAAGCTAGGTTACTAGCTCAAAACTTTACAAAAGTGCATAACCAAATATATAATCTGGCGTTAATGCTGAAACGGAGTCTTGTTTTTATACTGAAATTATACTTATTATATATATTATTATACTTTATCTGAAACAGAAAACATTGTTCTCTATCTCATATTCCAGGGCACCTCAATGTTCAACCTGGTTAGTGACTTCCCAGGCATGGAGTTAAAATGGTAAATGAAATCAGATATTCATCTTGTTATGGAATAAAGAAGTTTCTGGGGATGTACTCACCATTAGCTTCTTGGTGAAATTTGTAAATGAACATGAATGAAACAATTATAGAGTTTTAACAGCAATAATTATAGGAACCTTCTACTGCTAAACAAATCTATTCATATGCATTGATTAAGACAGTTTTTAAGCTCAAATGAATATCTTTGGAGAACAAATGTTGTTAGTTTTCTTAGTTCAACTAGGCAAAACCAAATTTCTCTCAGTTTTACTGATTATAATTGGCTTAGTTCAAGACGGTTATAACTCAATATCTAAACAGAAGGTGTTACAGCAGCCTTGCATTAAGCCCTTGCATCGTAGTTTAGCATACATATACACTTACTACTTTAACAAAACTCTCACTTTTACAGGACACACTGACTTATGTGAGCTTGGCTGAGGCAGTGCCCAATGACATTATCTACCTAACGGGCAGGCGAGATCATTCTTGTCTGAGAAATGTCCTATATCCACCAATATATGAATTATAATATCAATGTTGAGACGGGGATGGTGGTAGAACAAACCAGAAAAACACGAGGGTTCCTGTGCAAATAAGCATAACTCAGCTGCAGGGTCTGCCAGTTTTCAATCCTCAGAGAAATATTATCCGCATCCCTGAATCAACTTCTGTGTACACTGTCTTTTGCAACAGACAGTGAAAGGAGAGTAAGTGTTTTTGTTATGTTGGTATTGTTCTTTTGGGGTGAGGTGCTGGAAATCTTGAAAGGGGAAATCAATTTTAAGAAACTTATCATTGCGATGTGAAGGGCTTCCCAATTTTTTTTAAATCCAACTCTGATTTGTTTATGGAAAAAAAAGAAATATTCAAATTGATTTCTGTGGTTTAAAAAACTGCATTAAAGGCAATTCACCTTAGGATGTCATCTAGCTTGAATAACTGCAAGATTTTAATATGCAACTTAAGGAAATAACATATTTTATTTAATAATAGAAAACAGTTATTTATTGCCTCCCAATATCAGTCTTCTATCCGTTGTATTTCCAGTGTACCATTTACTTGTACCTGAATGCTGGAGGCTAGTGACCTCGACCTGTTGTTCTACTAGCATCCCACCCACAGAAACAACAGATTACAATCGTACAATTGAACGAGCTGTAACGAACCAAATTTTCAGATGTGCAGGCTTATGGTCAAAGTTTAAGGTCAATGGTTTCGAGTTGATAGATTTAAAGTCTGCTTGTCAACTCCTAAACTCCTTGAAGGAGTTTCATTAATTTGAGATAATAATAACATTTCAATTATATGCAGTCTCCCACTAAGGGGAGCCGGCTCAAGATCTCTGCAGATCAAGTCAGGGCTCTGTTCATCTCTTAGAGCCGATTTTCATGAACTTGTTTTCAATGTTCAACTCAACAATACCATACACACAATCTGCTCAATATCTCCGAATGGCAAATGTTGTGAGACGGAATGAGACAAGCATGGCGGGAGGCAGCTAATAAGTACATTCTTTGGTCATCCTACTGGACATTCATTGAATTAAGCTGTATTTTGTCCTAATCATTGACATCTTTGTTGTTTGACATAAACAACATTATTTTACAGGTTGTTATTCACAATGATAATGAAAAGGGTAAAATATGATCAATTGACTAGTTAAACACATATATTGTATCAAGATATTATCCGATTTTTAGATCATATAATTTTTTGAATGTGTCTTTCAGTGGCCAAACAAGCAAGAAGAAGGCGCCCGGACGTATTCTACTGACAGGCAGATCTGACCCATTCCACTGATGAGCGATATGATGATGGTGATGATGATGATCATGGTGATGGTGGTGGTGGTGGTGATGGTGATGATGATGGTGATGGTGATGATTTAATCTGAATAATGATGATTTATTCAGCCATTATTCACCCCCTCACTCAACTACTCATATATTCATTCAGTAAAAACATGAATGTGTGATTGAATGAATGAATGTACGAACAAATGAATGAATGAATGTAGTTGTGTATGAGTAAGTGAGAAATATGCAAAAATGAATTAATGCATGAACACATGAATAAACATATAACGCTAATGTTGTTGCTGTTGGAGTAGTTCCTGAATATTTTTATTTCTATCTCAATCATTTATTATCATGTTTACTCAGTATGATTTAATTTTGATATTGGTGATTCACTCTCACACTCAAACTCGATCTTGCACTCACTCACCCACAACTCGCTCGCCTGCTTGCTCACTCACTCCCTCGCACACAACTCTCACACACACAACTCTCACTCACTCGCACTTCCTCACCCACAACTCACTTACTCACTCACTCACTTGCTCACTCACTCACTCACTCACTCACTCACTCAATTACTCACTCATTTATTCATTCCTTCATTCATCCAAGCATGTATTTATTCATTCAATCACTCATTCACTCACTCACTCACTCTCGCTCGCTTGCTCACTCACAAATCCATGCATGTATTGATTCATTCATTTATGTTTTTATTCACTCACTCAGTCACACACTCTCTCTCACTCACTAGCTCACTCACTCACTCACTCACTCACTCACTCACTCACTCACTCACTCACTCACTCACTCACTCACTCACTCACTCACTCACTCACTCACTCACTCACTCACTCACTCACTCAATTACTAGTAACTCAACTCAACTCACCCTATCAGTTATTTATTGATTTATTCATACATGCATCCATGCATGTATTTATTCACTCACTCCTTTATGTACTTATTTACTCGTTCACTCACTTACTCCTTTATGTACTTATTTACTCACTCACTCACTCACTCACTCACTCACTCACTCACTCACTCACTCACTCACTCACTCACTCACTCACTCACTCACTCACTCCTTTATGTACTTATTTACTCGTTCACTCACTTACTCCTTTATGTACTTATTTACTCACTCACTCACTCACTCACTCACTCACTCACTCACTCACTCACTCACTCACTCACTCACTCACTCACTCACTCACTCCTTTATGTACTTATTTACTCACTCACTCACTCACTCACTCACTCACTCACTCACTCACTCACTCACTCACTCACTCACTCACTCACTCACTCACTCATTCATTCATCCATGCTGACAGTTATAATATGAAAATTAAATTATCAAATACATTGTATGGAAGAAGCATAAATTTCTAATTTATTTGGCTTGTATACCCTAAATCATAACAATGTAATGTAAACGTATCTTTCAAAAACTAATTCTTTCTTTTTTTTCATGGAAGAAAATTGGTGCCTTTCCTAAGTGACCATGGGTATTTTGATCTTCAAGAAACTGCCGCTCATGTTCACTATATTTGAACCTTATTTGATGGAAGGAACAGTGTTGTTGTGATGTGACTGTCTTATAATATTCAGTTGATGTGATATTCTCAAGTAGACATGACATTCTATGTTAATGTGATATTCTCAAGTAGACATGACATTCTATGTTGATGTGATATTCTCAAGATGGTATGACATTCTATGTTGATGTGATATTCTCAAGATGGCATGACGTTCTATGTTGATGTGATATTCTCAAGATGACGTGACTTTCTATGTTGATGTGATATTCTCAAGTAGACATGACATTCTATGTTGATGTGATATTCTCAAGATGACATGACATTCTATGTTGATGTGATATTCTCAAGTAGACATGACATTCTATGTTGATGTGATATTCTCAAGATGACATGACATTCTATGTTGATGTGATATTCTCAAGATGACATGACATTCTATGTTGATGTGATATTCTCAAGTAGACATGACATTCTATGTTAATGTGATATTCTCAAGATGACGTGACATTCTATGTTGATGTGATATTCTCAAGATGACGTGACATTCTGTGTTGATGTGATATTCTCAAGTAGACATTCTATGTTAATGTGATATTCTCAAGTAGACATGACATTCTATTTTGATGTGATATTCTCAAGATGACGTGACATTCTATGTTGATGTGATATTCTCAAGATGACATAGCACTCTTAGGATGATGAGATTTTCTTAAGTTGAAGTGACATTCTAGGCTAATGTGATATTCTAAAGTTAATGTGATATTCTTAGATTGATTTGACATTTTAATGCTAATGTTACATTTGTATGATGTGGCATTCAGTGTACTCAGGTTTATGTGACATATTGTAATTAATAATCTACTATGTAATATAGAACTTAAAAAATTACTTTTGCCATACCATATTATAATGTTCATTAATGTTGATTGTCTATAAATAATGAACGCCTTTTCATTCACCTTTAAAACCATTGTTAATTTATTTCAGTTTTTCTCTGTTGTTTAAAAGGAATGAAGAGAATGGAGATAAAACATGGAATATATATCAAAATTATACGAGTGCAAAAAGGGTTCAAATGGGATTTTTTCAATTGCCAATTTATGATCATGAATGACTTGTTCACTCTTTTAATACATTTTCAGAGGGGTTTTATCTTTTGTTTTCTTTTAAAAAAACTATGATAAAAAACAACAAATAAAACAGTGGCCTTATCTTATGAAATGTTAGATTATCACCCAAAATATTTGACTTGAAATTCAAATTATGAAATGAATTATTCTTAAAATAATTTTGTTTTAATGCATGATTTAAATAAATTCAAATTGTTTGATAATTTTGATGTACTGTTTCACTTTCATATCACGTTGATTTATATTTTACAATTTCTGAAAGGTATTTATTAAACTAAATGACTAAAGGCAAAGTGTATAATTGCAATATCTTTCTTTTATCTTTGGTTAAAATTCTTACTAGTTACAACTTATAAACCAATATTGCATATTCATCTAGACTCTTCAACTTTCATTTAGTATAAGCATAATTTGAAAATTTCCAAAACTGTAAAAAAATGTTTTTTTTAAATGCAAAAACAATAACAGAATCCACTTCCAATAAAGAAACAAGGCGCCTGTCCTTTTATGGAAGTTGAATTTAAATCAGTCAATGAATTGCTGCAAGCTGTTCATTTAAAAGCACTAGTTATCTTATAAACCAATAATGCATATCCTACACTAACGCAGCTGCATGACCTAAGTGATTCACTGACTAGAAATACAATGTTTTATTTTGGTGTTTGTACAAAATACTTTTATAAATGAAATTCAATTGATATTAATTTTGCTGTTTAACATTGTTATTCCATAAAAGAAACCGTTTGGTCTACCATTTAAAAATCATAAAAGATCTAGTGCTCAATTGAAATATCTGAATTATTACTTTTGGTTTGCATTAAACAGCGATTGACTTATGTTTTTCATGTCATTTGAATGTTTGTTGTTAGTGAAAGGCTTAATGTTGTTGAATAAAATGTTAGAACAAAATGTGCTTTATTACTTAAAACAATTTATAAACATACATGGTTCCAAAATCATCATTGATTGTACATGGACCAAGTATTCTTATGACCAAGAGCTGAACATAAAACAGTCTGCTCGAATATAACGCATCCGTGTCAATCAGCAATTAACTGATCACCATTAATAGTATAAAATATAGAAAGTATTGATACAATATGTGACAGAGTTATTGCCCTTTATTACTTTTCTTGTCCACAGCACAACTTTAAAACTTCTGGATGGAATTTAATCAAACTTCATACAATGCTTAAATTGAATTCAACTTCATATTGTATAATAATAAAGCACAATAAAAGAAAATGGAGTGTACAAGAACAATAACTCTGTTATAGCTAATTATGAAGTTAACACTTTTTATGTTTTTATCATACTTTTGTCTGGACAATAACTTGCAGACTACTGGATGGAATTTATTGAAACCTCATGGTTCAATGGCATTTGATAAAACTCAAACACACAATTGTAAAGCAAAATAACTCCGTCCCCATTTATTACAGAGTTCTTGCCATTTTGTTACATTTGCCTTCATATCTAATTTTACCAAATGAAGTCTCGCTACATCTATTTTGTTTCACCAATTATAAACTGACCACAGAACATATCTATAAATAATAAAATGTAAATACAAAACCGTGTATATCCAGACTTGTTAAGATTTTACACTGTAAAACAACAAACTCGACATCAACCTCACTTCTTGAGCTCAGACACTTAATATATATTTAATACTATCCTGGCTGCACTATACTTATAAATATTATACAATTATCACAATAATTCACAAATAAAATGTGTCATATCATGTACAGTCAACACTGTTACTTAAACAGAATACATACTTAACATACAGATAATCACCAATGACCCACCCCACACACACCTATTAATTGCCCACTGCCTTTCCTAAAGGGCAGCCACTAAGCAGTTTCGCATAAAATGTGTGTGTGTAATTCAAGGTCATGACAAAAATCCTTACAACTTTGGAGGACTGTCTGACCAAGCATACTGTGCCATAGATCACAATGACCTTAGACGTACTAACCTCAAAAGGTTGTGCCCCTAGCCATCCCCCTTCTAACGACAATTCCTTGATTCGCCTCTGAAGTGTACTCTAAGTTTCTAATGATTGACCCCTGATTCATTGGGTTTTGAAGTGTGTAGTCTAAAACTACTTTCTTAGTTGAACTGCGTTTTTGAAAAAGAAAAAATAATCCTAAATTTTGTAAACTTATTGAAGGTCATTATAGAGTCAATCAAATAACTAGAAGATAATGTCAGTAAAACATAATATGCAACTACACGTAATTCCCAAAGCATTTATTACTGATTTTATTCCCATAAACTAATGTGTAAGCATAAATTTCCTTCATATATTAATATTTAATATAACCTGTGGGTAGGATTGTTATTGGTCCCAGATATAAGGACAACAGATTAGACAGATTGAACAGATCAGTGTGTCACTGTTGGTGGTGTGTAGCCTATTGTCCGTTATTTATCTTAGGCTTAAATAATGCAAGGGAGGTAATATAAATCGACCTATCTGTCTACGAAATTTTGGAATTTTGTGTGTGTTTTTCTGGCCTATATCTAGACTATTCTTCAATGTTCTTGATATTTCTGCTTCTATTGGAACACCTACATACTTTCCTACCAATGTCAATGGTTATTTTCAATGTATTAGTTTATATAACAGTATATTATCCAGTGGTGTACAATTCGTCTGCTATTAGCGTTGCACTGGCAACTTGCTCAAAATTCGGACAGCATGATTCGTTCGACTATTCTTTATGTTGTTCAAATCAAATATAAATCACATTTAAAATGGGGCATTCGTGATGACAATCAATTTTTAGTCAAATGTGTCAGTGACAGCAAAAATCGATATCGGCCGTGGAGACAATTCTGAACTAAGAGCAGTCTGTACGAAAGTTCGTCGGACCTTGACTCCCGCCGGTAATAAATGGCGAGGTCCGGCAATCGCATGAATATTGTAGGCCCACGTGTCCGGCAAAAATTTTAGAGAAAAATCTGTTGTTTATTGATTATGTGTCAAAAGTGTTTCTTGTTAATTTAATTAACTAACCCTTGTTTACAACATAAATTCAGGGCTTTCAATTGACCCGGGTTTTGAAGCACAGAAATCATAAATGAAACCGAAATTGACGCATCATTAATTTGTGCAATGCGTCAGTTTTAACCCGGGATAATTTCAGTGCAAGAGTCGGTATCATTTGAAAGGAGCAGCAAGGCAAGCTCTAAATGTTTGTTTAATCAATTAAAGTCAAAAGCAATTAACTGCCGAAGTGACAAGTGATTATCAATCTGGAATCTGACCGTTACCAACTCAAACTAATGACGTAATTATAAACTCCGCCCATTATGCAAATTAACGGACATCTTCGGCTTTTTTGCTAAGTACGATGGTTTGAAAAACAACAATGCTAAAATATATTTTTTTTTTGTTTTTTTTTATATCTTGTCTTACATGAAATTAATGAAATTTGTATTTGTTCTTAATGTGTAACAGAAATGAATAAACATTTTTCGTAGCACTGTCATGGTCTTAAAAGCGCGGGAAACAGGTGCACGCTTACTTCCTGTCAATTTTAATGAAAGTGAAAGAAGAACTGCATAAATCGTTGTCAGTGTTAAGTTCTATAACAAAAGAGTTTTATTGTTATGCGATTAATGAAAAATAAAAAACAATGTTGCAATATTGACAATAGGAACGTTGAATGTTTTTGTTTACTTCAGGAAAAAATATGAAAAACTTGAAAGTGAAACCGAAAGTACAAATATGTTGTTGCAACTAAACAATCGATGGTGCATATAGGAGTCAGTGAGTGACAAGGATGCATAGGGTTACATAACTAGTAATACATGCATAATTCCTGTTTCACTGAACATGCATTAAATAAATAATACGTTCATAGGAGTCAGAACATATTTTTCCTCTTTGACTCTTGGAATTTGTTTACCACCGAAGAGACTGAGAAGGAAATAAGACAACAAAGTATTCTATATATTTCTTATTCCTTGATTTTTTTCTAGAATTGAAAGTGGATTAATACTGCTGATCTTTATAGAAAATAGAAATTGTGTTTTTTATTTATGTTTTGGAAGCTATTAAACCAAGTATAGATAATCATTACCTTGCAATGCCATCTTATGACAGATAATAACTATTATTTATGAAGAACGACCAAGAATTTAGAAATAAAATGGACAATGACTCTTAAAGATCTGATTTTGACTCTTGAAAATCAGACCTCATTCATCAGAGGTTTGATAATGATAAATCTAACGGTATGGTACACATAGCATCATCACTCTGGTTTTATATTCTGAAAATGACTAAAATGTACATAACATTTTCGGACCTGCTAAAACTGGTCCGGTCCTGCAATGCAAACAGTATTGCAGGACCTCGTGTCCTGCAATGTGATTATGACTTTCGTACAGACTGTAAGAGTAAGAGACTCATGCCAAGAAATGTCCACAGTTATTTGGTGGGAATGAGCTCCTTCTTTGGTGAAATTTGACCTTATTTATATATATTTTCTTCAGATTTATCAAAGGGGTCACTCCTACCAACTTTCTAGTAACTATAAATCAGTAATGACCCTTCTCAAAAAAGTGCGTTAAACGTGCAGAAAACGCGCATTAAACGCAGCGGTATTGGCACTGCGTTTTAAGCGTATTTTTCTTACCGAGTGCGTAAAAAGTGAATAAAATTGAACAGAAAAGCGCACTTAAGCTTATTTTTTCTGCGCTTTTTACAAAAAAAACGCACTAAAAACGCACTTGAGTGTATTTTAAGTGCGTTTTTTAACAAAAAAATACACTTAAAACGAACTTACACAAAAAAAAACGCACTAAGTGTGTTTAAACCGCATTTTTTTTGATAAAATGCGCACTTAAAACGCAGTTGAGTGCGTCTTTTCTGAAAGTGCGTATTTTACCTCCAAAAAGCGCAGTTAAAACGCACTTAAGTGCGTTTTTTTAGAAAGAATACGCACTTCTTGAAAGTGCGTTTTTAGTTCGCTTTTTGGAGGTAAAAACGCACTTCTAGAAAAGACGCACTCAACTGCGTTTTAAGTGCGCATTTTGGGGTTAAAAACGCAGTTAAACGCACTTCAATAAAGAAGTGCGTTTTGATCCCTAAAAAACGCGCTTAAAACGCACTTCCGTTTTTACTGATTAAAAGTGAATCTTTTGCACCCAAATTTTATGGAAAAAAAATGCGTTAAAAGTGCATTTTTTTCTGCATTAAAAGAGCATTTTTCTGTGTTAAAAAAGAGCACAAATTCACTCAGGTGCATTTTACCTGCATTAAAAGTGTCCATTTTTGCAAAAATAAAAAATGGACACTTTTAATATATTATTTATATATAAATATATTGAACCATCAAAAATGGAACACATTTGAATAAATAAATACTGATTTTGTTTCATTTAAATTTCCTAAACATGAGTTTGTGTTACATATATAAAAAAAATATCTCATAATTAATTTAACATGACACCTTGTAACTGGACATACCGTAATGTATTTACAGTCAGACAAACAAGTACATATTTGTAAAATTTAGCAATAATAAAATAACCTTTTACTCAGTGGCAAAAATAATTGATAGAAAATCATGAAACTGTAAGCTACAAATTGGAAAAAGACAGTCTCAAGAATCTTTTGTTATATTTTTGTCAAATCTAGAGATTCCTGACAGCTCTGGAATAAAACAGGGTATCATATTTTAAATAAGTAATGACTTTATTAGTACTTAAATTGATTGACCCAATTTGGCCAGTTTCCAATAACTGGTAAGCCATGTGGAAGATGACAGTTTTATGACCCCTCCAAAAACCAACACTGTAATCATTTGTATAACTTTAAAGGTGCTAGTGTGCGTATTTATGGAAACATGGCAATTTCTGCTTAATATGTTAATATTATATTAACATATATAAGGATAAAAACAAGTGCATCTTATAGAGTTTTAAAACTACATCTACTATTTGGGACCAATAATCCTACTTCCAGCTACTATCTACACCATTATTGTTATTTATTAAAATATGTGCACTAGATTGAAAGTTGACAAACAAAAGTCCCACAAGTAGTCAAGTGTCAAAACAGTGAAATTAACAACTGAAATAAAGAATACATACCATGACCTGAGTGCTTTCACATGTCAGTTTATCACAAATCATCAAATAGTGGTATTGTCATGTTTCTAATCATAGTTCATATTTACCTGATCTAATGATCATTATTTTATTTCACTAATCCCTTTAATATTAATTTGTTTTATTGGTGTAAATCCATTTATTAATTAAAACATCATCAATATTCTTTTAATGAAATCCCAACAAAATGGCTACCAGTAGCTTTGATTTGAAATTGGCTCCCTAAATGCTGAGATTTAATTGGTCCTTGGTACAATCAGATAAGATCAGGCTTATCATGCATGTTGTAAAATTGGAAAGGAAATGACAAAGAATTTGGTAGTGACATTACAAGAAACTTAAGGAATAATAATTCTATAAATGTTGTAATTACATGCAATTGATTCTTGCCTATAAGTAAAATGTGTTCTTTTGATTACACAATAAATAAGAAATTATAATATATTTTTGATTTTTAAAATAATCTTTTTTTTTATTTTATCTTTTTTATTTTGAAGGTATATTGATCAATAATAAAATGCTTATTTACTGGTTGATTTATTCATTCATTCATATTCTTGTATTTATGTGTGTATTTCATAAATGTTATTTTGAGAAGGGCATGATTCACATTAATATTAAAAAAAGTAAAAGATTCACTTCTTAACAAAAAGACGCACTTAAAACGCACTTACTGGTGGTCAGAAAAATATCAAAATAAAAGACGCACTTAAAACGCACTTATTGGTGGTAAAAAAAGAAACAAAATAAAAGACGCACTTTTCCCTTAAAAGATCCACTTAAAACGCACTCTGCTGAAAACGAAAACCTAAAAGATTCACTTTTAACGCACTTCTGTATAAAAAGCGCACTTATTGACAGAAAAAATACACTTAAACGCACTTCTGTTAGAAAAGACGCACTTATTCACACAAAAAACGCACTTCAGTTAACAAAAGACGCAGAAAAAATACACTTATTTAGAAAAGATACACTTATTACGCAGTTATGCATAAAAATACGCAGAATAAATACACTTTTTCAGAAAAACGCAGGAAAAATACACTTTTTAGTGCGTTTTAAGCGCGTTTTGGTAAAAAGTGTATTTTTTTTTGAGAAGGGGACTGCACTTTAACAATGTCAGAAAATCTCAAAATGCCTCAGTAGTTCGTAGTTACATCAACAAATCACTGTGGAAATACCAGCCAATTTTTCCACTTCATTTCTACACGAGAGTCAACTTCTACACATTAACCCCTAATTGACCAAGAATCTAAGGTCAAAGTGTATTAAATCATGATGTGCTTATTAAACCTATGTTATCATGTCTTGGGAATTGCTGTTGTTTGAGCCAATATATGGAATAATGTATTAAGTTTTGCAAAAAAACAACATAAAGAAGTACTAAGTGTTATACATAATTATTGACAAATTAAACTTGATATAAACTTATTGACAAATTTAACTTAAAATAAACTTTAATATAAAGCATGTTGTTGTTTTTTTAATGAGTAACATTTAAATGTTTTAGACATATGACAGCTGTTAATGAAAATGGTTCACATGTATGCTAACAACCATTTCATTTGAAATGTAAATGTGACCTGTTTTGCATGAAATATGAATCTGGCGGTTTCATAGGTTGAATTGTATTTAGTGGTATGCTTTAATAAGTGTATAGATATTGATTTTACAATGGCAGATTTATTGATTTTGCATTTATAAAAAAACAGACACTCTTTAAATTATTCATTTTAAAAGCTGTTTTTCACTGTATTTTTTTTATTATATTCGTAAGTACAGTTCATCACCATTGGCTTAAACTCCTAGGGACCGGCGAAAATACCTCGAGCCTTGTAAAGTTCGAATCAAGTGGGAATTCTTTACTTAAGTATAATGAAATGAGTTCTTAGCATCCCGTTCGAACCAATGAGGAATTTGAGCCAAATGAGGGGTTTGACTGTTTAATTATAGTGACTAATAGTTAAATTAACACTGGATAGGAAGAGAAAGCTCTCTCCAAATTCTAAGGCACCACCTGCTAAACGCAACAGTAACTTACTAGTTACTATTTCAGTCGGTCATGGATTAAAGAGTTTAAAGGTATAAACAGGAGTTCAAAGGGAGCGGAATATGCCTTCTGCAGTATGTGTGCAATGGACTTCAAAGTGGCCCATGGTGGGAGAACTGACATTAAGAAACACTTCGCCACGGAGAGCCACAAAAAAAAGAACTTGTTGTCCTCTGGAACAAAGCCATTAACTGCTATGTTCAATTATCTGAATGAAAAAGACAAAACTACAAAAGCCTAGGTCCTTATGATGAACTTCCTTGTTGAGCACAACCTTCCCTATCTGGTGGCGGACCATCCGACGGCACTCGTGAAAAAGGCGTTTCCCGATTCAGCGATCGCCCAGAAATACAGCTGCAAGAGGACCAAGTCCACGCACATTGTGAATGAAGCACTTTGGCCCCTTTTCTAGCAGTCAGTCGAGAAACTCTGTCGCGAGAACATGTTCAGAATCATGATCGATGAGTCCAATGATCGGGGAGACAACAAACTCCTGGCGGTGCTTGTGCGCATGCATGATAACGTAGTCCAGCGCGTAAAGACACGCATACTTGGTATTCCAATTTGTGATACCAGGACTAGAAAGCACATCTTTTCGACACTCAACCAGCTGTTTGTGTTTAGTACTCGCATATATAAATGCATTAAGTCAATGAATACACAAATCTCCGCATTACTAAATATAATTATTATGTAAGCGTATTTCTGTGATATGCTTTCTATGAAATCTGTTTTTAATATCTAATACTTGTATGAATCATGATGTGCATCTTTAGTTAAGCCTTTAAGGACAGTTTGTGCGAAAAATAGCATGAGTCACCTGGCCAACATATGCGTAGGGGATGCTGTCAAATCGTTGCCGCTCCCTGTAGAAGATCTCCTGGTCGACGTCTACTTTCATTTCCAGAAAAGGTACTAATATGTATAGCACACGTAGATAGATTATGTGTGGAGTTTAAGAAAAACGGTAATAAAAAGTAATATTAATAAACAGCGAGTGTTCCCATATCGGAAGTTAATTTCATTGTTGTTTTAGCATGAAATGTAAGGAGACGCTGAGGTCCTTTCAGGAATTCACGGACACTGAGCCGAGCAAATCCTTGAGCAATGTCAGACGCGCTGGCTGTCCCTTGAGCATTGGGTTGTTCGTCTGCTAGATCGGTGGCGTGTACTGCGGAGCTACTTCGAGAGCCATGATGAGAGCGAAAATGGACGGCTCACCAGCGACCAGATGTGGTTTTATTACGCCTTCCTCAAAACGGCACTCGTTCTCTTAAGCGATTTCAACAAGCAATTTCAGGTATATCTTTATTTCAGTTGATTATTTCATTTTAAAAACAACACTCAATTTATTTGACGTCATACTCTTGTCATTTCTTACGTCACTTTATTCAAGTTACATCATTATAATTGTAATGGGAAGATATGGGATAAAAATAACAACAAATAACCGACTCATGGTTATCAAATATTTTACTACATATCATAATTATAAATTGAGTACGAACTCATTTGAATAAGATGATCATGTGCAATGTTACAGTCCGGCAGATGGGCGTGATGGACAGCGAAATACGTCGTCTGCTGCGCAGTGTTCTCGGGAAATTCGTGCAGATGAAGGTAATCTTGGCTGCCTCAGACATCACGAAGGTCGACTTCACCAATAGCCTTCATCAGCACGAGTACAACAACATCGCTGTAGGTTGGCGCGCTTGCCAGTTTCTCGATGAACATGATGTTGCGCCCTACACAACAGAGAAATTATTTAGGTCGGTGAAATCATACATTTAAAAACAAATTGAGCCACCTTTTTTAATTTTGACATCAGATCAAACTTTTGAATTGTTTACTCATCGGAGATAATAATATTCTATATAGAATTAATATATTAATTTAAAGAACCGCTTTTACAAAAAAAATACACAGCTTCCTTAAAAAAGATTCAGTATTCCATGTTTATATTTACAGTGCAGTCTGAGCATTTTATCAGACAGTGGTAAAGGTGATGTTGGCAAAGTTTCCATTTGGCCACCGTAAGCTGTTTCCGTTTGGCCACCGTAAGCTGAAAGCCATGGGATACTTAAATCAAGCCTTCAGGATGAACGTCAAGTTATCTCATGGTACACATATAGGATCTGATACGAGTTGTCATTTAATACAAGATTACTGATTTTATTAAACGAGTTCATGAAATTTGTTTGTAAGCGAGCCTCTGGCGAGCTTACTAACAACTTCCATGGACCAGTTTAATAAAAATCTTGAATAAAATGACACGAGTGTCAGATCTTTTTTATCACATGCTTAAAACCGTGTTTTTATTACCAATTTCGTTCTACTTTCTAAACCCATTGTTTGACGGCCAAAGTACTCAAGAGTGGAATGTCAATGTTGCGCCATATAAATAGTTCCAAATACAAATAACAAAAAAGCTAGCAGTTATCAAGTTTTAATTCTGATAAAGCGCTGAACAAGTCACAAATATAAAAATGTGTAGTAAAATATCCAACAATATGAATAACAAATAATTTTAATAAAAAAAACAATAAGAACACAAATTGATGAAGTCACACTGAGAGTACATGCATTTACACGGTTTATGTGACCTACACCGGTCTGTCAAGTTTTGCTGTGTGCACGGATTTAAAAGTTATTCGCTGTCGCTTTCTACGATACATTAAAGTGTTTTCTTAGTGTACATGAATTTTCACAACATGCAGATGATTACGACGAAGCCTTACTCTGTACTGCATGGATGTTGATGTTGAAAAAGTTCCACCAAGAATGTTTCCAGAGAACAAGCTGTTCTAGCTGTCATGGGATGTGTAATGAGAAGCCTGTGCTGCGGAATTCGTATTTGTGTTTTGGTAACCGACAGCTGATCAAACTTTATGGCATTGATTGCATATTGCCTGTTAAGATGGAGATGTTTGAAATGTTCTCGTGTTATTTTTCACTAATGTGGCTGTATTTGTTGACTGACTGGATATTTGAGTGACAAGTAATCTGCATTATCTGGTTGGTGGAACATTGTTATCAGAAAGTTTTCAAACACGATGCTTTCTGGCACTATGATTCGTTAGCCGTTACAGCTTCATTATTTAGGTAAGTATTTGTTGGCGTTTAAACCATTTTGTTTACAAACATTATGCAGAGGGATATCTAGGTCGCGAGTGATTAGTCTAGCCAATAGAAATGTCTGATATGTTATCTTACACATGTGTAAGAAAAAATTATTTGTAATGGGTATATTACACTGAAAACAAGGGTAAGCATGTGATAAAATGATATCATATGTAAAAACAAGTGAATAAATGTAAAGAAATCTGATTAATCATCAACAGGAGAGAAAAAAAAGTACATAACCATACCTGTGAAATATTTCTGTCGTCTGCAATCAAGGCAAAGTAATTATTGTGTAAGAAACAATTTCATCCTGAGTTATTACCTATATAACCTAAAGTACATATTCTTACATGCCAACTCTGTATTTCCCTGTTTGCAGTGCACTTCCTGGGAGCAGCGTTCTTGTCGAAGGAGAGAGAGTGTTTTAACACACTAGAGAGGGAGGCTGGGGATTACCTTGTTAGTCCCTCCGGGAGGAACTACCCATGGCCAAAGTCCCTGCCAAAGATGTGACAATGGAGGCCTTTTGGAGTGATATGGAGAAGGTGACCACCACAGCAGGAGAGCATAGGTTTACCACTCTGTGCAACCTGAGCAAGATCATACTAACACTCCCCCACAACAATGCAGACACAGCGAGAGTTTTCTCAATTGTTAGGAAAATTCAGACAAACAGCAGGGACAACCTTGGCCAGGAGGCATATCAAGAGAACATCCTTGCTGTAAAATTGAACAATCCTAGGGCCTGCCACCTGTACCAGCCAGACTTCAACACACTGAAAGCAGCTTAACATGCATGTGTTGAAACAATGAAAAAATAAGGAAATAATTTGTGTGTACTGTTTGGCATTAATGTAGTGACATCAAGGATGGTTTTCAAAAAAAAATTCACACAAGAGTATTTTATGTGCTGTTTATATGTATGATACATATTTTCATTATTTATTTGTATTATGATACAGTAAAATATTTAATCAAGAAAAGAGTTAGTGTTTTCAATCAATAGATTTCTAAGGTTAGTAAGGAGGTAAATAACTACATAAAGTATACCTAAAACACACAAAAAGGAAACAAAATCATGAAATTGCGGAATACACGCATTGGGTAAAATCTACATCTCTGGACCCAAATCTACCTCTCTGGAGGAACAAATCTACATCTCTGGACCCAAATCTATCTCTCTGGAGGAACAAATCTACCTATCTGGACCCAAATCTATCTCTCTGGAGGAACAAATCTACCTCTCTGGACCCAAATCTACCTCTCTGGAGGAACAAATCTACCTCTCTGGACCCAAATCTATCTCTCTGGAGGAACAAATCTACCTATCTGGACCCAAATCTATCTCTCTGGAGGAACAAATCTACCTCTCTGGACCCAAATCTACCTCTCTGGAGGAACAAATCTACCTCTCTGGACCCAAATCTACCTCTCTAGAGGAACAAATATATCTCTCTGGAGGAACAAATCAACCTCTCTGGAGGAACAAATCTACCTCTCTGGAGGAACAAATCTACCTCTCTGGAGGAACAAATCTACCTCTCTGGACCCAAATCTACCTCTCTGGAGGAACAAATCTACCTCTCTGGACCCAAATCTACCTCTCTAGAGGAACAAATCTACCTCTCTGGAGGAAAATCTACCTCTCCGGAGGAACAAATCTACCGCTCTGGCACAGCCAGAGGTTCACATGTATGCGTATACACTATGGAAAATACAAGTGAAACTTGAAAATACATCATATTGATGAAACTGAACCGCCAAATGTTGAATTTACTTCAATTGTATTCACATCATCATGAACACTTTCTGGGGCATTTAAATGCATTTTCATTTAACAGATAGCGATTTGTTTTGATACTGTTTCAATCATGAAATTGCTTTGTTTGTGTGCGTCTTGCATTGTCCCCATACTGTGACCAGTGTAAGAACGTATTTTGACCGACATGAAAACCTTATATTCGAGTGACTTCTCTGTAAAGTATTGACCCCTGATATGATTTGATCATTTAATATGTGTGCTCTCAATGCTTAGTAAAACAGCTGGTAATGCTGCAGCTATTGCTGTTAATACTACAGTACTGCTATGCTATTGTCACTGTCACTGTGATCGCCACAACACCACCATAAACACCACCACCACTGATAATGATGATGCTGTTGCTTCCCCTGAAACAACTGTTGCTGCTGCTGATACTGTTGTTGTTGTTATTCCCATTAATACAACAACAGCTACTACTCCTTCTACTAACTATCCAATAACTACCTCTGCTGCTGCTAATCTCTTGATAATCAACTATAATTATGTAGTTGTGGATGAAGGGACTACCGTTTTATATCAATGCGAAGACCCTTCATTTATTTATTTATAATGATGAAGGCACAAAGTAAAAACAACCTTTCTGTTGGTGCAGATTTTCGAAATCCACAGAAAAACGACTCCCTAGTATCATTTTACTTTGTGTATACCAGATGTATTTTGACCCAATGGAATCACGACCCTCAGAAATTATTCTTTAGAAAAAGTGGCCCTGCATGGGGTCAAACTTAATCAACTTCCGGCTCATAATATTTTGACTCCTATACAGGAAGTAAAATGATACTGGGGAGTCGTTTTTTCTGTGGATTTCCTAAAGCCGGCTGAATCCTGATAGCCTCTTATACATGTACAACAATACCGTAATCAAGTTGTTAAATTAATGGATAGAGTCTTTGCAACAACAACAACATCTTTATTTGCCACGGTAACATTTGTTACAGCAGACTATAAAGTTAAATAGAATGCGTTATATTAAAACATTTAGATGTTGCGGAGTTAATAAATATAGTTAGTTACATTTGTATTTGATGTTTTCAATCTTTAAACACAAATCAAGTGTGTGGTTTAGAGAGTAAACCACTGTTGCCAAGAAGCTAGTTTATAAACAATATCAAAGATTTAATACTTAGCTAAATTATAGTTCAGAAAATCATGTCTTTATTCAGTAATAATCTATTATAGAAATATTTGTTTTATGTTTGACAAGTACCGAAATATAAAAAATTATCTGTCCCAGAAACTGACTAAAATCATTGCTCCCATGCAATTCATGCTGGGCGTAATGGCCATTATATTCCGATGATTTAGCTGTTAGTAGATAGCTGATAAAAGTTGACTGTATAATCACAAAACCACTGACTGGAACAGCTGCATATGCCAGGTATATGCAGGCATAGCCCCTCAATACAAGGGTTTCCTTCTTATTCAAAAATTGGATAGGATTTCTTGGCATGCCTATCAAAGCCAATTGCCTCTATATCTATATTTTAAAGATATGGTAAGATATTGGTATGATAAATTGCTTTTCTTGTAATATTAAATTGTGCATTTGATGACTGATTGTTACAAAGTATAATGTACCTGTAATAACATAAAGGTAGAGTTAATTAGAAATACTTAAATTAGTATTTCTTTGAACATAAAAACTCAATATTTCAAATATTTACTGTTTCTCCACTTTTTTATTTCATCAAAATTTGCCAACTCATGAGAGTTTCCCTAATAATCTTCCAGATGAACCAGACAGCCTGACACACCTACAAGCCATGAAGTCACCTAGTCCTCAGTGACCTTGACCTGAGAGGTGCCACCGAAAGGTGGAGTCTCCCCCATTACCGGATACATTCTTGAACACTGCCAGTTGCCAGGTAACCAGTGGGTGAAGGTCAGCAAAAAGCCTTTACACAATGTACAAGGTTATCGACTATGTCGAAAATACACACAACCAGTTTCGCGTGGCTGCAGTTAACAAGATCGGAACAGGTATCCATCCTTATCTCATTCCTTAACTCTGTTCTTTTGTCCTATTCATTATCTTTGTTCCTTATCACTGTTCAGTTTCTTATCTCAGTTTCTTATCTCTGTTCATTATCTCTTTTCCTGACTGTAACGACAGTGGAACCTGTGTGGATATGATAAAGGCTCAGTTTGCCTGTAAATATTTATTATTATCAGGAATTTTTTGTAAGTCTTGAGCATAACTTGAAACTACTGGATGGAATTTATTTAAACTTTATACTATGGAACATAATGAGAGAAGTGCAGTGTAAAGGAACCTTAACTCAATTTTAGCTAATGATAGAGTAATTGTCCTTTGTTATATTCTCTTGTTCGGAGTGTAACTTGAAATTTACTAGAAAGAATTTAAACAAAAATTCTTTTAATGGTAAAGCACAACGAGAGGCAGTTTACAATAACTATAACACTATCTTGATCTTATTAAAGAGTTATTGCCCTGTGTAACATTTTCTCATTGGGGCATTACTTAACAATTAGATGGGTTTTTTTTATAAAACATCATACACTTGTAAAGCACAATGTAAGAAAGTGCATAGTAAGATAATCATAACTCCATCTTCACTTATTACAGAGTAAATATTATTAATATTCAGTGACAGCTTATATAATAAAGTTTTTATTAGAATGTATCAACTAGTTCTGTTTAAGTACATATAAAAAAATGATTTTCTTTTAATATCTTATGTACTCTCTGATGAAATATTTAGCTTTTGTCATCCTTGAGAAGAGGCACCATATTCCCTTTGATTAAGCAATGTATGACCTGTGAGATTTACAAGCACTCTAGTAAATTATGTTTGATGGGGTGAAGGCTTTATGGGTGAAGATGGATGCAAGATGGCCCCAATCAGAATCGGTCAGCCAACATGATCAGCTCAAATTTCTCTGCCAATCGAGACCAAGATGGAGTGTGTACAGGTGCAGGGGGAGCTCAATCGAAATGAAATTGTAAAGGTGGAGTAAAAGAGCTGCTTGCAGACAACCTGATGCTTGACAGAACACTAAGAGTTACTGATGAAGATGACATTGTAGTAGGTCCTTGTTCTGTCTAGTGTTTTGTCATCAACATCTGTTCACTGTATTAACAACTTAGCGAAGTTTATCTATTTCGCATTTTGCCTTAGAACAAATGCTACAGCAATAACACTTCATTATTGATCATTTATCTGAATGTAAATCTTAACGTATTGAAATATGTAAATTGTTACTATGTCTTTTTGTAACATGACACCATACTTTCTTGAATGTTTGACCTCTCTGTAAATAATCTGTGTCTTCATTTATCCATATTGTACTTTATTATATGGCTATAAATGTGCACATGCGTTTAATGCTGAATAAAGATATGTTATGTTATGTTATGTTATGTTTTGTAGATGGATTAAAAGAGCTGCTTGCAGACAACCTGATGCGTGACAGAACACTAAGAGTTGCTAATGAAGATAACATTGTTAAAGGTACTAGTTCTGTCTAGTGTAGTGTAGATGGATTAATATAGCTGGTTTTAGACAGTCTGATGCTTAACAGAGAAGTATATGATACTGGTGGAGATGCTCTTGGTACTCAGGGTATGTGGTTGGGCGGTTGGAAGTGTCTACATTGGGGTAGGTACAAGTTCGGTCTAGGTTAGTGTGTATGGAGAAAAAGAGCTGTCTGATGCTTGACAGGAAACTAAGAGTTGCTAATGAAGATTACATTGTCGTAGGTACTAGTTCTGTCTTATGCAGTGTAGATGATGTCTGCACAAAAGGAAATCCTTCCTGGTTGTTGTATCCCTTCAAGTAGTTATTTAAAAACAAGGTTTCTCCCCATTTAGGTAGCATTCTTATATGTATTTTGAAGTTTAGACATGATTTATATCCTACTTAAAGACATTAATATGGTTTTGAATGATATTTTGTAGGACCTCTTTCTTGGGTGGATGGATTTAGAGAGGACCTGAAAGATGCGGCCATGATTGTGTCACATGGACATTATAGATTGTGACTCTTAAACAAACGATGATAGCAAAAAAAACCCCGAAACTATCTTCATATGTTTTTCTGGTGTTGAATCACCAGAAAAACATATGAAGATAGTTTCAGGGTTTTTTTTGTAATAATCTTTGGAAAGTAGTGTTACAGCTGAAATCTTTTCTGTAAATGTAGTGTAGTGTAGATGTAGTAATAGAGCTGGCCTGGAGTAAGGTAATGGACTGTAGGCAGTGTTTACATTGTGACAAGGTGTTGTTTCATCAACAGCATAATGTATTGTCATTGAAAGTTTAAAGTATTAAATTCTGGATTGATCATTTATTTGTTGGTTTAAAGAGACTCTAATCAAAATCAAAACATACACATATATAACAAACATCAATTTTGACTGATAAACCTTTAACTGCTTACTAAATAATGCACTTAAATATTAATTACTGATAATAAGATTGTAACCGTGTATTTAATAGCAGAAAGTGCAAAAATATTAAATGATTGGTGAATGCTAAAAGATTTACCAAGGTCTACTATAGTCTTATAAGATAGAAATAATGTGTTTGATGCTCATTTCCTTCCAATTAAACTCAGTATCCATCAAGAACCATTGTTTTCTACATTTATTCATCCCTTTGGAATATTTAAACAATATTATTAATTGTGGTAAATCTTATTTGGGAGTTAGAGTGCATCTTTAAAATATTAGTCCAGGTGTTGCAATAGTCTTGGTTTACTTACAGAAGCCAACTTAGCCTTGGCATCTCTGCCCTTATTGTTTGACATTACCCATACGCTCTATGATCCTCATGAAAAAATAGGGATTTAAAACCTAAATAGCAATAAATTTGCTGACTAAATAAGTAAATTTTTGGTTTTGTTTTGCTTTTTTCCATGGACTTTTATGTTTTTTCAACCAGTAGGATAACAACATACACAAAACATGCAAAGTAACATTCATACGTTCATAATCTACTGTATCGTTTTAAAAACACTATACAAATATCCATGATTTCAAAGTAAGGAAAAAAAGAAAGAAAATAGACATGCAAGTAATTATCACATATTGTTAACTTATGCTTTATATTGAACTGTTATTCTAGTATAATTCTATTGAAAATGTAGTTACAAAAGAAAACGTCCTACAACTTTTTTCTTATCTGATAATTTTATGCTATTATAAATATTCAGAGCCATTTGGACAGTGTTTCTCTTCATGAAATCTCACGACATTTTAATTGGGACATTAGGGTCAAAATCTGGGTCATAAGGTCAAATATTTGGAACAAACATAGGCAATTTATCAACTCCAATTTTCATTAAACTTAATCATAATATTAGTCTCAATGAAATCTTAGATCAGTTTGAAACTGGGTCATGTGGGCTCTTTTCAAAGACCTACATGTAGGTCACTAGGTCTAATCTGAGAAAAAACTTGTGAATACTATAGAAGCTACATTTTTGTACTATTTCTGGTCCAATCTTCATAAAACTTAATCAGAATGTTGGTCTTGATTAAATATTTTTTCAGTTTAAAACTTGGCTACTTTTTCAAATTTTATTGCTTCACTATAAATAACTATGAACCATTGATGATAATAATAGTTACTGAAAGTGAGTAAATGAAGCAAAATATGGTAATTTGGAGCTGTTGATATTCAAATTATTTTGTGTGTTTTCAGCCCTTTATTTCACTCTGTTGGTTGCTGCACTGGCAGATAACGTTTTGATGTTCATTCTGGAGTGCTTTCTTGTTTTGAAATAAAGTTCAGCAAGTCATTGTAAAATAAAATATATAGAAAGCAATAGTTGTGTTAAGTATGAACTATTTTGATGAATTGTAAAATGGAATTAAGGGTATTCTTATTGTTGTGTATGTGAACATTTGTATGGTCATACATAAAATCTTTTATTTCAGCTAACCTAATGAGACCTACACTTCATCAGGCATGGCAAACAGGGACTTTGGACAATCCTGGGTCACGGGCTCTCTGATCGCAGACAAACTGTGCCTGTATAATGGAGCCCATCTAACCATTGGGCATGAGGACAACCCAGATTCTGCTTGGCTCAATTTCAAAACTGAGAGAACACACTCAGGTGGGTGTTTAAATTTATTGATATATTCTTTTCTCTATTTTGGAATCAGATATGATTTTATTTTGCTTTTATACCAATCCACTACAGAGAATGAAGCTACCTGTTATTACTGGGAATATAAGAGAATAGTAGGAGCTTATGTCCCATCACATCGCAAACTCTGAATATTAGTTGAATTTAATTAAGCAACATTCCCTAAATGTTTTGTGCATGGTACATTGCTTACATTATTTCTTATAGGGAAGATTGTTTAAGAAAATAACCCATGCTCATTAAGGCAGGGCTACAATGTTGAAAGGGGTGAATTCAGATATGTCTATATTAATGGTCACATGACAGGAATCTTGACCTTGTACTCGTCTTTGAAATATGAAAGATGACAAAGACAACAATATATTGTGTAAGACAGTTGCGCTTCGTAATAAGATTTTCTTTTGACTGTCAATCAATATGAATCAAATCAAATTTCTAGTGAGTTGTTAAGTTGCATTGTCTTTGATGCAATTATAGAAGCAGCAAAGTTTCTTGACAGATTTACATGTCTCAGCATTGTTGACAGTACTCCTGTATTGGACACCTCACACTTTTGTGTGGAAGTGTCATCTGATATGCTCATAACTGCCTGTTCACTGAGTCATAGTTCCAGTATAATTTAAAGGAGGTCATTCTCTGTCATTTTTAGGTACTTGATGTCATGTGTGGGCAAAAATGCAGAGTGGTACCACCAGTCACCTTAACCATCTTTTCCCTCACAGACAAGAGACTCGTGCGGACAGTGGCTGCAGTTTCCAGATAAGCACTCACCTGTAGCCTTAGGAACTTCAGGTAGGCGTTGAATTTGGCCCCAAATTCTCAAAACTTCTTAAGCCCCTTATAACAGGATTAAGTTAAGCATACTATTTTTGTCTTTCAATAATTTGCTTAATATTTTCTTCCTTAATTTTTTTTTCCGATTCAGAAAGGAATTATCATTATGATCAGCACAATACACCATTTTTCGTTAATCAAAATCCAATTTAATTATGTACTATGCTTTATTAATATAAGCTACTTAAGCCTGTTAAGCTTAAGAAGTTTCGAGAAATTGGGGCCTGGCCTTTAATGTTGGCACTACCAATTTCTCGCATTCTTTCCATAATTCTAGAACAGTGTGGCTTCATGTCCTTGTCAAGTGCCCAAGCAGCTTCTTCTTTAGACAGTTTGTAGAGCAATTTTGGAAAACAAAGTTGGGTTCCTATTAGTAGTCTTCTGGCTTTTTAATTTGCCGAGATCCAAGACGCTGTGGGTCAGCTTTCCTAGGGACATTCCTGGAACAGTCAAGTTCCTCATATTAATCCTGCACTCCAAGGTAAGTTTTTGCATAGCTGTCAGTCGTCAGTGTGGGACCTAGTATATCTTCCTTTGATAACTCTTCTGCAATTGCATGAGCCATCTTTTTGTCTGAAGGTGGCTCCATGTATTGCAGATTTGCTTTACAGCAAGCATGGCCACCTGAACATTCAACTTCATAGTTTGTTTTGCACAGGTAAGCACCTGCCCAGCACAGCTCGTTTTGGACCGCAAATGCCACCATATACTTGTGAATATTGTGATTATCAATTGCCACACTTTAGAAATGAGAAGCAGCTTGTCCAGGTTTGTATGAAGAAACCTTGCGGTTGGAATTATAGCAGCCATCCACTGACAGACTTTGTTTGGATTATCAGTGCCCAATGACAAGCTGGCGCTTATCTGCTTGATGTCATCTTCATTGAGTTTATTAGTGTTTCTACTGGCTTTATCAACAAGTCTCTGCATATGACCTCTTGCAGGAGCTGATATATACATAGATGTGAGAAACATATTTGCCTTCATTATTTCAGGTATATTCTGAAGCCCAGATGCAAGCAACATGTTTATTGCAGCTCATTTGCCATCTTTGCACTCGCTATAAGTGCATACTTGTTTTGATCGAAACTCATAGTTTCGGCATCCAAATTTAAGTTTAGATCACAGAGCAAACATAATTGTCTCTTTTTTAACACTTAGATACAGATTCTGGCACATCTTATCATGTTCTATAAGCTCTACATGTACACTACTTATGCTGGATAAGAACTTTCGCAAATTGCCTATGCGGTTTCCCATATTAATACACCCTCCTATTGCAGATACTGCCAAGGGCGTAGTTCCGGGCTGCTTTTCCAGCCATGTGGAATCAACGTCTCCAGCTGAACTAGAGCTAGGAATAAAATAAGACTTCTAAGCAGCACAGTGAGCTTTTGCATGTTTATTTCCAGGGCTGGTACATTGTATTCATAAAACATCTTGAGTCCATTTCCGATTTTAAGTGGAAAGTCAGTTTCCTAATTTAAGTAAATTGTCATTGGTCATAATATGATACTTTTTCTTAAAAATTTAAAAACTATTTACTAATTCATTTTCACAAAATTAATTCAAAATGAAACTTTTATTGATATCACATGATTAATGTATTTTAATTTGACTATGATAACTTTTAAGAAATTGATTACAGTTAGATGTTTTATGAATACATCACCTGGAGTGTAAACACCGTCTAAGACTTCTTGCAATTTAGCTTCCTTTGATCATTTTACAATAAGTACCAAATTGGGACCACAATTGTGACAGCTTTCCAGACTAGATACAAATTGAGGAACCATAATGTATAGAAAGCCTTTTTGATGCTTTAAAATCAGAATTCTTATGGGTTAAAAGAGTCCTTGTGAACCTGTCATTCTTCACCCAGGGCCCAGGGGTAAGGGCAGAATGAGTATGTAAATGCTTTTCTTTGGTCATTTTTACAAAAAGTACACAGAGTTTCTCAAATGAAGCACAACTATGACAGCTTTGAGGTGAAACAGATAAGAAAATAAACACTGTTTTATAATAAGGTATATTTGATTGTATTTTATCACCATTTTTAAAGCTAATAGTTGTATATCTACAATATTTGCCAAAATGATTCAATGTTTATGAAGTTATTAAAATGCATTGTATTTTAATATCTAAATATTGAAATACCTTATTAATTTTATCGAAAAGTCAAAGTTTTTTTTCCTTGGCATCAACTCCCTGTAAAGTTTTTCTATCATAAAGCTCTATAAACACATTTTAAATGGTGTGAAGGGACTTCATCAACAATGTTTCTCCCTATTTATTTAGCATTTGATGTGCACATTGCTTTCATGTAAGTATTTTCAAGTTTACACATTTATTATATAACATTTGAAGACATTAATGTGGTTTAAAATTATATTTTGCAGGACCTTTTTCTTGGGTGGATGGATTCAGAGATAACCCCAGAGATGCGGCCATGACTGTGTCATATGGACGTTATAGATGATAAACAGGAGTAATTTTACATATAGCAAAGAAGGGAATTCCATTCCTTTCCAACACCTGAACCAGTCAAAACCAAGACGAAAATCAGATTGGTAGAAATGGTGGCTTGAACAGCAATAGGTAGGAAATAGTCATCATGAATGGGGGAAAAGTAAAGATGTTATGAATGATTAAAAAAGCAATGTGTGATCATTGTAATTCATGTTTTATTTCTTGGTTATGATATAGCATTTTTCTTATACACCGACATGTAATTGATTTAAGTCATATTTGAATTTTTTAATGGTGCAATGAAGATTAAGGTTATGGTTCCTATTGGATAACTTGGTTAATACAGTCATTGGCATTTTATTTGGTTTGATAAACATGTGGTGGTTTGCCTAGGAACCAATTTCTGTATGTATTACTGACAAAGACATCTACCTGAAGGGCCTCACAGCCTTGGATAAGAGCATGGCTTGGGACACGGAACCCAGTCACAGAAGGAGGAGGTCAGTACATAGATGCTAGGACCCAGTCACAAGAGGAGGGGATCGAGACACAGATACTGGGACCCAGTCACAAGAGGAGGATGTCAGGACACAGATACTGTGACCCAGCCACAAGAGGAGGAGGTCAGGACACAGATACTGTGACCCAGCCACAAGGGGAGGAGGTCAGGACACAGATACTGTGACCCAGTCACAAGAGGAGGAGGTCAGGGCACAGATGCTGGGACCCAGCCACAAGAGGAGTAGGTCAGGACACAGAAGCTGGGACCCAGCCACAAGAGGATGAGGTCGGGAGACAGATGCTGTGACCCAGCCACAAGAGGAGGAGGTCAAGACACAGATGCTGGGACCCAGCCACAAGAGGAGGAGGTCGGGACACAGATACTGTGACCCAGTCACAAGAGGAGGAGGTCAAGACACAGATGCTGGGACCCAGTCACCGGAGGAGGAGGTCTGGACACAGATGCTGGGACCCAGCCACAAGAGGAGGAGGTCGGGACACAGATGCTGGGACCCAGTGACAAGAGGGTACAGGAAACTGTCACATGCACAAGGACAAGCCCAGAAGCCTCAAATTTAACCAAGATCTTGTTTAAAAAATAAGAATTAAGGCCAAGTGAGCACCAATTAAGAGGAACAGTGCTACGAGACAAGAAACAACTTCCTGAGGCTTTAACTGGTTTATGTGCGCCCAACCTCCCAGTATAACATAGTATTTTTTCCGTGCACATTTAACACATACATGTACTATTAGTTACACTGTTAGTAGCTGGGGGGATATGTGATATACACCCCCAGTGGTTTCATACCATGCAAGAGTGAAGCTCGAGCGTGGTATGAAACCACTGGGGGTGTATATCACATACCCCCCAGCTACTAACAGTAACGAATATATCTCACCGAGTACCTTTAATAATAAGATTATATTAAGATATGATGTATTTGTTATGAAAATATTCAGTGACGCTTAAATATTGTCTCAAAATTATATTTTAAGAAATACAAAAAGTTTATGTAATCAAGTTTATTTGGAATAAATACAATAACAATGTTAATATAGTAATAACATTGTTTGACAGCATATATATTTTCTCAGTAAGGTTACATTAAATTATAACTGTACAAGAAAGATGTAATAATAAGAAAAACAACAACAGTTAACTGTTTTTAACATTTATTTTTTAACAATTTCTTGAAGGTAACTCCTCAGCACATTTGCAGATTTCTTGTTTCATCGAAGCGTCTCTTCTGAATTGAATTTTAACCTTTTTGAGAGATTCATCACTTGTTGTGCTTGAAAAACGTTTTTTTTGTCTCCATTTTGTAACCATTGACTCATGTAAACAGTCGGTTACACACAACAGATTGCTTGAATAAAATTGATATTCAAAAACGTGCATGAGTTAGCTCCCCTACAGTGAGATAAGCCGAGAGAGAAGTTAAAAAAAATTTGGCCGCCATTTTGTTATGTCTTTGTATGTCTGAGTATGAAAGTTACAGGGGTGGTATGAAACATACTGGAAATTATAGGGGGGGTATGGATTATACACATCGTGCACGTGACCACTCTCGGCCAATCGGATAGCGTCATTCATGTAGGAGGTGAGATGTATGTAAATACGAACGATGAAAATGGTCATACAAGTATGTTGTGTTTGGGTTCTTTCAATAAAAGACCTGTTGTTTCCCTCCAAGGTGGTAATTACCTATAGGTCTGTGAAGATACCTGCTGAAATGTCCATAAAACAAGAGCGCCGCGGACCAAACGCCAACATTCGTCTCTTGATTAACATTCCACAAAATGGCAAAACTCAACAGCATTAAAGCCAGATGGGCCTTGCTGTACAAATCCACCAAGTTTCATTTGAATTTTTTTTGTTATTACCATGGTAAAGTTTATGCACAAAGACGACTTCGCCGAAGCCAATCAAACTGACAGTACCTTTACTATATTCTTTGAAAAACAGACAACATAATCATGTTTCATTTATAACATTGAACAGAACTTGTGCAAAAAATTCTTGAGGAAAGTCAATATCCTACATGACTTATGAATTTCAAGATGTTATTTAAGTTGCATTCCATTTTAATAGTTGATATACATGTATACATAAAGACATGTTTCAAACTTCAGTCCAAAGAAGCAGACAGGCAATCCCAGGAATACCTGAGCCATTCTGTTGCTCCTCAGCAGTAATGATGATAGCGATATGAGAAAAGGTGAGGCTCAAGGGTAACATCTTAATTATTAACATTACAATGAAAAACACTCATTCAAGTCCCACGCCACTCAGGCAGGGAGCCAGTCTCACGCATAATCTCTTTTTTGATGATCCTCTGTGGCTCTGGTGGTACCTGTTTGTTAGGTTAATTCGAGGTAAATATTTAAGGAAATTCAGTGGACATGTAAGTTCTTCATTTTGTAAATAAAACAGAAAATGTACGTTATGTTGTTAGTGTACCACCGATTTTCACACATCAATTTTCAGTGTTTGGTCAATATCTAATATGACATCTGATACATGTAAACAACGATCCACTGATCTCTTCAGTCCAGAGCGGTGATCCAAATCTTAATTGCACCACTATTAATTGTGTTGCTTAAACATATTGTCCAATTTTTATTTGTTTTACCCTGATAGTTTATTTCGCTGATAGTTCAAGTCAAGATTGTAGAACCATTACTATAATACATTCCAGTGTATGTTTCTTTCAGAAAAAAAGTTCTCCCAGACCACATACAGAGTAAAGTCCAATATGGGTGATTCTTTGACGTTCGTCTGCCAGCCAAGTCTCAAAGAGAAGCTTCTACAGATCATATACAGATAACGTGTTGGAGATGCAGCAGCTAGAGTAGAGTACACCAGTAAGGGAGGGTTATTGTTTTCTAACATGATGATGAGGATAAAGATTAAGATCAGAATGTTGAGTGGCTTGATGCCTTAGCAATAGTATCATACAGGTATTAAGTTTTAGTGGGTATTAATTCAATGACGATGGAAATAAACAATGTGTTTAATGATACTATGATGATAGTGATGACTCATTTAAATCCTATTTCAGTCCTCAAATGCTGTCACTGCCGAGGTAAATGATAATGCAGCCTACCTACAAGACACACAGATCCGCGAGAAGATATACATGCAGGCGACTTAAGATTTAAGGTATATCTATAAATACCAGACTTTGAGGATGATACTTGGTAGCCGATCACTGACCCGACAACCATGCGGTGGATGAACATCTGTACTGATGTAGATGAAGCTGCACATGCTAATGAAGACGTAAACAACGGTACAGCTTGCCGACAAGAAGGCTTTTATTCTGACTATTCTAAAGGTAAATAAAACTAAATTTTTATAATAAAAACATTGCATTCTGACAATCAAAAAGTGAAGAGGTTCAAAGTTTGCATATAAAATAGGTCGTAAGATGGATATGTATGGTTTTTAGCTCAATGATTCAAAGAATAAGGAGGACTACACTACTCAACTCAACAGCAGCTTCTGGTTAAAGTTTAAAGGAAAGTTTGGATTTTCACTTACAGTCGACTTTGTCGGAACCTAGGGAAAAGTCGAGATAACGAACATTCGACACATTCGAAATACAAAAATGTATCACCAATCCAAACACATATGAGTTTGATATATGTCTGACACCAAACTTGAATTGAATGGTCTTGTGACAGTCGTGGAAACAGCAAACTAAACATACTATTTAAAAATAAAGTGATTCAAAAAATGATTTTTTGTGCCAAATTAATTTTATTCACATTTATGGATTACACATATCAAATATTAAACCACAATTAAATATACACTTGTATATTTAAGTAAACAGTAAAGCACATATGTAGTGCCCGTTTGTTTTCTGCATGCAGTAAAGAGAAATTACTTTGTCACCTAACATTTCGAACTTTACGATGATGTCATCGTCGATTTAAATCATACGTTTCAATGTGTAGCTTGATCACTAAATGTCTCTTTAATCGAACACATAAACAGACAACTTTAGTTATTCACACTTACCAATTGACCTTCAATTATGAAAGTTTGTTATTTTGACAAGCACGGTTTTTTAGCGACATGCCCCAAACCTTAATGACAACTTTCGCACCTACAACTTGATCTACAGTTCGACATAAGGGACAAGTAAAACATGTGAAATTTGATCAATGGGACTGCAATAGGAGGTCGATATAGCAAAAAAGTTGAGATAGAAAAATCGACACAAGCACATTTATTTTAAATAGAATAAGAAGGAATAAATTCGGGACCGGAGAAATAAGTCGACAACTGGATATCTGACGTCGACATTAAATCGAGTTTGGACAGTATAAATAAGTCCAATACCCTTCATTCAATTCGCTAAATACTTCACACAGTAAATGATGGCCATCTTACAATAAGGTTTCATAACTCGATTGACTTTCTATCTTTTTTTAATTTAATTTTTTTATTTCTTTTGACAGGCACAATTTTATATTCATAACCAGGTTTCTACAAAGGGAAAACAAGTTATTATAATATCTTGTGTCATTGTTTGGGCAGGCTCAGGTGGGAGTTAACAATTCTGCATTAATGTTTTCATTTTATGTAATAAAAAAAGAGTTTTTATCCAATGGTTATCAAACTTGGTCAGACTATTTGTCGGCATGTAATATATATATGAATATATTTGAATATGGGTCATCTCGGGTAAAAAATAGGTTACTAGAAGAAATATTTCACGGTAATAAATTCAACAATTTTTATCAAATCTTGATGAAACATTGTCAGAATGCTTGTCTGTATTATGTCTTGCATATTTTTAATAAGGGTCAACCCGGGTCAAAATCAAGGTCACTAGGTCAAATCTTAGGAAAAATATTTCCACGTCATAAATTCAGCAATTTTTTTCACACCTTGATGAAACTTGGTCAGAATATTTGTCTGCATAATATCTTGCTTATTTTTTATATCGGACATACCGGGTCAAATTCTAGGTCACTAGGACAAATCCAAGGAAAATCTTTCCACATCATAAATATAACAATTTTTGTCAAATCTTTTAAAAACTTGTTCAGAGTATTTGTCTGCATAATATCTTGAAAGTTCTTTAATATGGGTCATCCCCAGTCAAAATCTAGGTCACAAGGTCAAATCTTAAGAGAAAGAATTCCACGGTCATAAAAAATAATTATTTTTTGTCAAATCTTTATGAAACTTGGTCAAAATACTTGTCTACATGAAGTCTTAATCATTTGTGAATATGGGTCCCCTCAGATCAAAATCTAGGTCAAATCTTAGGAAATATTTTCCCGATGTCATAAAAAAATTCTATGCTTACCATACCTATCAATATCAGTCAACAACTAAATTCAATTGCTATTTTATAAACACACATCCCAATCATGCATTTTATATCTACCCATATCAGGGCTTTTTCTATAGTACCCATGGGTCCGACTATCGGACCCATTCCCAAAGCAAAATATGAGATATTTTTCCCAATCTTTTTTTTTTTTTTTAGAAAGTCTTTTTACTTGTACTGGTTCATTTTCAACATCCTTATAAATTATGTGATTTAAAGTTTTTTTGATAATTGAACTCAGAAATAATTTATTTTCATCACATTCAGAAATCAGTATGAAATATTATTTGTCATATGATTTATTGCAATAGATATTTACACCTCAAGGATTGCTATTTCAGGCATTTTTGGTCTTTTAAAGGAAATTAAACTAATATTAAATCATTTCATAATTCGCAGGAGACTCGGACAGCTTTTTCTTTTAACTGTAAAATTTCCCAAATTCTGCATTTTTCATGACACAAAACTTCCCAAAATGTCTAGGTTCTTTTTCCCAAAATGGACAGAAAAAGCCCTGCATATTTCCAAAATTTTAAATCTTAATTAACTTAAAAATATTTGTGTACATGAAATTGAAGATGATAAAGTCTATCATCTGGGGTCAAAAACTAGGTCTCTGGGCCAGATCTTATTGGAAAAGCTGATGTATTTATAAAATGTTCCTCACACTAATGGAATAGTTTCTGTTGATCAAGTTATTTGTATAAACTATATCTCCGATAAGTATGAATATGGGTCTTTTTGGTTAAAAATACTAGGTCGACAAAAGCTCAAATCCTAGGTTAAAAAATTGCATCTTCAGATAAAAAATCTGGCTTTAATGCGGCGGCGTCTTGTTTTTCATTGAAAAGATTCATTTCCATTTAAGCTGGGTGGCAAGCAGAAGGGTAGGTGTTTCTGGGGTATGGTTCTGACATCCAGCAGTTAGTACATCACCCACCTGCACAACTGTGTGTTTGGAGTCCAAGATTGGTCTGTGTTCTGGCAGCAGATTCAGATCAACAGCAATGATACAGGTTACTTCCTGTTTTCTCGTAGAGTATATTCTTTAAACTCAAACATATGTATGCATTAGTAATAATTTGTCCCTCCATCAGTCGGTCCGTCTGTCTGTATGAACAAATCTACTTTTCTCCATTACTCAATATTTTTTGTAGTATTGACTTCAAACTCCATACACATACTGACCATGTTGAGGAGAAACTCTGCGCAAAGTAAAACAGTATTAGTTTGTGTATGGTTATTTTTAGAGTAAGAGGCACATTGTTCACCATATTGCAGGGCTTATACTACACCCAGTTAGGTTCTAGGTCAAAGTCACACTTAGAGGTCAAAGGTCATATGACTTCATTTTGTGCCTGCTCAATATCTCTTGAACCTCTTGAAGTATTGTAAAATATTTGCCACAAATGTTCACCATAATCAGATCATGTGCTGGGGGAGAGGCATAAGTTTTTTATTACAAAAACAGTTGTCAAGTTTTCTACTGGAACATGTTTACTTTTCTTCATAACTCCATATATTTTTGAGGTATTGACTTCAAACTTCATACACATATTGACTGTGTTGAGGAAAAGTGCTGTGCATAAAACAACATAATATTCTGTATGGTATTTTTATAAAAGTCTATAGCCTGTACAACAAAAGTGCTAACTAAACCTTTCTCTCTGGAACATCTTTCAAGTCTAGGCCAGACATAAAATATTCTCATTTTCCCACAAATTTGTTTGTTTGTGGAAGTAGTTTTATGCTTTGACAAAAATGTGTTCTTTTCCATAAATGTAGCCATTTATATGAACATGTATAGTATCTGTGGTGTTGACAGGAATTAATTGTGAAATCTTCGGTGATGTGCTTTAGATTTAAAATTTGATTTTGATTGACACAGGCTGAAGTTGCATCAGTGGTATCAGAAGAGGTCCAGCTCCAACAAAAAGGCTACCAGGGGGTAGAGGTTGGCCCTGAGTGATATCAGAAGAGGTCCAGCTCCAAACAAAATGGCATCCAGGGGTAGGAGTGGACCCAACTCCTGCAGAACTCCTGCAGTAGCCTAAGTGAAACAACAAGTCATTGATGATATGAAGCCATAGTCAATTTGAAAGTTTGCATCTGTCTTTGTCATTTATATTAGCTTGTCTGTTTTTAATAACTGAATAACTTTAATATGTTCAAATGAATCTTTGAAGGCCATATTTGAAGGTAGTAAAAGTAATTTGCATAGCATGTTTTAAAACTTGTTAAAATCTAAAAAACAACAACATTTGATTTAATCACTCAATGATGTTTATTGTTGTTTTAGCATTGGCAGTCAGTACCAGCTGAAGCTGATTTTTGTAGACATTTCCACCATGCAGGCACCGCATGAATGAGGCATTAGTTGCTAATTTATTTGTTCATTTGCTCTGCCATAAAATTCTTAGATGTAGTTAATTTTCTATGCATTTCATATTTCTGTTCATTTATTTTATTATTTTGGGAATAAGTCAATCAATTATTCATTCATGCTTTAGTTTTTTAAAAATTTGTCCCCCCCCCCCCCCCCCCCCCCCCCCCCCCCCCCCCCCCCCGTCCTCCCTCGCCAAAGGGTATAAATGGTAAAAGTGTGTGTGTGCGTCAGAGCAATCTTGTCCATAGCTTTGAGGTATTGACTTCAAACTTCATATACAGATAGATAACTCATTCTGCAGTTTTATTTTAGTTATTGTCCTTTGTTTATTTTCATCCTTATTTTTGTCTGGAGCCTAACTTGAAAAGTCTTTAAAGTATTGACTTTAAACTTCATATACTGATAGATCTCATTTAGGAGAAGTGCTGTGCACATGAACCATAACTCTGGCTGTCATATTATTTTAGTTATTGCCCTTTGAAAAGTTTCATTATTTTCCTTTGTTCTAAGGCAAAGTTGTTACTGTTAAGATCAGATAAGATTTATTTTGAGTAGGCAAAATCACATCAAGTACAACAAAAGCTCTTGTGAGTTTTAACATACAGTATTTTTAAAACTGAAATCTGTCTGGCTTGGTCAAAATCAGTCCAGACCAGCAAATTGCCGGTTTTTAGAAGCTCTGGTATAGGGCTTTATAGAGCTGCAATGGCCAAATTAGTGTTGATCACAATGATAATTACATTTTACAATCAACATACTAGTAGTTATTTGACAAATTCATGAAATGGATTGATGATAACAGTTTGAAAACGGGTAGAATCATTTTCAATAGAAATATATAAAAGTAGCATGAATGATAGGTGCCAAGCTTAGATGTCCATTTAAAGCTGTAAAAAGCAATTGATGCAAAAATTGTTTGGGCTATAAAAGTCAATTACCCACAAGGTATAATGATTTTTCATGATGTTGTATCGCACATGGTTGGCAGCTATCACAGAAATTTTGTTACCATATCATACAGAATGATGTATTATGACAGTCTGTGACTGCTCTTGTTAGCTTTAAAGTCATCAATCTATTTTTGTTGTTGTTTTCTTTCTTTTATTCATTGATGATTTATTTGTTAGATTCTCAGTTATCCATTCATTCAATTATTTGTTTTAATTTATTCTTTCATTTGTTACTAATTGTCAATCATACATCATTTATTTGTGCATTCGTTTATTTATTACACACCCAGAAAGCTATATAATGTAGGAGTTCTAAAAGCATTGCACCAAGTCACATGAAACTTTATAGGAATCTTGGTCAGCACGGGAAATGGTGCACCTGCAATTTGTATGACATTCCAGTTTCAAATTGTCTAACAAAAGTTATGGTCCTTTACTTAGTAAAAAATTGTTTGAAAATATTGTGTCACATGCATCTCCAAAAGAGTTGGACCTACACACATGAAACTTAGTAGGGATATCGGTCAGTATGAGAATTGAGCACCTGCTATTTGTATGACATTCATTTATCATACAGTCTAACAAGAGTTATGGCCCTTTACCTTCATCTTACAAAAGTTATGGTGCTTGACATAGTAAAGAAGGGTATTGCTGAAAGTGAAGTATGCTCCTGAAATCTTATTTTCTATGAAAAGGCAGTAATTTCAATTTGCTGGTAGAAGGTGAATGGTTTTAGCATTATTATAAACCAGTTAAACAAACAGAACATGGAATATATTGAAAGACTTGGCAATTTGTTTCTGAAGTAAATTTTAAGCAATTTATTAGAAATGCAGCAATTGAAATTCACAAATATCAGTAGAAGATGAACATTGCATGTAAGCCTTAATATGGATCTTCAAACATTATGTAACGTTATTGCCATCTATCTATATACCAAGTTCGCATTTGAATCCCTTTAGAACATTCTAAGATATTGCCCAAACAAGCACCCATTATTGAAAAAAAGAAGGTTTATGGGAGATAACTAAATACATAACTAGGATGGGGTTATTGTTCTTGGGTACTGCACTTCCTGTCATTGCAATCTACACACCAAGTTTCATTTGAATAGCTATTCCAAAAAATGGCCCCGGAAAAGCAGCCATTATGGAAAACTATCGGGGTTAAGAGGAGATAAATAAATACCCAGGATAGGATTACGATTCTTGGCTTCTACACTTCCGCTTATTGCCATATTATTTTCCCAGATGTGGCTGGGACAAAAACCAATTGTCGAAAAACATCAGGTTAAGGGGAGATAACTATGGAAATATGTTGGGCAGGATTATGGTTCCTGTGTACTGCACTTCCTCCCATGTTGTTTCATATATCATTGTGATTTCGAATGTGTATTTCAGTAAACAATATGATCTATTTGTGCAGTTTTTTTGTAAATATCTCGTCTGTTTTACCTTGTTGTCATCGATTGTACAATTTTTTTTATAGACGAGTCACGAGTGTTATCGTTCCCTCCACGGTGCACTTGTTTGTTTCCATAACTGTACACGGAATGGAATCACTTTAAAAACTGTGTTCGGATTTTCTTTGGCCATGTTTGGAGATATGGTCTTTGAAACTGTTACTGTTGACGATGAAATGTCATAAAGGTTGGCTTGGCCTGCATGAGTAATGGTATTTTGTACAATGTTGATGACATATTCATACCAGTGCCATGGATATTTAAACCAATGGTAAATATGACCGTGACTTTGGTTACATCATATGATGCCACGTGTAAGTGGTACCACTTTAAGGTGTTCATGAGTTCAGATAGCATAGAATACCATAGGTAAATTAATGACGTTGATTCCGTCTTGGGCAGAGGTGATGTATTGATTTATTATGTCTCCCCCTCTCTGGGGGAGACATATTGTTTTTGCCCTGTCCGTCAGTCCGGTAGTCCGTCAGTCCGTCAGTCCGTCCGTACGTCACACTTCGTTTCCGATCGATAACTGGAAAACCGCATGACCTAGGATCACCAGACTTGGTAGGGAGGTTGGTCATGAGGTGTAGAAGATCCCTATTGTTTTTGGGGTCACTAGGTCAAAGGTCAAGGTCGCGGCGACCCCCAATGTAAAAAACATTTCCGCTCAATATCTTGACAATGGTTTGACCTAGGTTCACCAAACTTGGTAGGGAGGTTGGTCATGAGGTGTAGAAGATCCCTATTGTTTTTGGGGTCACTAGGTCAAAGGTCAAGGTCGCGGCGACCCCCAATGTAAAAAACATTTCCGCTCAATATCTTGAGAATGGTTTGACCTAGGTTCACCAAACTTGGTAGGGAGGTTGGTCGTGAGGTGTAGAGGATCCCTATTGTTTTTGGGGTCACTAGGTCAAAGGTCAAGGTCGCGGCGACCCCCAATGTAAAAAACATTTCCGCTCAATATCTTGAGAGTGGTTTGACCTAGGTTCACCAAACTTGGTAGGGAGGTTGGTCGTGAGGTGTAGAGGATCCCTATTGTTTTTGGGGTCACTAGGTCAAAGGTCAAGGTTGGGCGACCCCCAATGTAAAAAACATTTCCGCTCAATATCTTGAGAATGGTTTGACCTAGGTTCACCAAACTTGGTAGGGAGGTTGGTCGTGAGGTGTAGAGGATCCCTATTGTTTTTGGGGTCACTAGGTCAAAGGTCAAGGTCGCGGCGACCCCCAATATAAAAAACATTTCTGCTCAAAATCTTGAGAACGGTTTGACCTAGGTTCACCAAACTTGGTAGGGAGGTTGGTCATGAGGTGTAGAAGATCCCTATTGTTTTTGGGGTCACTAGGTCAAAGGTCAAGGTCGCGGCGACCCCCAATGTAAAAAACATTTCCGCTCAATATCTTGAGAATGGTTTGACCTAGGTTCACCAAACTTGGTAGGGAGGTTGATCATGAGGTTTAGAAAACTCCTATATTTTGGGGGGTCACAAGGTCAAAGGTCAACGTCGCTGTGACCTCTAATGTAAAAAAATATTTCCGTGCAATATCAGGAGAATGCTTTGATCTAGGTTCACCAAACTTTGAAGTGAGGTTGGTCATGATGTCTAGTTGATTTTGCAATCAGTTGGTCAAAGGTCAAGGTCACTGACCTTGAGGTGAAGAACCGGTTTCTGCTCAATAACTCAAGAACGTTTACACCCAGGAACTTCATACTTGGTATGCCAGTTAGTCATGACTAGTTGATGGCCCCTATTGATTTTGGGATCCATCATTGATTATTTCTCACCTACGACCACACAATGGGGGAGACATGCGCTTTTTCAAAAAAGCAATCTCTAGTTATAGCTGGCTTAACCTGTACCACACGTACACTGAACCGTGTACATTTCGGAGTGCAGTCAACTCTATGGAAAATGTTTTAAAATATATTCGCTTTAATGGAACAGCAGGGAATTAGGTCTGTATTTTCAAGATACATCAAACTGTCTAAATTAAATTTCGATCACGAACAGACCACGAACGATTCAAAAGGGGGAGGGGGCTTATCGGCGACCAAGCCCCCAAGTGAGCAGACATTTCATGCCAATATGGAATATGGTAGAGTAACGTCAATATATATGCATAAAGCTACAGAAACATGCTCAGTAGCAAAAAGTTTAAACATATACCCTGTTCTGTGTTCAGTGGCAATGGGCAAATGCCAAAGACATAGAACACAAAATCACCACAAACAAGAAACAAAGAACAGCACAAAACTCTACAAACAGCACAGTGTATATATATATATATATATAACAACAATGCGTAAGTGGTTGACATTGCTAAAAAAGGGAGAGCGCTCTGGTGATACTTCAGATTATTTCAGGCCTTTGTAAACATTTTTTGAATTATCCATGAATTCAATACAAATATAATAAATAATGCATATCGAATACAAATGCAACTCGACAAACTATTCCTGTGTAAGTTGTGTTAAGCCTGTTTAAGTACCTAAATATACTCCCCCCCCCCACAGATATGAAAGGTTGTAATAAACCCCACTTTAGGTTTTAGGGAGGGGGTTAAGGGTGAATTGAGTAATTGGACCTAAAGAGAGCGAACGAAAGATTGCTAATTTTGGTACACGGACTCACAATGCAGTAAGGGTCCCTACCTCGGACTTTTCGTTCACAATAATATCAACCCAAACTGACGCCAAAAGATCCATATCTGCGTTATCTTGCATCGTTGATCAGCCGATATACATATACATTAGTCACTACAAACTCGGCTGATATGGCCGCCTTGGCCGAAAAACACTAGTCCTGACACGGCGTGCTTAACAACAAAAATCCTCGTAAAATCATCATCATCATCTGGGAAGTGATTCTGCCTGTGTTATGCTTACTGGGAAAGAATACACTGTCAACAGAAATTTTAACATAAGCGCTAACACAAGAGCAATAATTATTGTTTGTCTTGCATAAATAAGACGTGCTCTATACTCAATAGTCAGTCTCCGTCATTACAGTCTGCTTTAAAAATGCACTCTTACTCCCGAATAAGATATACCACAATTCATACAAATGTTTTGATATACCAAAAAGGATGAATAAATGTCGAAAACAATAGTTCTTATGAAGGATTCCGAGTTTGATTTGAAAGAAAGGTGCAAAAACAATGGTATATCTACCTTATGAGACTATAGTAGATCACACTAAATCTTTCAGAACTTGCCTATCATTTAATATTTTTTGCGCTTTCAGCTATTAAATACACGGTTTCAATCTTGTTATCAGTAATTAATATTTTCCATAAACGCATTATTTAGTAAGAAGTTAAAGGTTTATCACACACAATTTATGTATGTATTTTCAATAAGAGTGTAACTTTAAATGTGAGCCTTTCAGTCAAATCACACTGGAAATTTATGGTCAAAGGGACGCAACTCAATTATACATTTCTAACGACAGCTTACGCAATTACTTCCCTTTTCACGTCTTAAAACTTTCTAGTTTGCAATTACATAAATAATTTACATTGAACATTTCCCAAAAGTCTGGGATATAACGGATGCAACATGATGTAATGATTTACTCGCAGTTCTAACACGAATTCCAGGGCTAGCTTCCGTGGGCCAACTTGTTAGACACGAACGTGCGATGCCGGACAGGTGGGTTTTCTTCCGCAACACAAGACCTCACTCTCGCGTAACAACATACCAACGACCATGATTAATAAAATGTAGCAATAACCTGGTGCATAAACATTGTCAAATAAATCAGTTTAAATTCAACAACAAGGTCAATAAATTGTTTGCCCTACGACTCAGAATACATGTTTTAATGTGTTCACATACTTTTTCTCGCTGCTAATATTTTGATCATATTGAAATCGACCATAAGTAAAGCGGCTTTCCGCTGTTTTATATTAAACTATACTTCTTAACTAAGCATGTGTATTGCAACCAGCTCGCCTTATTGCTTATTGGTTCGGTTTAATAAAGAATTCTCAACGTAAAGCACGTATTAAAGAGTTATACGTATATTATAAAGTCACGTTGACTAAATAAACAAGTACAAGTACAAACTAAAGCAGTGCTGTATAAACGTTTAGGTTAAATGCAGTTATCCAATCGTCATTTCGACGGGCATTATTTTGTAATTTATTTCCGTGGAAAACTCTGATTGCAAATATCTAGAAAAAGATATGTGTTCAATTTGTTGTGCAATGAATAAGGAAAAAAAATATACGGGCATTTTTTGTAGTTGAATTTTGGCTATTGCTTCACTGCCAAGATATTGTTCATAACTACCGTTAAGTATGCGTACCAATGAACAATTTAAATAGAAAAACAAAGTAGCTAATGTTATAGGCAAATTACACACAACAAAGCTTGTAGTAATATCTACGGTGTTCAATTAGGAAAATCGATTAGGAAGTCGAAGACACGAAGGCGAAGACGTCCAAGAACGTACGTCCGTATCTTCGCCGTCGTTCATCCTGCGCGCAAAGGGCGATAACACGATGGTTCTATCGGAACACTGTAACATAACAAGATGTCATTGTGGTTGACACATCCCTATGACCACGCCCCCTTCCCTCAAAAATAAATTAATAAAGATAAATGCATAACCTCAGACTCAATAAATAATGATTATTTCCTTTGTTACGTCAGTATATGACAACTTTAAAAGTCATAGTTTGTTTGTTCGAAGTAGGCAAACTAAAACGTGGCATTAACTCACCTCCTATATTTAATATTTAAACATGTTCACTCAAAAAATGCATTTTTTTTTTAGGAAATTGCTTAATCCACATTACTGCAAAATAAAGTATTAGATGGGAAGAAAAAAATCTAAAGGTTGACGAACACTACATGTCTTGCACAGTAATCTGTCAAGACTACCAGCTTACAAGTTGACATTATCAGGCAGTCCGCTCATTGGTTAAACATACAAAAAGGAAAAAATGCAAGCAAGATATAACTAAGGATTGTAACCGGGTAGGGTTTGACCGTTTCTCTCACGGACGTTTTGACTGTTTGATCACATGATGACATCCGGGAATCTTAAAAAATGTGCCCCATTTCTATTGATCATTTTCTTACATTTCACCTTAAAATAACTATTCAGAGTGCTTGTAAGTGGTAAGAATGTTTTGTTCTCTATCTTTGTCCGTTCTCTCATATGCTTCTATTGAGCAGCGGTGGACTTGTAGTTACCTGTTGTTGGTTGCAACACCCCGGTTATCACGTGCTGGATTCCACACTAGTTCAAATTAGATAAGAAGTTAGCAAGTTTGAATGTGTTGGAATAATCTTTTTTCAACCTATTTTCCTTGTTGACATCTTCGCGGTAAAAGTTGAAGATGTGAATAACCATGCCTGCATCTGTCTATTCACCAAAAATCACTAGTGAGGGTCATATAACTCGTGCGAAAATCCAAAAAATAAATTTCAAGATATATAGACAAATTGCATTCGTTTAAAAAATTGAACATGTCTAAATCAAATATGCAAAATTTCAACCATGAATATTTTCTCTGTTGAATGTTATGGTTTCTTAGGCCAAAAAAAATAGATGTGTTTCTGGTGGCCCGACCGACCGTATTTTTTTACCGCCGACCGTAATTTTTTTATAACCCTTCGACCCATGCCGACGATGTTCTCGGGTTCAAATGATAATTAAGACGACAACGATATTAAAATTCGTAAATATTAGACGGCGACGACACAAACTATTCGCCGATACTTTAGCTTAGCGTCAAAATGGCAGCGTTAATGGATGATAACAATAATATCTCATCTTTTTTGATTGCTATAGAGCCTGCGGCTTGCGAACACAAGCCGGGATCAAAACAAATCAAAAAAGTCCCAACAAATGCTACTATCCGAAATATTTTTGAAGAAATCCATGGTCAAGAAAAAGGGAAAATCGACGCACAAGTTTCGGTAAGAAAAAAACCTAAAAGTGTCTCGAGTCTTTGATGATTCAGTGAAACGTGAAAAGTAGTCACCATTCTGAAGCAATGCAACTTGCAATTTGTGGGATGTAACCCCCATGTATATAAATATTAAAATAAATAAAATAAATAATGTACCTAGTCAGTGGGGGAGGGGGCAGATGTGTCCGTATTCCCCTAGATTAGAATTTCCAAAATTAAGGGATCTTCTGTAATTTCTTTTTAATTTTTTCTTTCCAGACCAACTTGCATTCAAATGAACTTTATGATGTCAATCCAGACTTGACAATTGGTGCCCTGATGGCATTTTTTTTTGTCTGAAACATCACAGTCTGTTAAACCTAAAGTCTGTTAAATTTCAAGGTTGTATTTAATACAAGTGTTCTATGACGTAATGTCACTAAATTATACCAAAAGGAAAGATTATGTATAATTCTTCTCATTTAAAAGTAATTTCATAATTTTGTTTCATAAAAGAAAGTACCTTGTCTTGAAATTTAACAGACTGTTAAGTTTCGAACAACTGGGCCATTAACTATAGAGCAATCATAAGGGTGAAATCGTGGAATGTCTTCCTCTAAAACATGATATTTAGCGACAATGAATGTTTGATGTGTCGCTGAATACTGCTGTTTCCAACAGATTCACGAATGTCGATATCATAGAGCCATCACTCTGGTCAATAAAAAAGATAATATCACAATGATTTTCCATTTTTAATATTCAATATCAAAATAGTACATAAACACAACATACAACAAATACATGAACTGCAAACAAAATAAAATCTGTGCTTCAATATGGCAAAACATGACAAAATTGATAATTCAAACATTAACCCTATATAGCAGTTGAAAAGATACTACTCGCTGATAGTTATGATCCGATAAAAGATAAAAAAAAAAAAAAAAAAATCCCTACCTACCGACCCTCTTTTTTTTGACCATGCCACCAGAAACACATCTATTTTTTTTTTGGCCTTATATATTACCACCGTTTTATTAAACAAAATATCAAAATACATACGTGATTACTACACTGTTTTAAAGTATATCGTTGTTTTTAAACAGTGGTGTAAGTGAATGTCTCAAACTTATTCAGGGGGATGGATAAAATGTACCTGTATCAAAACTATTAAGTATTGATTTCGGCAAAACATCGATAAATTTGCCTGGCAGCATTATTCAAACAAACACGATAAATTGAATCCAACTTTTATTTGAAATATTTTAACCTAATGCAAACAACAGTTTTCCTAATGCAAAGAACAGTTTTGTTTTATACATTTATAATTCACCATCAACAACATTTTTATTTCTTAAGGAAAAGGTCAACTTATTTTTATATTTATTATAATACCGTTATTTATATACTATCAAGTATTCATCAAACATAGGACAAATCAAATGCCTATGTTAAAAGTAACGTATGTATCCATGACATTCGTATACATGTAACTTGAATGTATCACTTTATGTATAGTAGGTATACCAGGGATCGAATTTAACGGTCGCTAACTCGCAAAATGCGAGTAAGAATCAAAAAATGCGAGTAGAAAATCCTGGCACTCGAATATTTTAGCGACCGCGAATAAAATCGTCGAATTCGCTCAAACTCTCCTTTGCGCTTTAAAAACTTCTTTCCTCAAGTCTACCGCATAATAGATAATCACGTGACCCAGTATATGGACGCTTGTCGCTGCAAACAAATGTTACTATCGGATATTTAAGTAAGCGCCTCGAAGATAATCATGTGACCGTGTATGGACGCTTGTCGCTATACTCAAATGTTATTATCGGGTATTTAAGCAAGCGCCTAGGAGATAACTGTTTTCGTCTGGTTTGTGATTCGCAACTGCCAAAAAAGAAGAGGAAATTAACCACGTTTTGTTACGCCAAAAGGCCAGGAAAGGTGAAAAGGCTGACAGCGACGCGGGGATTGACCGAAAAGCCCCCCAATAAAACCAAACTTAGCGAAAAGTCATGAATTGTCGGTACTTTGTCGCAAACCAAAAATTCTCGGTCCGATTCTACGGCATCTGTCAGAACCGTCAAAAAATAGGAAACGGAGTTGAACACCAAACTTTTGTATGCAACAACAGAGAATAATGGCAATGTTGAATTCAAAGTGTAGTGTGATGTTTGTAAAGAATTCGCCAGCGATAAAACATCAACTGTAGGCATTACAGTATTTTATTTTTTATTTACTAAGCAACAGTTTGCACCCTGCCCATATTACTTGCTAGATCTTCCATGCTTTGGTCACGTGTGCAACATACACTACCATCGAAAAATGTCAGTGCACATATATATTTTCAAGAGAAAAACATCTATTCTGTGTAGGATTCGAGCCTATGAACCCCTGCTTGCAAGTTTGGTCTTCTACCCAACTTGACTTACCAGGCACTTGGCTACTCAGTCGCATTGAATGGCTTAGAATAATGACTGTTACACTCCTCCCCACTTTACATTTTGAAAGTATAAACTTAGGTTGGGAGGAGTGTAGTTACTTACTACTAATGATTCAAGGCTTTTGAGTAACCAGGAGCTTAGTTAGCCCAGCTGGGTATATGATTTATTTATGTAAGAATTAAAAACAAAATATAAACGTTTATAGTTTATTCTTATCTCAGTGCACTTGACAAACAATGAACATAATGCTACAACAAAACTATTTGTTTATTTGGTAACTTACATGAAATAAAACAGCCTTTAAATAACTGCTAGTGGAACCCACCATTTTGCTAGTTGAAAAAAATGGCACTAGCAAAAACTTGCTAGTGGCAAAAAAAGTTCGATCCCTGTATACATTGGATATGCTTCTATATAACATATATTAATATTAATGTGTAAAAATAGTTCTATGAGTATGTAATGGTGTATAAAATTGCATATATATGTCTTAAATTTCTGAGAGTATGTACAGACGCCTAACACTAGTTTAAATCAGACATTCGAAGATGGTTTTAGAAAACTATCATGATACTAATTCACATCATGTTAATTGCAGACACAGTATTGGTATATATGCAGCAGGACTAAAACTTAAAATTATCTGTGAATGGAGTGTGTGTTGTGTAACCTATGTAACGTATGTATCGCTTTACATATATAGGGCATTGTCAACTTTTTAAACATTCATGAATTAAACGCAGTTACATTTATTTGTTCAAAACATTGTCTAATAGTTAAAGAATAAACATCAAACATACAAAAACATCCATAAAGTACATTTAACACATGTTCCAACGGGTGATAGTAACGCAAGTATCACCGACAGTAAATCATCAGCCTTACATCTTCTGAGATTGAAACAAAACTTCGATGTTTTCTTTCTCATCAGGATTTAACTTAAAGAGCCGCATTGACTTTCCAGATGGCTGTAGTGTTTTCACTTCACACAAGATGTCATCAGCATCGCACCAAACACAATCTTTTGTTTGAGGCCGCTTGAACATCTGTTTGGCATTTTCCATGAAATTTATTTGAACGTCCCCATCATCATCATCTTTGGCTTCAATTTTTCCAATGTACCACGCTTTTTCGTACATCGCTGCCACAAAACTACCAACTTCTATATCATTTAGCACGGACATGTTCTCTTTGTTAGAATCAACTGCCTCTGTAGAAATCTCTGCAACTCTTTCACAAATGCAATCACTTTTAACCTGTTCATTTGGTTTTGTTGAAGTACATGGTGTCAAACTGTTAGTTCCCATATCGGCAATGCATTTGAACTCCTCCCCCTTTCATGTGTCACAATACGACCCAGATATACATACTTGGCAGTAGCATGATGTTTCTCTTGTCATAATCACATCAGCATCGCCAGTAGCGCCGACTGCGTGAAGTTTCATTCAGTGGTTTGGTTTTGATCAAATTCATTTCATCATGCTTTCGTTTGGTCTCTTGCATGTTCACATACAGAAACTTCACCGACATACTGGAGTTCTTTCCCCATTTGTAAAAATCTTCGGCATTCTGGATCTGAACATGACCTTGTCTTATGGCCATGTCCGCCATTCTCTTTGTAGTTCCACCAAGGCCGTCGCATGGTCCTTTACCATGGCCCACCTCAAAATAGTTCCACCGCGCTCCCAAATTGTAAAGTGTATGGTGTTTAGCCAGCATGTGGAAGATGTATCTATTCCTGTATTGCGACGAAGGCGATTCTGTCCAGTAGTGTATGCATCGTAAGCTGTGATTTTGAATTTTAAGTTCTGGTATTATTCGATCTAGAAATGCACGTACAGTGCTGGAACTATGCGCCATCTCATCACTGATGACAACATAACTTTTATGTTTCAACTCGCCATTTTCTTTGTAATATGCTACTGCTGGATGAATGGTCACCATTGTCTGATTCCAGTACGCCATTTGTACTTCATTTAAAGACCTTTAACTATAGTTTTCTGCAAAATCCATTTGCAGCATAATTTCGTTTTCTGGACGCTTTTCCTTCAACAACCTAACTTGCTGGTATTGTTGTCTAACTCGTTGAACATGCTGTTCAAACACGCCAGTATGTTTCTTTAGATCTTGTCTGAACTTTTGAACCTCTTCTTCCTTTTCAATGATTTTTATCTTTGTCTTCCCATTTCCAATATCAACCTTTTGCCATACACGGTATAACATTTTATCAGGCAGATTTTGCAAAAGCTGATCCATATCATCTTTGTGTAAAAGAAGGTTTTCTGGGTTTTCACTGATACATACACCTGCTTTTCTCAATGACTGCACTTTCAAGGCCATGTTCTGATGGTGTATACATTGGCACGTATTCCTTGATATGAAGGAAGCTAGTAATTTATTTTAATGTTTGTAGGTCTCAAACCTGACTTGCATGTGCTATCCATGGGATATCTCTTTATTTATTGAAAATGCCACTCCTGTGTAAAATACATATTTAGAGCTTCATACATATTTTTGGTACCACCGTAGAGGTGTCTCCCTGTATATTTATGGGGCTAGCCTTTTGGTGAATGTGAATTTTTATTTATAGGACCACTGGTGGGAGGCACTGTATTTAATTGTTGGAGTCAATGATCTTGAGGTCCAACTGTGACAACATCTACATACCTGCAGCAGCCGTCCTACTGACTTGTACATGTACATTAATAGCCGGTAAGAATTGTACCCAAAGAATCTCAGAAACAACATTACTGCAAAAAGAAGCATGACTTGTTTTGAAAATTTGTACTTCAAATTCTACCATACTGATTTTCATCTCTTCTTGTTTTCAAAGATGTTTTCATTGTTTGCATGCACGTGCTGGTAAATATCTTTGATTTTGTGCAAAGATGTCATTGTGGCACAGCAATGCATATGAATAGTAGTGAAAATGATGCTCAATACAGCCTTGTATTTTGGACACGAAATTTCTATTTGGAAGATTTCTGAAAGCTTATCATTACAACCTGGTTTCGTCACATAGCAGCATTTCTAGTTTATAAATAATACCCTACTATGTTTTTCATTTTATAAGAATATTGCATATTGATCCAATATGATTGGTATCTTTTCCTTACAGACAAATTGAACTGTGTCATCTTGGAAGCGTGTGTCAACAGAATTCTATCCAACCGCCAGTTGGTGACATTGCCAGAATTAAAACTGCATTGGGCCACTCACAGGAACCTCCTTATTTATGGTACCTTATTTATTTATGGAGCCATCGTTTTTAGAGATATGTCTGTTTTTATTAGCTCACTGTCTATTGCCCAGATTAATTTCTGGAGCCACTCACGGTAAATCTCACAGGAACCTCCTTATTATTTTATAGTACCTTATTTATTTATTTATGGAGCCATCGTTTTAAGAGATATGTCTGTTTTTATTAGCTTACAAATTGCTCAAGGTGAGCTACCGTGTTCGGTCTTTGTCTGTCTATTGCCCACATTAATTTCTGGAGCCACTCACGGTAAATCCCTGTAATAATTTTAGGGGCCGCCCTCGGGTGTAAAATACATATTTATTCATAGGACCAGCTTATTATTTACTTATGGGTGTACCCAAGGGGTATCCCCATATATTAATTGATGGTGCCACTCATGGCATTTACTCAAAGAAATCCTTTGACTATGGATTGAGCCGCGGAGTATTGCCCAGTTTAATTTCTGGTGCCACTCACGGTAAATCTCCATAATAATTTTAGGGGCCCTCCTCAGGTGTAAAATACATATTTATTTATAGGTGCCACTTGTGGGATTTACTCAAAGAAATCCTTTGACTATGGATTGAGCCGCGGAGTATTGCCCAGATTAATTTCTGGTGCCACTCACGGTAAATCTCCATAATAATTTTAGCGGCCCTCCTCAGGTGTAAAATACATATTTATTTATAGGTGCCACTTTTGGGATTTACTCAAAGAAATCCTTTGACTATGGATTGAGCCGCGGAGTATTGCCCAGATTAATTTCTGGTGCCACTCACGGTAAATCTCCATAATAATTTTAGGGGCCCTCCTCGCGTGTAAAATACATATTTATTCATAGGTGCCACTCGTGGGATTTACTCAAATAATCCATTCACTATGGATTGAGCCGCGGAGTATCGCCCAGATTAATTTCTGGAGCCACTCACGGTTAATGGTCGGTAGGTCCTCAAACTTGCCTTGGAGGTTTGGTCTGACCAGTAGATGACCCCTTTTGATTTTGGGGCATTCAGGTGGGGGGGGGGGCATAATGTTTAACAAACATCTCTTGTTAACTTGCATGTGCTATCCATGGGATATCTCTTTATTTATTAGAAATGCCACTCCTGTGTAAAATACATATTTAGAGCTTCATACATATTTTTGGTACCACCGTAGAGGTGTCTCCCTGTATATTTATGGGGCTAGCCTTTTGGTGAATGTGAATTTTTATTTATAGGACCACTGGTGGGAGGCGCTGTATTTAATTGTTGGAGTCAATGATCTTGAGGTCCAACTGTGACAACATCTACATACCTGCAGCAGCCGTCCTACTGACTTGTACATTAATAGCCGGTAAGAATTGTACCCAAAGAATCTCAGAAACAACATTACTGCAAAAAGAAGCATGACTTGTTTTGAAAATTTGTACTTCAAATTCTACCATACTGATTTTCATCTCTTCTTGTTTTCAAAAATGTTTTCATTGTTTGCATGCATGTGCTGGTAAATATCTTTGATTTTGTGCAAAGATGTCATTGTGGCACAGCAATGCATATGAATAGTAGTGAAAATGATGCTCAATACAGCCTTGTATTTTGGACACGAAATTTCTATTTGGAAGATTTCTGAAAGCTTATCATTACAACCTGGTTTCGTCACATAGCAGCATTTCTAGTTTATAAATAATACCCTACTATGTTTTTCATTTTATAAGAATATTGCATATTGATCCAATATGATTGGTATCTTTTCCTTACAGACAAATTGAACTGTGTCATCTTGGAAGCGTGTGTCAACAGAATTCTATCCAACCGCCAGTCGGTGACATTGCCAGAATTAAAACTGCATTGGGCCACTCACAGGAACCTCCTTATTTATGGTACCTTATTTATTTATGGAGCCATCGTTTTTAGAGATATGTCTGTTTTTATTAGCTCACTGTCTATTGCCCAGATTAATTTCTGGAGCCACTCACGGTAAATCTCACAGGAACCTCCTTATTTATAGTACCTTATTTATTTATTTATGGAGCCATCGTTTTAAGAGATATGTCTGTTTTTATTAGCTCACAAATTGCTCAAGGTGAGCTACCGTGTTCGGTCTTTGTCTGTCTATTGCCCACATTAATTTCTGGAGCCACTCACGGTAAATCTCTGTAATAATTTTAGGGGCCGCCCTCGGGTGTAAAATACATATTTATTCATAGGACCAGCTTATTATTTACTTATGGGTGTACCCAAGGGGTATCCCCATATATTAATTGATGGTGCCACTCATGGCATTTACTCAAAGAAATCCTTTGACTATGGATTGAGCCGCGGAGTATTGCCCAGTTTAATTTCTGGTGCCACTCACGGTAAATCTCCATAATAATTTTAGGGGCCCTCCTCGGGTGTAAAATACATATTTATTTATAGGTGCCACTCGTGGGATTTACTCAAAGAAATCCTTTGACTATGGATTGAGCCGCGGAGTATTGCCCAGATTAATTTCTGGTGCCACTCACGGTAAATCTCCATAATAATTTTAGGGGCCCTCCTCGGGTGTAAAATACATATTTATTTATAGGTGCCACTCGTGGGATTTACTCAAAGAAATCCTTTGACTATGGATTGAGCCGCGGAGTATTGCCCAGATTAATTTCTGGTGCCACTCACATTAAATCTCCATAATAATTTTAGGGGTCCTCCTCGCGTGTAAAATACATATTTATTTATAGGTGCCACTTTTGGGATTTACTCAAAGAAATCCTTTGACTATGGATTGAGCCGCGGAGTATTGCCCAGATTAATTTCTGGTGCCACTCACGGTAAATCTCCATAATAATTTTAGGGGCCCTCCTCGCGTGTAAAATACATATTTATTCATAGGTGCCACTCGTGGGATTTACTCAAATAATCCATTCACTATGGATTGAGCCGCGGAGTATCGCCCAGATTAATTTCTGGAGCCACTCACGGTTAATGGACGGTAGGTCCTCAAACTTGCCTTGGAGGTTTGGTCTGACCAGTAGATGACCCCTTTTGATTTTGGGGCATTCAGGTGGGGGGGGGGCATAATGTTTAACAAACATCTCTTGTTAACTTGCATGTGCTATCCATGGGATATCTCTTTATTTATTGAAAATGCCACTCCTGTGTAAAATACATATTTAGAGCTTCATACATATTTTTGGTACCACCGTAGAGGTGTCTCCCTGTATATTTATGGGGCTAGCCTTTTGGTGAATGTGAATTTTTATTTATAGGACCACTGGTGGGAGGCGCTGTATTTAATTGTTGGAGTCAATGATCTTGAGGTCCAACTGTGACAACATCTACATACCTGCAGCAGCCGTCCTACTGACTTGTACATTAATAGCCGGTAAGAATTGTACCCAAAGAATCTCAGAAACAACATTACTGCAAAAAGAAGCATGACTTGTTTTGAAAATTTGTACTTCAAATTCTACCATACTGATTTTCATCTCTTCTTGTTTTCAAAGATGTTTTCATTGTTTGCATGCATGTGCTGGTAAATATCTTTGATTTTGTGCAAAGATGTCATTGTGGCACAGCAATGCATATGAATAGTAGTGAAAATGATGCTCAATACAGCCTTGTATTTTGGACACGAAATTTCTATTTGGAAGATTTCTGAAAGCTTATCATTACAACCTGGTTTCGTCACATAGCAGAATTTCTAGTTTATAAATAATACCCTACTATGTTTTTCATTTTATAAGAATATTGCATATTGATCCAATATGATTGGTATCTTTTCCTTACAGACAAATTGAACTGTGTCATCTTGGAAGCGTGTGTCAACAGAATTCTATCCAACCGCCAGTCGGTGACATTGCCAGAATTAAAACTGCATTGGGCCACTCACAGGAAGCTCCTTATTTATGGTACCTTATTTATTTATGGAGCCATCGTTTTTAGAGATATGTCTGTTTTTATTAGCTCACTGTCTATTGCCCAGATTAATTTCTGGAGCCACTCACGGTAAATCTCACAGGAACCTCCTTATTTATAGTACCTTATTTATTTATTTATGGAGCCATCGTTTTAAGAGATATGTCTGTTTTTATTAGCTCACAAATTGCTCAAGGTGAGCTACCGTGTTCGGTCTTTGTCTGTCTATTGCCCACATTAATTTCTGGAGCCACTCACGGTAAATCTCTGTAATAATTTTAGGGGCCGCCCTCGGGTGTAAAATACATATTTATTCATAGGACCAGCTTATTATTTACTTATGGGTGTACCCAAGGGGTATCCCCATATATTAATTGATGGTGCCACTCATGGCATTTACTCAAAGAAATCCTTTGACTATGGATTGAGCCGCGGAGTATTGCCCAGTTTAATTTCTGGTGCCACTCACGGTAAATCTCCATAATAATTTTAGGGGCCCTCCTCGGGTGTAAAATACATATTTATTTATAGGTGCCACTCGTGGGATTTACTCAAAGAAATCCTTTGACTATGGATTGAGCCGCGGAGTATTGCCCAGATTAATTTCTGGTGCCACTCACGGTAAATCTCCATAATAATTTTAGGGGCCCTCCTCGGGTGTAAAATACATATTTATTTATAGGTGCCACTCGTGGGATTTACTCAAAGAAATCCTTTGACTATGGATTGAGCCGCGGAGTATTGCCCAGATTAATTTCTGGTGCCACTCACGGTAAATCTCCATAATAATTTTAGGGGTCCTCCTCGCGTGTAAAATACATATTTATTTATAGGTGCCACTTTTGGGATTTACTCAAAGAAATCCTTTGACTATGGATTGAGCCGCGGAGTATTGCCCAGATTAATTTCTGGTGCCACTCACGGTAAATCTCCATAATAATTTTAGGGGCCCTCCTCGCGTGTAAAATACATATTTATTCATAGGTGCCACTCGTGGGATTTACTCAAATAATCCATTCACTATGGATTGAGCCGCGGAGTATCGCCCAGATTAATTTCTGGAGCCACTCACGGTTAATGGACGGTAGGTCCTCAAACTTGCCTTGGAGGTTTGGTCTGACCAGTAGATGACCCCTTTTGATTTTGGGGCATTCAGGTGGGGGGGGGGGGCATAATGTTTAACAAACATCTCTTGTTAACTTGCATGTGCTATCCATGGGATATCTCTTTATTTATTGAAAATGCCACTCCTGTGTAAAATACATATTTAGAGCTTCATACATATTTTTGGTACCACCGTAGAGGTGTCTCCCTGTATATTTATGGGGCTAGCCTTTTGGTGAATGTGAATTTTTATTTATAGGACCACTGGTGGGAGGCGCTGTATTTAATTGTTGGAGTCAATGATCTTGAGGTCCAACTGTGACAACATCTACATACCTGCAGCAGCCGTCCTACTGACTTGTACATTAATAGCCGGTAAGAATTGTACCCAAAGAATCTCAGAAACAACATTACTGCAAAAAGAAGCATGACTTGTTTTGAAAATTTGTACTTCAAATTCTACCATACTGATTTTCATCTCTTCTTGTTTTCAAAGATGTTTTCATTGTTTGCATGCATGTGCTGGTAAATATCTTTGATTTTGTGCAAAGATGTCATTGTGGCACAGCAATGCATATGAATAGTAGTGAAAATGATGCTCAATACAGCCTTGTATTTTGGACACGAAATTTCTATTTGGAAGATTTCTGAAAGCTTATCATTACAACCTGGTTTCGTCACATAGCAGCATTTCTAGTTTATAAATAATACCCTACTATGTTTTTCATTTTATAAGAATATTGCATATTGATCCAATATGATTGGTATCTTTTCCTTACAGACAAATTGAACTGTGTCATCTTGGAAGCGTGTGTCAACAGAATTCTATCCAACCGCCAGTCGGTGACATTGCCAGAATTAAAACTGCATTGGGCCACTCACAGGAAGCTCCTTATTTATGGTACCTTATTTATTTATGGAGCCATCGTTTTTAGAGATATGTCTGTTTTTATTAGCTCACTGTCTATTGCCCAGATTAATTTCTGGAGCCACTCACGGTAAATCTCACAGGAACCTCCTTATTTATAGTACCTTATTTATTTATTTATGGAGCCATCGTTTTAAGAGATATGTCTGTTTTTATTAGCTCACAAATTGCTCAAGGTGAGCTACCGTGTTCGGTCTTTGTCTGTCTATTGCCCACATTAATTTCTGGAGCCACTCACGTTAAATCTCTGTAATAATTTTAGGGGCCGCCCTCGGGTGTAAAATACATATTTATTCATAGGACCAGCTTATTATTTACTTATGGGTGTACCCAAGGGGTATCCCCATATATTAATTGATGGTGCCACTCATGGCATTTACTCAAAGAAATCCTTTGACTATGGATTGAGCCGCGGAGTATTGCCCAGATTAATTTCTGGTGCCACTCACGGTAAATCTCCATAATAATTTTAGGGGCCCTCCTCGGGTGTAAAATACATATTTATTTATAGGTGCCACTCGTGGGATTTACTCAAAGAAATCCTTTGACTATGGATTGAGCCGCGGAGTATTGCCCAGAATAATTTCTGGTGCCACTCACGGTAAAACTCCATAATAATTTTAGGGGCCCTCCTAGGGTGTAAAATACATATTTATTTATAGGTGCCACTCGTGGGATTTACTCAAAGAAATCCTTTGACTATGGATTGAGCCGCGGAGTATTGCCCAGATTAATTTCTGGAGCCACTCACGGTAAATCTCCATAATAATTTTAGGGGCCCTCCTCGGGTGTAAAATACATATTTATTTATAGGTGCCACTCGTGGGATTTACTCAAAGAAATCCTTTGACTATGGATTGAGCCGCGGAGTATTGCCCAGAATAATTTCTGGTGCCACTCACGGTAAATCTCCATAATAATTTTAGGGGCCCTCCTCGGGTGTAAAATACATATTTATTTATAGGTGCCACTCGTGGGATTTACTCAAATAAATCCTTTGACTATGGATTGAGCCGCGGAGTATTGCCCAGATTAATTTCTGGTGCCACTCACGGTAAATCTCCATAATAATTTTAGGGGCCCTCCTCGGGTGTAAAATACATATTTATTTATAGGTGCCACTCGTGGGATTTACTCAAAGAAATCCTTTGACTATGGATTGAGCCGCGGAGTATTGCCCAGATTAATTTCTGGTGCCACTCACGGTAAATCTCCATAATAATTTTAGGGGCCCTCCTCGCGTGTAAAATACATATTTATTCATAGGTGCCACTTTTGGGATTTACTCAAAGAAATCCTTTGACTATGGATTGAGCCGCGGAGTATTGCCCAGATTAATTTCTGGTGCCACTCACGGTAAATCTCCATAATAATTTTAGGGGCCCTCCTCGCGTGTAAAATACATATTTATTCATAGGTGCCACTCGTGGGATTTACTCAAATAATCCATTCACTATGGATTGAGCCGCGGAGTATCGCCCAGATTAATTTCTGGAGCCACTCACGGTTAATGGTCGGTAGGTCCTCAAACTTGCCTTGGAGGTTTGGTCTGACCAGTAGATGACCCCTTTTGATTTTGGGGCATTCAGGTGGGGGGGGGGGCATAATGTTTAACAAACATCTCTTGTTAACTTGCATGTGCTATCCATGGGATATCTCTTTATTTATTGAAAATGCCACTCCTGTGTAAAATACATATTTAGAGCTTCATACATATTTTTGGTACCACCGTAGAGGTGTCTCCCTGTATATTTATGGGGCTAGCCTTTTGGTGAATGTGAATTTTTATTTATAGGACCACTGGTGGGAGGCGCTGTATTTAATTGTTGGAGTCAATGATCTTGAGGTCCAACTGTGACAACATCTACATACCTGCAGCAGCCGTCCTACTGACTTGTACATTAATAGCCGGTAAGAATTGTACCCAAAGAATCTCAGAAACAACATTACTGCAAAAAGAAGCATGACTTGTTTTGAAAATTTGTACTTCAAATTCTACCATACTGATTTTCATCTCTTCTTGTTTTCAAAGATGTTTTCATTGTTTGCATGCATGTGCTGGTAAATATCTTTGATTTTGTGCAAAGATGTCATTGTGGCACAGCAATGCATATGAATAGTAGTGAAAATGATGCTCAATACAGCCTTGTATTTTGGACACGAAATTTCTATTTGGAAGATTTCTGAAAGCTTATCATTACAACCTGGTTTCGTCACATAGCAGCATTTCTAGTTTATAAATAATACCCTACTATGTTTTTCATTTTATAAGAATATTGCATATTGATCCAATATGATTGGTATCTTTTCCTTACAGACAAATTGAACTGTGTCATCTTGGAAGCGTGTGTCAACAGAATTCTATCCAACCGCCAGTCGGTGACATTGCCAGAATTAAAACTGCATTGGGCCACTCACAGGAACCTCCTTATTTATGGTACCTTATTTATTTATGGAGCCATCGTTTTTAGAGATATGTCTGTTTTTATTAGCTCACTGTCTATTGCCCAGATTAATTTCTGGAGCCACTCACGGTAAATCTCACAGGAACCTCCTTATTTATAGTACCTTATTTATTTATTTATGGAGCCATCGTTTTAAGAGATATGTCTGTTTTTATTAGCTCACAAATTGCTCAAGGTGAGCTACCGTGTTCGGTCTTTGTCTGTCTATTGCCCACATTAATTTCTGGAGCCACTCACGGTAAATCTCTGTAATAATTTTAGGGGCCGCCCTCGGGTGTAAAATACATATTTATTCATAGGACCAGCTTATTATTTACTTATGGGTGTACCCAAGGGGTATCCCCATATATTAATTGATGGTGCCACTCATGGCATTTACTCAAAGAAATCCTTTGACTATGGATTGAGCCGCGGAGTATTGCCCAGTTTAATTTCTGGTGCCACTCACGGTAAATCTCCATAATAATTTTAGGGGCCCTCCTCGGGTGTAAATACATATTTATTTATAGGTGCCACTCGTGGGATTTACTCAAAGAAATCCTTTGACTATGGATTGAGCCGCGGAGTATTGCCCAGAATAATTTCTGGTGCCACTCACGGTAAATCTCCATAATAATTTTAGGGGCCCTCCTAGGGTGTAAAATACATATTTATTTATAGGTGCCACTCGTGGGATTTACTCAAAGAAATCCTTTGACTATGGATTGAGCCGCGGAGTATTGCCCAGAATAATTTCTGGTGCCACTCACGGTAAATCTCCATAATAATTTTAGGGGCCCTCCTCGGGTGTAAAATACATATTTATTTATAGGTGCCACTCGTGGGATTTACTCAAAGAAATCCTTTGACTATGGATTGAGCCGCGGAGTATTGCCCAGAATAATTTCTGGTGCCACTCACGGTAAATCTCCATAATAATTTTAGGGGCCCTCCTCGGGTGTAAAATACATATTTATTTATAGGTGCCACTCGTGGGATTTACTCAAATAAATCCTTTGACTATGGATTGAGCCGCAGAGTATTGCCCAGATTAATTTCTGGTGCCACTCACGGTAAATCTCCATAATAATGTTAGGGGCCCTCCTCGGGTGTAAAATACATATTTATTTATAGGTGCCACTCGTGGGATTTACTCAAAGAAATCCTTTGACTATAGGTTTGAGCCGCGGAGTATTGCCCAGATTAATTTCTGGTGCCACTCACGGTAAATCTCCATAATAATTTTAGGGGCCCTCCTCGCGTGTAAAATACATATTTATTTATAGGTGCCACTTTTGGGATTTACTCAAAGAAATCCTTTGACTATGGATTGAGCCGCGGAGTATTGCCCAGATTAATTTCTGGTGCCACTCACGGTAAATCTCCATAATAATTTTAGGGGCCCTCCTCGCGTGTAAAATACATATTTATTCATAGGTGCCACTCGTGGGATTTACTCAAATAATCCATTCACTATGGATTGAGCCGCGGAGTATCGCCCAGATTAATTTCTGGAGCCACTCACGGTTAATGGACGGTAGGTCCTCAAACTTGCCTTGGATGTTTGGTCTGACCAGTAGATGACCCCTTTTGATTTTGGGGCATTCAGGTGGGGGTGGGGGTGGGGGGGGGGCATAATGTTTAACAAACATCTCTTGTTAACTTGCATGTGCTATCCATGGGATATCTCTTTATTTATTGAAAATGCCACTCCTGTGTAAAATACATATTTAGAGCTTCATACATATTTTTGGTACCACCGTAGAGGTGTCTCCCTGTATATTTATGGGGCTAGCCTTTTGGTGAATGTGAATTTTTATTTATAGGACCACTGGTGGGAGGCGCTGTATTTAATTGTTGGAGTCAATGATCTTGAGGTCCAACTGTGACAACATCTACATACCTGCAGCAGCCGTCCTACTGACTTGTACATTAATAGCCGGTAAGAATTGTACCCAAAGAATCTCAGAAACAACATTACTGCAAAAAGAAGCATGACTTGTTTTGAAAATTTGTACTTCAAATTCTACCATACTGATTTTCATCTCTTCTTGTTTTCAAAGATGTTTTCATTGTTTGCATGCATGTGCTGGTAAATATCTTTGATTTTGTGCAAAGATGTCATTGTGGCACAGCAATGCATATGAATAGTAGTGAAAATGATGCTCAATACAGCCTTGTATTTTGGACACGAAATTTCTATTTGGAAGATTTCTGAAAGCTTATCATTACAACCTGGTTTCGTCACATAGCAGCATTTCTAGTTTATAAATAATACCCTACTATGTTTTTCATTTTATAAGAATATTGCATATTGATCCAATATGATTGGTATCTTTTCCTTACAGACAAATTGAACTGTGTCATCTTGGAAGCGTGTGTCAACAGAATTCTATCCAACCGCCAGTCGGTGACATTGCCAGAATTAAAACTGCATTGGGCCACTCACAGGAAGCTCCTTATTTATGGTACCTTATTTATTTATGGAGCCATCGTTTTTAGAGATATGTCTGTTTTTATTAGCTCACTGTCTATTGCCCAGATTAATTTCTGGAGCCACTCACGGTAAATCTCACAGGAACCTCCTTATTTATAGTACCTTATTTATTTATTTATGGAGCCATCGTTTTAAGAGATATGTCTGTTTTTATTAGCTCACAAATTGCTCAAGGTGAGCTACCGTGTTCGGTCTTTGTCTGTCTATTGCCCACATTAATTTCTGGAGCCACTCACGGTAAATCTCTGTAATAATTTTAGGGGCCGCCCTCGGGTGTAAAATACATATTTATTCATAGGACCAGCTTATTATTTACTTATGGGTGTACCCAAGGGGTATCCCCATATATTAATTGATGGTGCCACTCATGGCATTTACTCAAAGAAATCCTTTGACTATGGATTGAGCCGCGGAGTATTGCCCAGTTTAATTTCTGGTGCCACTCACGGTAAATCTCCATAATAATTTTAGGGGCCCTCCTCGGGTGTAAAATACATATTTATTTATAGGTGCCACTCGTGGGATTTACTCAAAGAAATCCTTTGACTATGGATTGAGCCGCGGAGTATTGCCCAGAATAATTTCTGGTGCCACTCACGGTAAATCTCCATAATAATTTTAGGGGCCCTCCTAGGGTGTAAAATACATATTTATTTATAGGTGCCACTCGTGGGATTTACTCAAAGAAATCCTTTGACTATGGATTGAGCCGCGGAGTATTGCCCAGATTAATTTCTGGTGCCACTCACGGTAAATCTCCATAATAATTTTAGGGGCCCTCCTCGGGTGTAAAATACATATTTATTTATAGGTGCCACTCGTGGGATTTACTCAAAGAAATCCTTTGACTATGGATTGAGCCGCGGAGTATTGCCCAGAATAATTTCTGGTGCCACTCACGGTAAATCTCCATAATAATTTTAGGGGCCCTCCTCGGGTGTAAAATACATATTTATTTATAGGTGCCACTCGTGGGATTTACTCAAATAAATCCTTTGACTATGGATTGAGCCGCGGAGTATTGCCCAGATTAATTTCTGGTGCCACTCACGGTAAATCTCCATAATAATTTTAGGGGCCCTCCTCGGGTGTAAAATACATATTTATTTATAGGTGCCACTCGTGGGATTTACTCAAAGAAATCCTTTGACTATGGATTGAGCCGCGGAGTATTGCCCAGATTAATTTCTGGTGCCACTCACGGTAAATCTCCATAATAATTTTAGGGGTCCTCCTCGCGTGTAAAATACATATTTATTTATAGGTGCCACTTTTGGGATTTACTCAAAGAAATCCTTTGACTATGGATTGAGCCGCGGAGTATTGCCCAGATTAATTTCTGGTGCCACTCACGGTAAATCTCCATAATAATTTTAGGGGCCCTCCTCGCGTGTAAAATACATATTTATTCATAGGTGCCACTCGTGGGATTTACTCAAATAATCCATTCACTATGGATTGAGCCGCGGAGTATCGCCCAGATTAATTTCTGGAGCCACTCACGGTTAATGGACGGTAGGTCCTCAAACTTGCCTTGGAGGTTTGGTCTGACCAGTAGATGACCCCTTTTGATTTTGGGGCATTCAGGTGGGGGGGGGGGGGCATAATGTTTAACAAACATCTCTTGTTAACTTGCATGTGCTATCCATGGGATATCTCTTTATTTATTGAAAATGCCACTCCTGTGTAAAATACATATTTAGAGCTTCATACATATTTTTGGTACCACCGTAGAGGTGTCTCCCTGTATATTTATGGGGCTAGCCTTTTGGTGAATGTGAATTTTTATTTATAGGACCACTGGTGGGAGGCGCTGTATTTAATTGTTGGAGTCAATGATCTTGAGGTCCAACTGTGACAACATCTACATACCTGCAGCAGCCGTCCTACTGACTTGTACATTAATAGCCGGTAAGAATTGTACCCAAAGAATCTCAGAAACAACATTACTGCAAAAAGAAGCATGACTTGTTTTGAAAATTTGTACTTCAAATTCTACCATACTGATTTTCATCTCTTCTTGTTTTCAAAGATGTTTTCATTGTTTGCATGCATGTGCTGGTAAATATCTTTGATTTTGTGCAAAGATGTCATTGTGGCACAGCAATGCATATGAATAGTCAGTGAAAATGATGCTCAATACAGCCTTGTATTTTGGACACGAAATTTCTATTTGGAAGATTTCTGAAAGCTTATCATTACAACCTGGTTTCGTCACATAGCAGCATTTCTAGTTTATAAATAATACCCTACTATGTTTTTCATTTTATAAGAATATTGCATATTGATCCAATATGATTGGTATCTTTTCCTTACAGACAAATTGAACTGTGTCATCTTGGAAGCGTGTGTCAACAGAATTCTATCCAACCGCCAGTCGGTGACATTGCCAGAATTAAAACTGCATTGGGCCACTCACAGGAAGCTCCTTATTTATGGTACCTTATTTATTTATGGAGCCATCGTTTTTAGAGATATGTCTGTTTTTATTAGCTCACTGTCTATTGCCCAGATTAATTTCTGGAGCCACTCACGGTAAATCTCACAGGAACCTCCTTATTTATAGTACCTTATTTATTTATTTATGGAGCCATCGTTTTAAGAGATATGTCTGTTTTTATTAGCTCACAAATTGCTCAAGGTGAGCTACAGTGTTCGGTCTTTGTCTGTCTATTGCCCACATTAATTTCTGGAGCCACTCACGGTAAATCTCTGTAATAATTTTAGGGGCCGCCCTCGGGTGTAAAATACATATTTATTCATAGGACCAGCTTATTATTTACTTATGGGTGTATCCAAGGGGTAATCCCCATATATTAATTGATGGTGCCACTCATGGCATTTACTCAAAGAAATCCTTTGACTATGGATTGAGCCGCGGAGTATTGCCCAGTTTAATTTCTGGTGCCACTCACGGTAAATCTCCATAATAATTTTAGGGGCCCTCCTCAGGTGTAAAATACATATTTATTTATAGGTGCCACTCGTGGGATTTACTCAAAGAAATCCTTTGACTATGGATTGAGCCGCGGAGTATTGCCCAGAATAATTTCTGGTGCCACTCACGGTAAATCTCCATAATAATTTTAGGGGCCCTCCTCGGATGTAAAATACGTATTTATTTATAGGTGCCACTCGTGGGATTTACTCAAAGAAATCCTTTGACTATGGATTGAGCCGCGGAGTATTGCCCAGATTAATTTCTGATGCCACTCACGGTAAATCTCCATAATAATTTTAGGGGCCCTCCTCGGGTGTAAAATACATATTTATTTATAGGTGCCACTCGTGGGATTTACTCAAAGAAATCCTTTGACTATGGATTGAGCCGCGGAGTATTGCCCAGATTAATTTCTGGTGCCACTCACGGTAAATCTCCATAATAATTTTAGGGGCCCTCCTCGGGTGTAAAATACATATTTATTTATAGGTGCCACTCGTGGGATTTACTCAAAGAAATCCTTTGACTATGGATTGAGCCGCGGAGTATTGCCCAGAATAATTTCTGGTGCCACTCACGGTAAATCTCCATAATAATTTTAGGGGTCCTCCTCGCGTGTAAAATACATATTTATTTATAGGTGCCACTTTTGGGATTTACTCAAAGAAATCCTTTGACTATGGATTGAGCCGCGGAGTATTGCCCAGATTAATTTCTGGTGCCACTCACGGTAAATCTCCATAATAATTTTAGGGGCCCTCCTCGCGTGTAAAATACATATTTATTCATAGGTGCCACTCGTGGGATTTACTCAAATAATCCATTCACTATGGATTGAGCCGCGGAGTATCGCCCAGATTAATTTCTGGAGCCACTCACGGTTAATGGACGGTAGGTCCTCAAACTTGCCTTGGAGGTTTGGTCTGACCAGTAGATGACCCCTTTTGATTTTGGGGCATTCAGGTGGGGGGGGGGGGCATAATGTTTAACAAACATCTCTTGTTAACTTGCATGTGCTATCCATGGGATATCTCTTTATTTATTGAAAATGCCACTCCTGTGTAAAATACATATTTAGAGCTTCATACATATTTTTGGTACCACCGTAGAGGTGTCTCCCTGTATATTTATGGGGCTAGCCTTTTGGTGAATGTGAATTTTTATTTATAGGACCACTGGTGGGAGGCGCTGTATTTAATTGTTGGAGTCAATGATCTTGAGGTCCAACTGTGACAACATCTACATACCTGCAGCAGCCGTCCTACTGACTTGTACATTAATAGCCGGTAAGAATTGTACCCAAAGAATCTCAGAAACAACATTACTGCAAAAAGAAGCATGACTTGTTTTGAAAATTTGTACTTCAAATTCTACCATACTGATTTTCATCTCTTCTTGTTTTCAAAGATGTTTTCATTGTTTGCATGCATGTGCTGGTAAATATCTTTGATTTTGTGCAAAGATGTCATTGTGGCACAGCAATGCATATGAATAGCAGTGAAAATGATGCTCAATACAGCCTTGTATTTTGGACACGAAATTTCTATTTGGAAGATTTCTGAAAGCTTATCATTACAACCTGGTTTCGTCACATAGCAGCATTTCTAGTTTATAAATAATACCCTACTATGTTTTTCATTTTATAAGAATATTGCATATTGATCCAATATGATTGGTATCTTTTCCTTACAGACAAATTGAACTGTGTCATCTTGGAAGCGTGTGTCAACAGAATTCTATCCAACCGCCAGTCGGTGACATTGCCAGAATTAAAACTGCATTGGGCCACTCACAGGAAGCTCCTTATTTATGGTACCTTATTTATTTATGGAGCCATCGTTTTTAGAGATATGTCTGTTTTTATTAGCTCACTGTCTATTGCCCAGATTAATTTCTGGAGCCACTCACGGTAAATCTCACAGGAACCTCCTTATTTATAGTACCTTATTTATTTATTTATGGAGCCATCGTTTTAAGAGATATGTCTGTTTTTATTAGCTCACAAATTGCTCAAGGTGAGCTACCGTGTTCGGTCTTTGTCTGTCTATTGCCCACATTAATTTCTGGAGCCACTCACGGTAAATCTCTGTAATAATTTTAGGGGCCGCCCTCGGGTGTAAAATACATATTTATTCATAGGACCAGCTTATTATTTACTTATGGGTGTACCCAAGGGGTATCCCCATATATTAATTGATGGTGCCACTCATGGCATTTACTCAAAGAAATCCTTTGACTATGGATTGAGCCGCGGAGTATTGCCCAGTTTAATTTCTGGTGCCACTCACGGTAAATCTCCATAATAATTTTAGGGGCCCTCCTCGGGTGTAAAATACATATTTATTTATAGGTGCCACTCGTGGGATTTACTCAAAGAAATCCTTTGACTATGGATTGAGCCGCGGAGTATTGCCCAGAATAATTTCTGGTGCCACTCACGGTAAATCTCCATAATAATTTTAGGGGCCCTCCTAGGGTGTAAAATACATATTTAGTTATAGGTGCCACTCGTGGGATTTACTCAAAGAAATCCTTTGACTATGGATTGAGCCGCGGAGTATTGCCCAGATTAATTTCTGGTGCCACTCACGGTAAATCTCCATAATAATTTTAGGGGCCCTCCTCGGGTGTAAAATACATATTTATTTATAGGTGCCACTCGTGGGATTTACTCAAAGAAATCCTTTGACTATGGATTGAGCCGCGGAGTATTGCCCAGAATAATTTCTGGTGCCACTCACGGTAAATCTCCATAATAATTTTAGGGGCCCTCCTCGGGTGTAAAATACATATTTATTTATAGGTGCCACTCGTGGGATTTACTCAAATAAATCCTTTGACTATGGATTGAGCCGCGGAGTATTGCCCAGATTAATTTCTGGTGCCACTCACGGTAAATCTCCATAATAATTTTAGGGGCCCTCCTCGGGTGTAAAATACATATTTATTTATAGGTGCCACTCGTGGGATTTACTCAAAGAAATCCTTTGACTATGGATTGAGCCGCGGAGTATTGCCCAGATTAATTTCTGGTGCCACTCACGGTAAATCTCCATAATAATTTTAGGGGTCCTCCTCGCGTGTAAAATACATATTTATTTATAGGTGCCACTTTTGGGATTTACTCAAAGAAATCCTTTGACTATGGATTGAGCCGCGGAGTATTGCCCAGATTAATTTCTGGTGCCACTCACGGTAAATCTCCATAATAATTTTAGGGGCCCTCCTCGCGTGTAAAATACATATTTATTCATAGGTGCCACTCGTGGGATTTACTCAAATAATCCATTCACTATGGATTGAGCCGCGGAGTATCGCCCAGATTAATTTCTGGAGCCACTCACGGTTAATGGACGGTAGGTCCTCAAACTTGCCTTGGAGGTTTGGTCTGACCAGTAGATGACCCCTTTTGATTTTGGGGCATTCAGGTGGGGGGGGGGGGCATAATGTTTAACAAACATCTCTTGTTAACTTGCATGTGCTATCCATGGGATATCTCTTTATTTATTGAAAATGCCACTCCTGTGTAAAATACATATTTAGAGCTTCATACATATTTTTGGTACCACCGTAGAGGTGTCTCCCTGTATATTTATGGGGCTAGCCTTTTGGTGAATGTGAATTTTTATTTATAGGACCACTGGTGGGAGGCGCTGTATTTAATTGTTGGAGTCAATGATCTTGAGGTCCAACTGTGACAACATCTACATACCTGCAGCAGCCGTCCTACTGACTTGTACATTAATAGCCGGTAAGAATTGTACCCAAAGAATCTCAGAAACAACATTACTGCAAAAAGAAGCATGACTTGTTTTGAAAATTTGTACTTCAAATTCTACCATACTGATTTTCATCTCTTCTTGTTTTCAAAGATGTTTTCATTGTTTGCATGCATGTGCTGGTAAATATCTTTGATTTTGTGCAAAGATGTCATTGTGGCACAGCAATGCATATGAATAGCAGTGAAAATGATGCTCAATACAGCCTTGTATTTTGGACACGAAATTTCTATTTGGAAGATTTCTGAAAGCTTATCATTACAACCTGGTTTCGTCACATAGCAGCATTTCTAGTTTATAAATAATACCCTACTATGTTTTTCATTTTATAAGAATATTGCATATTGATCCAATATGATTGGTATCTTTTCCTTACAGACAAATTGAACTGTGTCATCTTGGAAGCGTGTGTCAACAGAATTCTATCCAACCGCCAGTCGGTGACATTGCCAGAATTAAAACTGCATTGGGCCACTCACAGGAAGCTCCTTATTTATGGTACCTTATTTATTTATGGAGCCATCGTTTTTAGAGATATGTCTGTTTTTATTAGCTCACTGTCTATTGCCCAGATTAATTTCTGGAGCCACTCACGGTAAATCTCACAGGAACCTCCTTATTTATAGTACCTTATTTATTTATTTATGGAGCCATCGTTTTAAGAGATATGTCTGTTTTTATTAGCTCACAAATTGCTCAAGGTGAGCTACAGTGTTCGGTCTTTGTCTGTCTATTGCCCACATTAATTTCTGGAGCCACTCACGGTAAATCTCTGTAATAATTTTAGGGGCCGCCCTCGGGTGTAAAATACATATTTATTCATAGGACCAGCTTATTATTTACTTATGGGTGTATCCAAGGGGAACCCCCATATATTAATTGATGGTGCCACTCATGGCATTTACTCAAAGAAATCCTTTGACTATGGATTGAGCCGCGGAGTATTGCCCAGTTTAATTTCTGGTGCCACTCACGGTAAATCTCCATAATAATTTTAGGGGCCCTCCTCAGGTGTAAAATACATATTTATTTATAGGTGCCACTCGTGGGATTTACTCAAAGAAATCCTTTGACTATGGATTGAGCCGCGGAGTATTGCCCAGAATAATTTCTGGTGCCACTCACGGTAAATCTCCATAATAATTTTAGGGGCCCTCCTCGGATGTAAAATACGTATTTATTTATAGGTGCCACTCGTGGGATTTACTCAAAGAAATCCTTTGACTATGGATTGAGCCGCGGAGTATTGCCCAGATTAATTTCTGATGCCACTCACGGTAAATCTCCATAATAATTTTAGGGGCCCTCCTCGGGTGTAAAATACATATTTATTTATAGGTGCCACTCGTGGGATTTACTCAAAGAAATCCTTTGACTATGGATTGAGCCGCGGAGTATTGCCCAGATTAATTTCTGGTGCCACTCACGGTAAATCTCTATAATAATTTTAGGGGCCCTCCTCGGGTGTAAAATACATATTTATTTATAGGTGCCACTCGTGGGATTTACTCAAAGAAATCCTTTGACTATGGATTGAGCCGCGGAGTATTGCCCAGAATAATTTCTGGTGCCACTCACGGTAAATCTCCATAATAATTTTAGGGGTCCTCCTCGCGTGTAAAATACATATTTATTTATAGGTGCCACTTTTGGGATTTACTCAAAGAAATCCTTTGACTATGGATTGAGCCGCGGAGTATTGCCCAGATTAATTTCTGGTGCCACTCACGGTAAATCTCCATAATAATTTTAGGGGCCCTCCTCGCGTGTAAAATACATATTTATTCATAGGTGCCACTCGTGGGATTTACTCAAATAATCCATTCACTATGGATTGAGCCGCGGAGTATCGCCCAGATTAATTTCTGGAGCCACTCACGGTTAATGGACGGTAGGTCCTCAAACTTGCCTTGGAGGTTTGGTCTGACCAGTAGATGACCCCTTTTGATTTTGGGGCATTCAGGTGGGGGGGGGGCATAATGTTTAACAAACATCTCTTGTTAACTTGCATGTGCTATCCATGGGATATCTCTTTATTTATTGAAAATGCCACTCCTGTGTAAAATACATATTTAGAGCTTCATACATATTTTTGGTACCACCGTAGAGGTGTCTCCCTGTATATTTATGGGGCTAGCCTTTTGGTGAATGTGAATTTTTATTTATAGGACCACTGGTGGGAGGCGCTGTATTTAATTGTTGGAGTCAATGATCTTGAGGTCCAACTGTGACAACATCTACATACCTGCAGCAGCCGTCCTACTGACTTGTACATTAATAGCCGGTAAGAATTGTACCCAAAGAATCTCAGAAACAACATTACTGCAAAAAGAAGCATGACTTGTTTTGAAAATTTGTACTTCAAATTCTACCATACTGATTTTCATCTCTTCTTGTTTTCAAAGATGTTTTCATTGTTTGCATGCATGTGCTGGTAAATATCTTTGATTTTGTGCAAAGATGTCATTGTGGCACAGCAATGCATATGAATAGCAGTGAAAATGATGCTCAATACAGCCTTGTATTTTGGACACGAAATTTCTATTTGGAAGATTTCTGAAAGCTTATCATTACAACCTGGTTTCGTCACATAGCAGCATTTCTAGTTTATAAATAATACCCTACTATGTTTTTCATTTTATAAGAATATTGCATATTGATCCAATATGATTGGTATCTTTTCCTTACAGACAAATTGAACTGTGTCATCTTGGAAGCGTGTGTCAACAGAATTCTATCCAACCGCCAGTCGGTGACATTGCCAGAATTAAAACTGCATTGGGCCACTCACAGGAAGCTCCTTATTTATGGTACCTTATTTATTTATGGAGCCATCGTTTTTAGAGATATGTCTGTTTTTATTAGCTCACTGTCTATTGCCCAGATTAATTTCTGGAGCCACTCACGGTAAATCTCACAGGAACCTCCTTATTTATAGTACCTTATTTATTTATTTATGGAGCCATCGTTTTAAGAGATATGTCTGTTTTTATTAGCTCACAAATTGCTCAAGGTGAGCTACCGTGTTCGGTCTTTGTCTGTCTATTGCCCACATTAATTTCTGGAGCCACTCACGGTAAATCTCTGTAATAATTTTAGGGGCCGCCCTCGGGTGTAAAATACATATTTATTCATAGGACCAGCTTATTATTTACTTATGGGTGTACCCAAGGGGTATCCCCATATATTAATTGATGGTGCCACTCATGGCATTTACTCAAAGAAATCCTTTGACTATGGATTGAGCCGCGGAGTATTGCCCAGTTTAATTTCTGGTGCCACTCACGGTAAATCTCCATAATAATTTTAGGGGCCCTCCTCGGGTGTAAAATACATATTTATTTATAGGTGCCACTCGTGGGATTTACTCAAAGAAATCCTTTGACTATGGATTGAGCCGCGGAGTATTGCCCAGAATAATTTCTGGTGCCACTCACGGTAAATCTCCATAATAATTTTAGGGGCCCTCCTAGGGTGTAAAATACATATTTAGTTATAGGTGCCACTCGTGGGATTTACTCAAAGAAATCCTTTGACTATGGATTGAGCCGCGGAGTATTGCCCAGATTAATTTCTGGTGCCACTCACGGTAAATCTCCATAATAATTTTAGGGGCCCTCCTCGGGTGTAAAATACATATTTATTTATAGGTGCCACTCGTGGGATTTACTCAAAGAAATCCTTTGACTATGGATTGAGCCGTGGAGTATTGCCCAGAATAATTTCTGGTGCCACTCACGGTAAATCTCCATAATAATTTTAGGGGCCCTCCTCGGGTGTAAAATACATATTTATTTATAGGTGCCACTCGTGGGATTTACTCAAATAAATCCTTTGACTATGGATTGAGCCGCGGAGTATTGCCCAGATTAATTTCTGGTGCCACTCACGGTAAATCTCCATAATAATTTTAGGGGCCCTCCTCGGGTGTAAAATACATATTTATTTATAGGTGCCACTCGTGGGATTTACTCAAAGAAATCCTTTGACTATGGATTGAGCTGCGGAGTATTGCCCAGATTAATTTCTGGTGCCACTCACGGTAAATCTCCATAATAATTTTAGGGGTCCTCCTCGCGTGTAAAATACATATTTATTTATAGGTGCCACTTTTGGGATTTACTCAAAGAAATCCTTTGACTATGGATTGAGCCGCGGAGGATTGCCCAGATTAATTTCTGGTGCCACTCACGGTAAATCTCCATAATAATTTTAGGGGCCCTCCTCGCGTGTAAAATACATATTTATTCATAGGTGCCACTCGTGGGATTTACTCAAATAATCCATTCACTATGGATTGAGCCGCGGAGTATCGCCCAGATTAATTTCTGGAGCCACTCACGGTTAATGGACGGTAGGTCCTCAAACTTGCCTTGGAGGTTTGGTCTGACCAGTAGATGACCCCTTTTGATTTTGGGGCATTCAGGTGGGGGGGGGCATAATGTTTAACAAACATCTCTTGTTAACTTGCATGTGCTATCCATGGGATATCTCTTTATTTATTGAAAATGCCACTCCTGTGTAAAATACATATTTAGAGCTTCATACATATTTTTGGTACCACCGTAGAGGTGTCTCCCTGTATATTTATGGGGCTAGCCTTTTGGTGAATGTGAATTTTTATTTATAGGACCACTGGTGGGAGGCGCTGTATTTAATTGTTGGAGTCAATGATCTTGAGGTCCAACTGTGACAACATCTACATACCTGCAGCAGCCGTCCTACTGACTTGTACATTAATAGCCGGTAAGAATTGTACCCAAAGAATCTCAGAAACAACATTACTGCAAAAAGAAGCATGACTTGTTTTGAAAATTTGTACTTCAAATTCTACCATACTGATTTTCATCTCTTCTTGTTTTCAAAGATGTTTTCATTGTTTGCATGCATGTGCTGGTAAATATCTTTGATTTTGTGCAAAGATGTCATTGTGGCACAGCAATGCATATGAATAGCAGTGAAAATGATGCTCAATACAGCCTTGTATTTTGGACACGAAATTTCTATTTGGAAGATTTCTGAAAGCTTATCATTACAACCTGGTTTCGTCACATAGCAGCATTTCTAGTTTATAAATAATACCCTACTATGTTTTTCATTTTATAAGAATATTGCATATTGATCCAATATGATTGGTATCTTTTCCTTACAGACAAATTGAACTGTGTCATCTTGGAAGCGTGTGTCAACAGAATTCTATCCAACCGCCAGTCGGTGACATTGCCAGAATTAAAACTGCATTGGGCCACTCACAGGAAGCTCCTTATTTATGGTACCTTATTTATTTATGGAGCCATCGTTTTTAGAGATATGTCTGTTTTTATTAGCTCACTGTCTATTGCCCAGATTAATTTCTGGAGCCACTCACGGTAAATCTCACAGGAACCTCCTTATTTATAGTACCTTATTTATTTATTTATGGAGCCATCGTTTTAAGAGATATGTCTGTTTTTATTAGCTCACAAATTGCTCAAGGTGAGCTACAGTGTTCGGTCTTTGTCTGTCTATTGCCCACATTAATTTCTGGAGCCACTCACGGTAAATCTCTGTAATAATTTTAGGGGCCGCCCTCGGGTGTAAAATACATATTTATTCATAGGACCAGCTTATTATTTACTTATGGGTGTATCCAAGGGGAACCCCCATATATTAATTGATGGTGCCACTCATGGCATTTACTCAAAGAAATCCTTTGACTATGGATTGAGCCGCGGAGTATTGCCCAGTTTAATTTCTGGTGCCACTCACGGTAAATCTCCATAATAATTTTAGGGGCCCTCCTCAGGTGTAAAATACATATTTATTTATAGGTGCCACTCGTGGGATTTACTCAAAGAAATCCTTTGACTATGGATTGAGCCGCGGAGTATTGCCCAGAATAATTTCTGGTGCCACTCACGGTAAATCTCCATAATAATTTTAGGGGCCCTCCTCGGATGTAAAATACGTATTTATTTATAGGTGCCACTCGTGGGATTTACTCAAAGAAATCCTTTGACTATGGATTGAGCCGCGGAGTATTGCCCAGATTAATTTCTGATGCCACTCACGGTAAATCTCCATAATAATTTTAGGGGCCCTCCTCGGGTGTAAAATACATATTTATTTATAGGTGCCACTCGTGGGATTTACTCAAAGAAATCCTTTGACTATGGATTGAGCCGCGGAGTATTGCCCAGATTAATTTCTGGTGCCACTCACGGTAAATCTCCATAATAATTTTAGGGGCCCTCCTCGGGTGTAAAATACATATTTATTTATAGGTGCCACTCGTGGGATTTACTCAAAGAAATCCTTTGACTATGGATTGAGCCGCGGAGTATTGCCCAGAATAATTTCTGGTGCCACTCACGGTAAATCTCCATAATAATTTTAGGGGTCCTCCTCGCGTGTAAAATACATATTTATTTATAGGTGCCACTTTTGGGATTTACTCAAAGAAATCCTTTGACTATGGATTGAGCCGCGGAGTATTGCCCAGATTAATTTCTGGTGCCACTCACGGTAAATCTCCATAATAATTTTAGGGGCCCTCCTCGCGTGTAAAATACATATTTATTCATAGGTGCCACTCGTGGGATTTACTCAAATAATCCATTCACTATGGATTGAGCCGCGGAGTATCGCCCAGATTAATTTCTGGAGCCACTCACGGTTAATGGACAGTAGGTCCTCAAACTTGCCTTGGAGGTTTGGTCTGACCAGTAGATGACCCCTTTTGATTTTGGGGCATTCAGGTGGGGGGGGCATAATGTTTAACAAACATCTCTTGTTAACTTGCATGTGCTATCCATGGGATATCTCTTTATTTATTGAAAATGCCACTCCTGTGTAAAATACATATTTAGAGCTTCATACATATTTTTGGTACCACCGTAGAGGTGTCTCCCTGTATATTTATGGGGCTAGCCTTTTGGTGAATGTGAATTTTTATTTATAGGACCACTGGTGGGAGGCGCTGTATTTAATTGTTGGAGTCAATGATCTTGAGGTCCAACTGTGACAACATCTACATACCTGCAGCAGCCGTCCTACTGACTTGTACATTAATAGCCGGTAAGAATTGTACCCAAAGAATCTCAGAAACAACATTACTGCAAAAAGAAGCATGACTTGTTTTGAAAATTTGTACTTCAAATTCTACCATACTGATTTTCATCTCTTCTTGTTTTCAAAGATGTTTTCATTGTTTGCATGCATGTGCTGGTAAATATCTTTGATTTTGTGCAAAGATGTCATTGTGGCACAGCAATGCATATGAATAGTAGTGAAAATGATGCTCAATACAGCCTTGTATTTTGGACACGAAATTTCTATTTGGAAGATTTCTGAAAGCTTATCATTACAACCTGGTTTCGTCACATAGCAGCATTTCTAGTTTATAAATAATACCCTACTATGTTTTTCATTTTATAAGAATATTGCATATTGATCCAATATGATTGGTATCTTTTCCTTACAGACAAATTGAACTGTGTCATCTTAGAAGCGTGTGTCAACAGAATTCTATCCAACCGCCAGTCGGTGACATTGCCAGAATTAAAACTGCATTGGGCCACTCACAGAAACCTCCTTATTTATGGTACCTTATTTATTTATGGAGCCATCGTTTTTAGAGATATGTCTGTTTTTATTAGCTCACCAGAGCACAAATTGCTCAAGGTGAGCTACTGTGTTTGGTCTTTGTCTGTCTATCGCCCAGATTAATTTCTGGAGCCAATCACGGTAAATCTCCATAATAATTTTAGGGGCCGTCCTCGGATATAAAATACATATTTATTTATAGGTGCCACTTGTTCACCATTATGCCCCCAATTTGTACACAGGAGGAGGTAAGTCTTTCAAGCATATTATGCCCCTTCTTAGAATTTATGTTGAAGTTTGGGTACCACCTCAAATATTTTCAATGTCCATTGACATCTGGCTAGGAAACTTTGCACGCTTGTTCACCATCATACCCCCAACCTGTACACATGAGGAGGTAACTCTATTAAGCATTTTGACAAAAGTATGCCCCTTTTTCGACTTAGAATTTATGTTAAAGTTTGCGTACCACCTGAAATATTTTATATTCAATTTATGTAAATATCTCAGCACATCATGTATTGCATTGAAATCTAATCTAACAGTGATCCATGCATGCTTCGCAAAAACTTTTCAATCCATACACCGAAAAGCGGCGGAATAGTCGAGCGATCTTGTCTCTGTGACAGCTCTTGTTAAAGTAGGTTACTGAACAGATGGATGATATTTTTTTAAACATTTTGACAGTTCATGAGCTATTACTATCATTTATCACGACACATTCATTGTGAACAGGTCGAGGACCTCAAACATAATGGCGAACTGAGGCAAAGACGATGTTGGGGCAGAAAAGGTATCGCAAGACACCCAGATTGTATCCGTAAGTATAAGTATTTGTATTTACATTTTTTTCAAACATGAAAAAAGTAGTAAGGAAAACAGGCAAATATTTCCTTTGTGTTGACCTCATTATATTAGAGAATACTTTATTTCATTAAATTTAGATGAACTGCTTCATTCCTCTCTTATACTGTATATGTCCTTGTACATATGCTGGGTATGTGTATATTGGAGAAGCTTGCGCACTAAATAAGAACCATTTTCCACAATATTTTACAGCCTGTAAGTGTGATCTGTTTGGCTCAAGAGGTTCCTCATGTGACCAGGAAACAGGCCAGTGTGACTGTTTCTCCAACTACCTCATGTGTGAACGCTGCAGTGAGGGCCTGTATAACTTCCCCAACTGTGAAGGTATATAAGTTGTCTTTGATGTTATTTCTTCACAAGCATGATTATTGAATGTATGTTATTTATGTATCCTAGGTTTAAACATGAAAGGTGAAAGCTGAAAGGTACTTTTTTAGTGTTGCCTTCAAAACTAAACAAATGTTATCATTTATTTTATGAATACTATTACATGAGGTTATACCATATTGTACTGTCAGTTATGGATTTATTGGTCTGTTTTAAATGTTACATAATACACATCTTAAATTTGTTATATTATATTCTAAATAATTAGAATATCAGGACAGCATTAAGTAAACTGCACAAGGTATAAAAGTAAGGGTTATTCCATTTAAACATATAACCCACGGGGGGGGGGGGGGGGGTTGAGGCACTTTTGAACTAGACCTCCTCCCTACAGATAAGCAAATAAACCATTTGGGGTCCTACCTCGATTTGTTTTTATAGGAGCGGAATATCCCCCTTCAGAAGCAATTTAAAAGTATAAAAGGTTAAAATTTTAATTCACTGATCTTGCATAAGGCTTTTATGGATGCTGTTAATGATGACGCAGATTTTGAACCATTTCTGTTTTAATTCACAATATTTTTCAAAGATTTGAAGGGTTACTATCATTTTAATGTGAGACTCTAAAGGCACCATGTTTTATGGTTCAATCTATCTTGTTGCTGAAGACACATTGAAATCATCAATTTACCGCTATAGGAAGAATCACATGGCACATCTTCAGTCCATTTGTCAAAGAGAACTTGAGTTTAACTTTAATTCTTAAACATACACTTTATCCTTTTCTCAGAAATTGGCAAAAACTCTTCTTCAAGGGAGTTTGAAAGTCCCTTGACTTCAAGTTGGCAAAGAGATCTTATCACCCTAATGAGGCATCAGAAATTGATGTGAAATACAATTTAATGATGCAACTGTACTTATATTATACATTTTGATGAGAATCAGCATATAATTTATGCCATGAACTCTTTGTTTGTTTGTTGGCATATTTATCATTTTTGAAGTAAGTTTATGTGTTTATCTTAAAAAATAATTGGAAAACAAACAAAACATGGTTGTACAGATTTGTAATTTATTAAAATATCTTATAAATTATTGTTTATAGTATAAAACAGTATGTGCACATTGTAAATATTATTATTGAATAATTGTACCTGTAATAATAATAAGCGCTTAATTATAACTACTTCTAATTTATACATATATGACTATCAATAACATGGCTCAAAAAACAACAACAGCCTAACAAACACAACCAATAAATAGAGGTCCATCCATTAATGCAGTCCAATCAACACCTATGGTCAAACCAACACTTACAATCTATTAATAGTTGTTTAAACAACACTCATGGTCCAATCAATATATATTGCCATCCAGAAACAATAGTTGTCCAACCAACAGTAGCAGTTCAAACATCACTAGCTGTCCATTACACTTGATGTCCATCCAAGGGTTCACCCAACTACAGTTCGCGGCTTAGCGCAAAACGGTTGTAACTGACATTTTTTCCAAAAGGGATATTTTCTTATTTTTTAATCTATTTAACAAGCCTCCATAATATCCCAAAAAATTAGCTCTGTAATCTAAGGATAAATGTATATAAAGACATATTTGTCAAAAGATTGTATCTGAAAATGGCCATTTATTTTTATGCAAAACGGTTGTAACTGCACTTTAACAACCATTTTGCTCAGAAAACTTTGAGTTAATAAACCATTGGGATGGGATGAAACTCTAATATCATGATGACATCTTTGATGATTATTTAACATTTTTATTAAGGGCAGACAGTCAAATTGATGAAAAATGATTTGTTTTTAAAATAAACTCCAAATAAATTGAAAAAAATGCATGTTTAAACATCACAGTTATGAACAATATCTCATGTTTTATTCCTTTAGTCCTATCAATTCATTTATGTTAATAATTTTTATGATAAATTGTCCATAAGATAAAAATGTCATATATTTAGGAAAAAGAATTGAAAAATTTGATAGTATTTTTAGGCTCTTGCTAAAGAAAAAAATATGATTAGGAAAGTGAACTTAAGTTTAAAATTAAATATCCCTTCTAAGAATTTAGCTTTCCATGTAAAGCTCAGACATGATTTTAAAACAGAAAAAGAATGTGTATTTTTTACAATAATATTGTTTCTCTTAGTAGTTTTTATTTGTAAATATTTATTTATATTTTATGGCCTTTTTATGGTAAAATGAGTTTGCAGGTTAAAATTTCATATTTTGGCAATATTGACATGTTTTGTACACAGAATCATAAGTTTTATAAACTAATGAAAAACAAAGGCAATTGATCTAATGATTAAGGTACATCATAAATGGTGAAAACAATTTAATTCCCCTACTATTTCAAGGAGAATGTTATATACTTTAACTTAATATGTCATATCCTATAACACGCTTATTTCCAGCGGGAAAACTTTCTCCAATGGAAGCTATTTTGCAACCGATTTATTGCATTTCTTGACACCTTCCAAGTCAAAAATAAATTCCTTCTTTCTTTTTGTTGATGTGATATTCATGAGCTTTCGCTAGATTAAATGATCTTCAATAGCAAAAAAGTAGATCTATTGAAGTCATTTCGACATTCATGAGTTCTGAAGTTTGAATTCATGCTGATGTGAACTAAATCTTATGGATGAAATTCTGATGTTCATGAGCTATATAGTTTCAAGCCATTGTGGTGTTTATAACTTTATATAATAATATTATAGCTAATATCTTGTACGTCATTTTAATATTCAACAACTGGTGTTTGAAGTCATGCTGATGATTTTGACTTGGAAGAAGAAGATCTATTGATCATTTGGATATTCATGAACTCTGTAGTCAAGTTCATGCTGGTGTTTATAAATTTCTGAGAAGTAGCTATGTAAAGTCATTCTGATATTCATGAGTTATACAGTTTGAAGTCATGCTGGTGTGTTTATGACTAGCGAAGAAGTAACTCAATTTAAGTCATTTTGGTATTCATAAGCTAAGTCAGTTAAGCCATGCAGGTGTTTTTGACTGGCTAGGCAGTATGAATAGTTGCAAGTCAAAGAAAGCAGATGGTGTCATCATTGTCATGGTAGTCCTGCTGGTTACTACTGGTCACTACTACAATTACTGCTGGATAAAAAATAGATAGAAATCAGATAAGATGGAAATCATTCTAATATTCATGAGCTAAGTAAATTGAAATCATGCTGGGCTTAATGATTTTTTTTCGAGTGGATGGAAGTTATTCTGAAATTCATGAGCCAATTGGATGGAAAACATGCTAGGGTTAATGATTTGTTCAAGAGAAGATAGAAGTTATTCTGATATTCATGAGCCAAGTAGATGGAAATTTTGTGCTCGGGTTAATGATTTGTTTAAGAGTAGATGGAAAGTATTCTGATATTCATGAGCCAAGTGGATGGAAATCATGCTGGGGTTAATGATTTGAAAAGATTGTAGACATTCTGATATTCATGAGCCTAGTAGATGGAAATTATTCTGATATTCATGGGCCAAGTCATTGGAAATCATGCTGGGGTTAATGATTTGAAAAGATTGAAGACATCCTGATATTCATGAGCCTAGTAGATGGAAATTATTCTGATATTCATGAGCCAAGTACATGGAAATCATGCTGGGGTTAATGATTTGTTTCGAGAAGATAGAAGACATTTTGATATTCATGAGCCAGGTAGAATGAAATTGTGTTGGGGTAAATGATTTGGTTAAAAGTAGATGGAAGTTATTCTGATTTTCATGAGCCAAGTAAAAGGAAATCATGCTGGGGTTAATGATTTGTTTAGAGTAGATGTAAATCATACTGGGGTTAATGACTTAATTAGAGGAGATAGATGAAAGGCATTCTGATAATCATGAGCCAAGATGATGGAAATTGTGGGTCAATGCTTTGTTTAGAGTACTCAAAGATGGAATCATTCTGATATTCATGAGCTAACACAGAAATTGTGCTGGAGTTGAGGATTTGTTTAAGAGTAGATGGAAATTATTCTGATATTCATAAGCTAAGTAGATGGAAATCATGCTGGGGTTAATGATTTCTGATATTCATGAGACATTAAAATAAAAATCATGCTGGGGTTAAAAGATTTGTTTAGAGTTGATGGTAGTCGTTCTGATATCCATTAGCCAAGTAAATGGAAATCGTGCCAGTGTTAAAAGATTTGTTTTGAGTTGATGGTAGTGGTTCTGATATCCATTAGCCAAGTAATGGAAATCGTGCCGGGGTTAGAATTTCTTTCGAGTAGATTGAAATAATTTTGATATTCATGAGACATTTAGATGGAAATCATGCTGGGGTTAAAAAATTTGTTTAGAGTTGATGGTAGTCGTTCTGATATCCATGAGCCATGTTGATGGAAATCATTCTGGTGTTAATGGTTTGTTAGATTGAAGTCATTCTGATTATCATGAGCCAAGTAGATGGAAATCATGCGGGTTAATGATGTTTAGTGTAGATGGAAAGTATTCTGATATTCATAAGCAGATGGAAATCATGCTGGGTTAAGGATTTGTTAAGAGTAGATTGAAAGTTTCTGATATTCATGGGTGGAGGAGATGGAATTTGTGTTGAGTAAAGGAGTACTGGAAAATCGATGGAAGTCTGATATTTATGAGCTTTGGAAATATCTTACCCCTTCCATCGGGATATGATGTTTTGGTACCGGATTTAGTCATTGTCAATTTTAAAATAGCTTTCATTTATTATCTAAAATTTTGCTAAACGATTATTTAAATTTCAAGTTCTTATATATTCTTTACACTTTGTACATGATGATGGTCATTATAAGAGCTGATGTCAATAGTATGCTATGATAATTTGTAAAAATGTTTCTTGATATCATTTTAGTTAAAAACTAGAAATAAGAAATATACATGCATATACATTAATTAGTTAATGAAATTGCTATTCACTTCACAATTGTATTAACAAAATGCTGTTATTCATCATTACCGTAACAGTTAAAATATGATGTTCAAGGTAATTGCAATATATATTGTTGTTGTTTAAATAAATAAATTATTTATTTAATTGTCTTTCATATATAATAATTTAATTGTTTTTCATATATAATAAATGTGATATTAAACTAAAATTGTACCCAAACTCCTGTTTGTGTTAAGTATATTAACAAAAATATGCATATAATATAAGATGTTCTATACACAACTCAATTTTCAAAAAATATTGGAAAAAATAATAGCTTTTATCATCAGTTGATGTATTTAAGTATAATTTACATTGTTAGTAATAAATGGTGATTAAAAGTCAAATATCTTAAAGCTATCAAAGAAATATTAATAAAAAAGATTCAGTTACTTTACCCTTTTGCGCAAAATGTTTTTAGAAATATCTTCAATTTTTCAGGCAAAACAGTTGTAACTGACTGTTTTACAAATATATCTTTTAGAAATTGAATGCAAGGTGTTATTGTGATTTATTCATGAAAAGTACACAAAATTAAAACTATAATGGAACCCATCATTCACCAACAGGAAAACGAACAACTTCCAACGCAAAGGGATGTTCAACAAAATACAACAGAAACAGTACAAAAAATAAATGTAAGTGGTATCACATACATTTTAAAGAACACAAAAGAAAACTTTAAAGCAGGAAAAACGAAACTAGCTCTTAATGCATGGAAACAAATTACACATGATAGATGATTATAAAAACAATTATGGGATACAAGCTTGAAGTAAACAGATCGCCTGTTCAAGTAAATTCATCAATACCATACAAGTTTAGTCCTCAAGAACAAAATGAAATCAACACAGAAATTAAGAAGTTCATTTCACAAACTATTGTAGAAGAAGTTGAAAACACACCAGAGGATGGAGAGTTTATATGTGGATGGGAACGCGATTTTGATCATTGTGGAGCTAACGTGAATAACGAGAAAAAGCGAGAATAAAATCGCGCACTCTTTTCCGCTTGATTTTTCATGGTATTTTCGAGCTTAAAACTTAGTTATTTGTTGTCAACATAAAAAAACACGTCAATATCAGCAATAACCCCTCTGCAACACTCATTGTTGATATTTAGGTTGATCATAACCTGTTAATGTGTGTTTAATTTACCGTAAGAGTTAGTCAGCTGTTCGGCTTTTGGACTTTGGTACCTATGTTTGTATGACGGTAACGTGCAAACATTTCTGGCCGATGATGTGAGGCGTTTTTGAAATAAAACAGTATTATTTTATTTTTTTAAAACGAAAGGACATCAATCAGAATATGCTTGATCATGAAATGTTGGTTATAACCGATATTTGTTCACATTCTGACAAACAGCGCAGTAACAGAGACATCGTTTCCCGGTTTATCAAGAGGAATATCCGGTGTTAAATTTCAACGTTTCTGGGTTCAAATTGTGGAATTACATGTGGTAAGTCCAAATAAAGTGTTATTTAATCATTAAATGATTATGTTTAATCAGTATAACATAACACAATCTACAAGTTTGATAATGCAATTTGACAGTAGTTTCACATGGCAATCAAAGTAATTGACAAAACCCGAAAGTGAATTCTGCGACATTTTTGTTGTTGTTAGCAACCGATAATGACCGACAAGGTTAAATGTTAAACGTTGTCACAGGCCTCGACGGTACCTTATGAAATAGAATATTTTCAAAATGATGATCCAGATTTTGCAAATGAACTCCTTTAACTTTACAATCATTTTAATGAATTTGTGCAGTCTTTTCAAAGTCAAAATATAAAAGATTCAGATGAAAGGTCAATGTTTGATAAATAATGATGATTTTGATTGTGAAATAATCAACGATGATTTACTTACTTTCAAATGATTATGATGGTACTCTGAGACCTGAAGATGTCAAGGAGATTAAAAATGTAAACAAACTGCAGTGTATACAACTATCATTTGAATGTTACTGAATAACTGTTCGGATCACCTGTTTTCATAAACATTTACATTTTGGTAATTTTTTTACAATTTTTTTACAAATATGATATCAAAGAGTAAAACATTTTATTAAATAATTGTCCTGAGATTTGTTAAAGAAAAAAACTTTTTTTGGTGCCAATCTGGTGTATAGTCCCTTTAACAATAGTTAACATTTATTTGTACAGGAAAGTAGACATTTTATCTGGTGGAGGAGGCCGAATTGCCGGGGAAAGGAAGTGACAGTGTCGTGAGCCTGGCCCACCACTACTTTCAGCACTATGGTGTCGGTGAAAAACATGCTGAGGTATTTAGTGCTTCACCCATTTAAATTATCTAGAATATTTAATGGATTCTAACAGCCTATGCAAACTTCATCCTTATTGCTGAGAAGTGATTATGAGAATTAATAGTGAATATAAAAGTTGATGAAACTTTACATATATTATACCATGAAACACATTCTTATTCAGAATTTTTTTTCCATTTCACATTCGATGATTGATAACGATTGGATATTTGGATTCAACCATGGCTTATGAAATGTGTCCCTCATTATAAAATTGCTTTCTTCATGTACTGCATATAGCTTAAAAAAGAAAAAAAAAAATGTATTAAATTTTCCAGGTTTATTTCCATAATGCTGTCGGCCAAAACAAGAACAATGCTGTGCTTTGGTATGCCATGTGACGTGTTATGACAGGTAATTTTTTTAATCTGTTAATAATTGTTTGTCTGATTTTTTAGGACAAATGCACTGTCTTTTGAAATCAATCACATCATTGATATCTGCGATTGGTGCTTTAATTTTAAAGGATGCAGAACTGGATGAAGTTGAAGTGTAGTTGGCAGTAATTTGATATGAGGAATATGTTATCTAAATAAACATATATGTTAACACTCCATTATTGTAAGATTTATATGTCTTGAAAACTTTATTATACCCTAGTTAATATCATTTGCTTAGTTATATTTTTTGTGAATATAGATAAGTTTTATATACACTAAACAGATCTTCCAACAATTTTCAGGACTGCATGAGAGTGTAACGCTAAACACTATGTTGGCTGGGCACACCAAATTTGCTCCTGACTGTCTCTTCGGCAACTGGAAGGTCAAGTGGCGATGCTGTAATGCCGAGAATCTTCAAGAAATTGCCCACACTGATTTCGCCTCTTCAAAGTCCAACCACAACATCCCACAGTTGGTTTATGACCCTCAGCAGCCAGTCACAGTTCACAGTTGGAAATCATTCCTAGATACATATTTCAAAACTCTAAAGAATATTACCAAATACCACCATTTCTATGTATCAAAACATAAACCAGGAGTTGTAGTATGCAAAGAGTTTGTAGTTTCCTCAGAGATTGAAGTTATTCTTTTGAGGATGAGTCCAGAATGTGGTGTTTTGCCGGAAATAAAGCACACACCGTGCCTAGATGCTGCACGTCAATGGTACCTTCAAGATTCTATTGGTCCATTCTTTAGATCTGAGTCATTAAGATCTGCAGTATGCCCTAAACCAACTCTGTGTAAAGTCGAAGTTTACTCATTTGTTGGTGAAATGTCGATTGTAGATCAAATGTTTGTGGCAAATATGAAAGAAATGAGTAAAAAATGGCATTATCACATGTAACCATAGCAACAGACTGTTGTTTTATGTAGTTCTTTTATGTCATTTTGTACATATAATGAGCAATGTGTACTCATTGTTTCTATGAATTAGTTTATGTGTTAGCTATAACAGACAGTTAAGTTAGTATTTCGGCATGGACACTGCATTTAAAAGAAGAACATTTTTAGTGGACATTGTTTTCAAACTGGCGTAACAGAATGATCCATATCTTTTGATGTCTTTGTACAAAAATGACTTGAAACTTTAGTTTTAAACCTTAGATACTTGGTATCATTTACATGCCAATAACTTAAAAAGCATTGTATATTGAGAACACATTATTTGTGGCAGACTTTGAAAATGATTGGAAATAGCATTTTCATTAGTAACCATAGCAACCGATTTTTGCTTTGACCTTTGTGGCCAATTTCTATGTCATTATGGACATTAGCAATGTGTACTTGCTATTTTAATTTTGAAGTTTATGTAACACTAGTAAAGATAAGTTATATATTTAAACAGGTATCTTGACATATATATATATTATATTTAAAATTAGAACAATTTTGTTCACATTGTTTTTTATCCCTGTGTTTTATAATGTTTCATGTGTTTTAATTTTTGTGATATTTGACGTGAAACCTAAGATTTAATTTCTGTAAATACTTAGTATCATAAAGATGTCAATAACTTATAAATATTTATTTTTTTATGCAGACTTTCAAAAATGATTGGTAATAGCATTTTCATAAGTAACCATAGCAACTGAATTTTGCTTTGACCTTTGTTGTAAGTTTCTTTATCATTATGGACATTAGCGATGTATACTTGTTATTTTCCTTTTGTAGTTTATGTGATACTAGTAAAGATAGTTTTATCATTTAATATTTTGACTTGTATACTTCATTCAAAATAAGAACAGATTTAGTGAACATTTCGTTCAAATTGTGTTAAAGCCGTCTGTTACAAAATGTTCCATATATCCATTGTTTTGTTTTTTAAATATTTGACTTACAACTTCAGACTTTATTTCTGCAATTGCTTGGTATCATAAAAATGTCAATAACTAAAAACACAACTTTATGAAAAACATTATTGTTTGAGAAACATGAGTGAAAATGGCATTATCAATAGTTACCATAGCAACCAAATCCAGTTATGAACTTTTCGTTAACTTTTGTAATCAAACTATGATTGCTTATTGTTTCTATGCTAAAACTTATATGTAACATGTAAATAGTCCTTGACATGATACTTATCAGACATGGATATTTCATTCTAAATAAACACATTAGACCATACGTTTTGTTCATTTCGATTTCTACACCCGTGTTACGAAAAGTACTATATTTTTTTAGGTTTTGTGAATTTTGACTTGAAACTTTGGATTTTTGTTCTAGAAATACTTGGCATCATAAAGGTTACAATATCTCAAAATGTCATTTTTGGGCCAGAATGATCATATTCCCATTCCCATCCACATATATATCGAACATTTTTTACAGACCAAAAACCAATATTAAGATAAGAATAAAACTCAACATGAAGCCATTTTATAAAAAATTTACAAATAAAATATATTTCAAAATTGAAACATTGTCAATGGCAATTGCAGCCATCAGGAAAAACTGTTGGCTTGCATCTGTTGATCTGACAGATGCATTTTACTCCATAGCAGTCTGTGAAGAAGATGAATTTCTTGCGGTTGGTGTTTAATGGCAGAAAACATCAATTTTGCGCTCTAGTGATGAGATTATCAAGCAGTCCTAGAGTTTTCTCAAAAATCTTAAAGCCTGCATTTGCATCATTGAGGTCAAAAGGGCATGTGAGTTCCTCATATATAGAGACTCATGTTTACAAGGTCAAACAAAAGAACAATGTGCTCAAAATGTTATTTACACGATTACATTGTTTGACAAGTTAGGTTTAACCATCAACATTGAGAAATCTGTACTTGAACCATGTCAACAAATCACTTTCTTAGGATTTATATTATGTTCATTAACTATGACAGTACAGCTAACAGCTACAAGAATCAAAGCGCTGAAAGCGCTGCAAGACTGTCGGTGATGTAACTGAAGCAAGCAAACACTACCGCTTAGTTCTTTCAAATGAAATGTGATCAAATGATTTCATACAAATGATGAACACTCTTTAAGGTAGATGAAGAAGGATAAATGTGATTATAATAAGCACAGCTATATTGGACTATCCAATGGCCTACAAGATTCTTAATTCAAGTTTCGTAAGTTTGAAGCGCTTAAAATCAGTTAAATGGATATTCATTATGTTAGAAATGCTTCAATATATGCTATTTGACGTCGCTTATAACATTTTCAGTAAGCAATTACATGCCTTCATTACATTGGGGTCTGTTGAAGCCTATGTCTTTAAAATGCAAATACAATACAAACTATACCCAAAATTCAAGGGAAATATATAACTTTAAAATGATGCTCTTTCAAGCCTAAAAATGCCTCCCAAAACGTCTATCAACAGATTCAGCATATCTACAAAATGTGCTCTAGTTATTAGCTCACCGGTCACTTTGTGACAAGGTGAGCTTTTGTGATCGCCTTTTGTCCGGCGTGCGGCGTGCGTCGTCCGTCAACAATTTACTTAAAAGACATCTCCTCCTTAACCGCTGGGCTAATATTAATAAAACTTCATAGGGATGTTCCTTTGGTGGTCTTTTATCAAAGTTGTTCAAAGAATTCAATTCCATGCAGAACTCTGCTTGCCATGGCAACCAAAAGGAAAAACTTTAAAAATCTTCTTCTCCCAAACCACAAGGCTTAGGCCATTGATATATGGTAGGTAGGATCACCAAATGGTCCTCTACCAAGATTGTTCAAATTATGGCCCTTGGGTCAAAATTGGCCCCGCCCCGGGGGTCATGGGTTTTCTCTATATGTTTATAGTGAAAACTTCAAAAATCTTCTCCTCTGAACTTACTTGGCCTAGAGCTTAGATATATGGCCTGATTCATCGTCTAGTGGACCTCTACAAAGTTTGTTCAAATTATGGCCCTGGGGTCAAAATTGGCCCCGCCTCGGGGGGTCATGGGTATGCTCTATATGTTTATAGTTAAAACTTCAAAAATCTTCTCCTCTGAACTTACGTTGCTTAGAGCTTAGATATTTGGCCTGATTCATCGTCTAGTGGACCTCTACAAAGATTGTTCAAATTATGGCCTTTGGGTCAAAATTGGCCCCGCCTCGGGGGGTCATGGGTTTTCTCTATATGTATATAGTTTAAACTTCAAAAATCTTCTCCTTTGAACTTACTTGGACTAGAGCTTAGACATTTGGCATGATTCATCGTCTACTGGACCTCTACAATGATTGTTCAAATTATGGCCTTGGAGTCAAAATTGGCCCCGCCCCGGGGGGTCATGGGTATACTTGATATGTTTATAGTGAAAACTTCAAAAATCTTCTCCTCTTAACTTTCTTGGACTAGAGCTTAGATATTTGGCATGATTCATCGTCTAGTGGACCTCTACAAAGATTGTTCAAATTATGGCCCTGGGGTCAAAATTGGCCCCGCCCCTGGGTGGTCATGGGTTTTCTGTATGTTTATAGTAAAAAAAATCAAAATCTCCTCTGAACTTACGTTGCTTAGAGCTTAGATATTTGGCCTGATTCATCGTCTAGTGGACCTCTACAAAGATTGTTCAAATTATGGCCTTGGGGTCAAAATTGGCCCCGCCCTGGGTGGTTAGGGTATTCTCTATACGTTTATAGTTAAAACTTCAAAAATCTTCTCCTCTGAACTTACTTGGACTAGAGCTTAGATATTTGGCATGTTTCATCGTCTAGTGTACATCTACAAAGATTGTTCAAATTATGGCCTTGGGGTCAAAATTGGCCCCGCCCCTTGGGGGGTCATGGGTTTTCTCTATATGTTTATAGTGAAAACTTCAAAAATCATCTCCTCTGAACTTACGTGGCTTAGAGCTTAGATATTTGGCATGATTCATCTGTCTAGTGGACCTCTACAAAGTTTGTTCAAATTATGGCCCTGGGGTCAAAATTGGCCACACCCTGGGGCTGATGGGTTTTCTCTATATGTGTTATAGTGAAAACTTAAAAAATCTTCTCCGAACTCACAAAGACAAGTAACGTCTTAATTTAAACTGGATAACATATTTAGTACACATACCAATTTTCAATATGGGCCACATACAACAATTAATAACAAATATACATATATAGATACGCACGTAAAATCAAGTAGTGACAAGAGCTTAGATATTTAGCATGATATATCATCTAGTTGACTTGTACCAATATTGTTCAATCTTTGGCCCTGGGGTCAAAAAATGGCCCCACCCGGGAGGTCATGGGTTTCCTTATATATGTATATGATGAAAACTTATAAAATCTTCTTCTCCGAAACCAAAAGGCGAAGGCCTTAGATATTTGGTATGAAGCATTGTTTATCGGACCACTATTAAGATTGTTCACACTTTAGCCCTGGGGTCAAAATTGGCCACGCCCCGTGTTCATAGGCTTAGGTTTTCAATATTAAACAGTCTATTATCTGAAGTCGGAATATGACATTAAATATATAAACTTTTTTTGATGCCAATCTGGTGTACAATCCCTTCAACTGCATTTTTATGTCTATGAGGTATTTTGTTTTTTTAAAAAGAACATTTGATGAGGTAGTGTTGCCTCCACAGATAGTCTTGTAGGCCTGTTATTGTCTGTATGAAAGCTTTTGTTTCTCGAAGAACACAGCACTTTCTGCATTTGTGACTTTGTAGACTGCTCCTGGCTAACTGGCTCACATCCTGCATACAAATAGACCCGTATTGAAACACATGATAAGAAACAAACATACATAAAATCATGAAAATATTTGAAGTGAAAAAATTGCTGCCCCTGTTAGTTGGAATAGCTGGACCATTATGATATAATTTAACAAATACACCACAGTGATCTTAACTTTTTACATTTAAGCTTCACAATTTCATAGGCTTGCTACAAATTTCCTCGAATATTATTACTTCATTTTTTTTTATACATATTGATAATATATCTTTACAAAATCACTATAAATACTGATACTAGTCACCAATGCTTACTTTTTCATTTTTTTTGTGATATCAATACTGTAAACAGTGGTCGAAATTAGCACAAGCCCGCAAGCCCTGCACTGGTTAAATGTCTTTCGGGCTTGCTCAAATTCTGAATTTTATATAGCAGGGTTTGTTCAAAAATTTGATGCCAAGCAATAGTATAATAATTTGGGCTTGTTGATCCAAAAGTCTAATTTCGATGACTGTGTAAATAGATAAATTGGAATGGCAAAAGCTTGTTACTGGTTGTAAGACTCAGGCATTTTTTTTACATCACTGATCCAAAATTTGCAGAAAGAAAGCAGGCCATACTCAAAAGATTTTAAAAAAATAACAAAAATATACCTTTGTCCTGAACAATTAGATTTTCAAACTGTTTTTTTTCCCCTCGGTTACAAGGAGCCAACAACCAAACCAGCTCGGGATCATTTTGGCCAAGGGGACAGGTTTGGCACAGCTGGTTACAACCACCTGTGTTAGTGTTTTGGCATTAAAGAGGTTGAGGACCTGCAAAAGGGAAAATCAAATTAATTTTTGTACGAAAACATCAAATTTTGATATATTATTTATAATATAAATTATGTACAGTTCGATTTAATATCATGACTGTAATATCATGTTCTATTTTTGAAAACTTACTAGAGCATGACTCCATATTGTCGTCTCTTTAACTGGTAGTGTAAACATGCCACTTTTAGGTTGTTTGTAAGAACTCGACTTCGTAGCAAAGTTAAGTTCATGTTTATTCTACTTTCCTTTAAACATTTTGGGGTCTAGAAAAAGCCACTCGCAAAATTTTGCGAGCTTGAATAAAAGTCACTCGCAATTTGCAAATGCCGCTCGCAATTTGCGAGTATGCGAGTCTAAATTTGAACCCTGCAATAATTTTAAAACCTGCATGTGAAAAATAAGAAAATAGAACCAGTGGTCGAAATTAGCACAAGCCTGCAAGCCCTGCACTGGTAAAATGTCTTTCGGGCTTGCTCAAATTCTGAATTTTATATAGCAGGGTTTGTTCAAAAATTTGATGCCAAGAAATAGTATAATAATTAGGGCTTGTTGATTCAAAAGTCTAATTTCGATGACTGTAGAACCAGATTATTTCATTATTTACCTCTTTTTTTCCATACCCTGGTAGTGCCAATCAGTCTGGAGCTTTGCATGACTATGCCCGGCAATAACTGTATCCATAGTATTAACTTGCCACTTGTCACAGTAAGGAGCATCATAAATTTCTTGTGTAATCCTAGAAAGTGTCATTATTACATTTATTACATACTGACATAGAAAATCCTTAGCAATAAATATTACAGTGTCATGAGAAATTGAATAAAAATGACAAAAAGTTTAAAACTTCTTACATTTGTGGCAAATCTTAAGCACCAGTCAATTGTAAGGCCCCTCCCCCCCTCCCCCAGGTCTGGGGGTATACCGGGGATAGTTGGGGAAATGGGCCATGTTTTACCTTTCAGGTGGCCACGCAGTGCTGGGTGAATGCAGTTGTTTTGTCTTCGCTTTAAATATAGCGGGGGGGAATGGGCCTTACCTAGGCCAGGGTCCCTGTGATGCAGCTGCATTTGGTGCAAATTTACCATCGTTTTGTCCCTGCAGGACGGGAGTTTTAGCTGGGGTTGGCTGGATCGAAGGTCAATTGATGTCCCTGCTAATCCCTAGACCTTGGGGGGGGGGGGAGGTGGGGCTTGGTTACAATTGACTGGTGCATAATACTGACAGTTCATCAAAATAAGTTTAAACTTAAACAAGTTTATGCCGTTAATTAGAAAATAAACACATTTAACATACTAAGAGCCTCATGCCTCTCAGCCTGATGGATCACAGCCAAATTTATATTTCTCATTAATTAAGAATATGTTTGATAACCAAATAACAACTGGCAACATTCATTTTAGTAATAAAAACAACCATCAAATTTATTAATATTAAATTATTACTGTTATTAATATTAAAAAACAATACTAGTGGTATACTGTATAATAAGTTCACTTTATATATTTCTCATAAATAAAAATGTTGCTACTTACCACAACATAAACCAAAATCTTAAACTGCATCAACTTTCCTGTTTACATCAAATGATCAGCAGAAGTAAATCATGTGTGATGTAGCTGATAATCTGGGGCACCAAAGGGGAAATTTCAAGTTGATGACATCATAATGTGCATGACATGCAGTATTGATGACATCACAGATTTTGGAACTCAGCCAATTCTCTCAGGACAGTGTCTGCTGGTATGTATATTTTTGTTTATAAATATTATTTTTGTATTGATTGTGAATTTTGGCTTTTATTTATTTATTAAAAATGATATAAAAAATGTTTCTTTTTATCAAATTTTTAATTTATGAAAAATATCTTTACTGGTTGAGAAGCAGTTTCCGACGGAAAGCAGTTTCCGACAAATCGCTTTTTCGCGTACCTTCCTTAGATCTTCATAAAGAAGGTACTGCAATTCAACTATATGGTAACTAGGCAATCTAAAGTTGAAATTCTTACCGAGACACGTAAGAAACTTTTATAATTATTAAATGTTTAATGTTTATTTTTCATTTTGTACACAAACTTGCACGTGGGGGATCTGCACGCGCAGCGTATTGCGCATGCGTGTGAACCTAATTTGCATATCTATGAATAGCTACAAGGTTTTCCTTAATTAACTTATACAAACGATGATCATTGTGTACATATTTGTGAACACTGGTGTCATGCTTGTTTCGCATCTACATTCACTTAAATGTAAACAAACACAAGTTTCCATCAGAAATGAATAAAAAAATCATTGATATTCAGTCTCTGCCTGATTTTCGAGTATGAATTGAATGTCGTAAATTTTAAGGTTTAAATTTTTCGTAAATGCTGAAAAATTAAATAACATTTCTCTTATTACAGTCTTATATTTACTTTATTAAATAAACGGATAATAAAAACACACAACAGGCACCTTAAATATGCCCCGCATTCAAATTGTCGGAAACTGCTTCTCATCATAAGCTAATCAGAACAGTGTAAGTACCCTCTTTGCGCCCCTATTAGATACACTTTATGTGACGTCACACATGTAAGAAATATATCGACAATAGCAGCTTGAGCTGTAGTTATATAAAATATTAACAATTTTAGTAGATATTTAAACACGTTTAAATAATTCAATAAAAACGTTTAAAAACTGTCGGAAACTGCTTCTCAACCAGTATTGTGTTTGGATAAGTTAAACTAGAAAAATGTGAAATGATGAAAGAACTGTTCAGTGTATTGGTAAAAACCCCAAACAGTTTCCTTTCAAAGCTAATTTTAAAAAGATGTTTGTTAAACAATATTCCCCCCCCCCCCCCCCCCTGCAAGCTATGTTGTCAGGATTATATGGACAATTGATTTGCAGGGGCTTAGCCAGTCTGTACTGAATGTTATGCACAAATGTGGGAGGGGGATATCCCTGTAACCGTAGGGGGTTCAGGGCGGGCTACTCCCGAACGGAAAATGGAACTACCAAGTGATTTTTTAGGCTCTTTAAGCTATCTAGCACAGATAAACAATGCTTTTATAGCAGTTGATCATCCCTTTAAGGCTTTATTCTGATGTCAATACATAACTTAGCCCTCGACTTTGATCCCATGTTTGGCCATTTTTCTAATTGATGTTACAGACGTGCGTTGGTGCGTAACGCTGGCTACGCCCCTGATTTGTCCAGCATGAGTATGACCAATCAAAGTGTGATGACCTTATGTCCAGGTGTTGTGAAACTCAGACAAGCTTTGTTCTACCGACGGACCTAAGGACAGACCCATCGACTGACATCTGCAAAACAATATACCCCTCTTCTTCAAAGGGGGGCATAAAAATTCAGATTTATGTATCAGTAATGCTCTGATTTTACAGAGCCAGGCCGAATGTGGATTACCTGTCTTCACCGAATCCTATCCTGGTACAGTCTGAGCATAGAAATTTGCAGATACCGACTTATTGAGAACCAAGATGTAAGTTTTAGACTTTTTATTGCATACTGATTTTTAGCTAGACTATTCAAAAATAGGTGGGCTATACTACTCGCCCCAGCGTCGGATTAAAGTTTTAGGGCAAGTTTGGGATTTTCACTTATAAGACCAATACCCTTCATTCAATTGACTTAATACTACACACAGTTGTTCAAGGCCATCACATGATGAGGTTAGATAACTCCATATTATTCTTTACACAGATTATGGCCCCTGATTGACTATGGACTATGGAACTTGGGTTAAAGTAACTTAGGTTAAGTTTAAGGGCAGGTTGGGATATTTATAAATAACTTCTATACCCTTTGTTCAATTGACTTAATACTTCACACAGTTGTTCAGGACCATCACACAATGAGGTTACATAACTCCATATTATCCTTAATACAAGTTATGGCCCCTGATTGACTTAGGTTAAAGTTTAAGGGCAGGTTAAAGTTTTAGGGCAAGTTGGGATATTCACTTAAAACTCCAGTACCATTCATTCAATTGACTTAATACTTCACACAGTTGTTCAGAGCCATCACATAATGAGCTTAAATAACTCCATATTATATTTTATACAATTTATGGCCCCTGTCGAGATGGACCTTAGGTTAAAGTTTAAGGGCAGGTTGTGATATTTATTAATAACTTCTATACCCTTCATTCAATTGACTTAATACTTAACCCAATTGTTCAGGACCATCACCTAATGAGGTTACATAACTCCATATCTTTAATACAAGCATGACCCCTGATTGACTTGGTTAAGTTTTAGACAAGTAAAAGTTAAGGCCAAGTTGGGATTTAAATAAAAAAACTTCTATACCTTTCATTCAATGCACTTAATCAAATTCAAAATTAGTGTGCTGTTTTACAAAGGCTCTTGTTTTATAACCAGCAATTTGTGCAGTCTCTTACATTTTACTGTTATTTGTTGTTATTATAGTTGAATTTAGCAAATCAAATAAAGGGAGAAAGCCCAGCAAGGCGAATGGCCAAGAACAGCATTTTTTGGTTGTTAAATAGTTGATGTTCCAAATAACTTGATTTAATACTTGATGTTCGCAATAATTTAATTCAATCTTTGATAATTGCAATCAATTAACTCACTGGGGATGTAGATGCATGTTTCTTTGTGCAAACTTTTATAGTAAATCACAAAGGCATTATAACAACCAAAATATTAACATTTAAGGAACTTTTTCCAGTCTGCAATATTGTGACCTCGTATAGATATAAAAATAAATAAATATTTTGTAATAATTGGCATTTTATTGACTTTTCAGATCTGGGAGTTTTCAACAGACAAGAGGACCTGGATATTCTGCTACATGTGACACTGACGCAAACTGTGTTGTACTTTTACATCAATATGGCATTATAAAAATGTTTGGACTCATATGCCATTGCTTGAATCAAAATTAAATTGATAATAAATTTATATAACTCTGATATCTATTTTTTCCTCAAACACTTACTTATTAGAACTGTTAAAACAAAAAAAAAGTTGAGACTCCAAAATTATTGTCTTTTAACTTCTCAAAAGTGAATACTATATAATCCTTATGAGTATATGAAATATCAACTGTGGAGTTATTGGGAGGACAATATGAATTTAATTATATATTGGAAGTAAGCTCCATCAGGAAATACTCGAGTAAGTTTAATGAGGATCTGATGGAAAATAGCTTCAGACCACTTGTTATATTAAAAAGGGCCATAACTCCAAAGAGAAAGTTTTGTTAATATTGTATGTTGAATGGTCAAGTCAGAGAGAGAAAAATGTCAAGGTAACAGGTGTCAATGGCTCAATGCTCAAGTACTGGTAACAAAGAGGCTTAGCCATGCATGCATGGCAAAGGGGCTTTGCCATGCATGCATGGCAAAGGTGGGTTTGTTCATGTATAAGTAATGAAAAGTTTATTGTCAACAAAGGAGGCTTAGCCATGCATGCATGGCAAAGGTAAGTTTGTACAGGTACTCAATAAAACAGGACCACAAATGTATGAACCAAGGGTATTATCAATTTTCAACTTCATATCTATACTGAAAAATACCTTCTTATCTTAGATTTTATGACTTGTACTCATACATTGGCCGAACCAAGAAAATGTTAATGAAACTGCACGTTCTATATTTAATGTCATATTCCGACTTCAGATAATAGACTGTTATTTGTATATAATGGAAGAATGTGCAATATATGACAGGTGAGCGATTCAGGGCCATTTGGCCCTCTTGTTTTCTTTGATAATAAAAGTGAAAACAATTCTGCATGGTGCTGTGGCATCATACCATGAAAAAAACTAATATCTTCAAAATTTGTATTCTAGTTTGTTTTTATTATTGTGGAAATAAATTTGCATGGTGCTGAAGAAAAAAATAATGTCCTAAACTTCAAACCTGAGGCATTAATTAGCTTGCCATGTTGTCAAAAATATCTGGACAATTGAATGAAATATGCATGGACCGAAATGACAGCTGGTTTTATATTGACAAAAGATGCCTTTGAGGCAGTTTTAAGATTATGACCATTCAAAGTATGAGGGTAGTTGGTACAGTTTTCAATCATATTCGGATGATGAGGCCATCCTTTAAATATTGAATGTTTGCTGTAACGCGACCGACTCACGAAATTACCGCGACTCAACTTTTTTTTAGGCCCTCCAGGACGAAATTTTTTTTTCGCATCTCCGAGCGTACGGAAAATAATCTTTCCGCTCATTATATTTTCTTTCCGCTCATTATTTTCCTTCGGCTCATTTATATTACGTCATGCGGTTGACTTTTGTTTTTATCGACAAAATGGCCGACGAAGGCGAGCGTGTAACCTTTGCGGTTACAGTTATCGAGAAAAAGGGGCCTGAAACCATATTCCATGCTCGAAACTCCATTAGAAAATTCAGCACAAAAGAGTCCTGGTTTGATGTTTGCCCAACTGACTGCTACTGTCTCGCCTGGTTTGTCTAGCCTGACTAATCATGAGCAATCAAAATGATGTAAGCTTTACTTTAACATGGTATATCATAGGTCAGCCCAAAATCCAGGTTTACAACACATTCATGGGTCATGATTTGTACATGATTTCTACAGCATTTTGGTCCCTCTTGCTGTTCTCAGTTACTGATAGGAGTATGGGAACTTTATAGAACTGGTAAACAACTCAGGATGACTGAGATTGCCCAGGAACATTGTGAGTAGGTTTCTAAAAATGTTACTCAAACAAAGCCAATAAACAAAAATGATGCAATGCATTAGACTTTATTAACAGGAAATTTATTTTGGATGTTCATTATAAATACCAAATTTATTATTATAATGTTCTGTAACTATTTATATTGTAATCCTAAGAGTTTGTTGTACAACTATGTAGACACACTGATGAAGTATCTAAGTCTGTGTCCATGGGATCTGTCCAAATGAGGATGATGGAATGAGACATGTCTGATGATAGTCATCACACTGTACTACATGATAATGGATTAATGGATGAGGTTTGTCCAAAATGAAGTGTCAAGCAATCTGAAATGATAAGAAACTTATTTACTGAGTAATTTAAGGCACACAATGGGAAAAAAAATCCCTACCTACCTACTCACTGTAAAAATGATGGGTAGCGTTACAGCAAACATACAATTTTTTAAGGATGGCCTGGCTGAAATTTTCTGATAAAAATGTACCATCTTAGCAGCAGGGAATAAGTAAATGACATAGTTTTAATGACCAATATTTCAATTGTGACCTTGACCTCCAAATTCAAAGGGGTCATGTACTGGTCAACCCCAACATAAAGGTCATGTTTGAAGGCCATGGGTGCAGGCTTTGACGAGTTGTCACAAAGGCAACCTTTTTGCGTTCAACATCTCTTTGACAAATCAATTGGTCTCACTTACTGGTCAGACCCAACCTCAAAGTCAAGTTGTTGAAGGGCCATGTGTGCAGGCTTCGTCCAGTTAGTATTAGTACAACCTTCAAGCATTCAAGGTCACTGTGACCTTGACTTTTGACCCAATGACCCCTTAAATCAATACGGGTCATCTAGCCTACGGGTCATCAAGCATCTTAGCCTCCATGTTAAGTTCGAGGGCCATAGGTGCAGGCATTGACGGCTTATCACTCAGACATGCTTTGTCACCTTCCTGTTCAAGGTCACTGTGACCTTTGACCCGATGACCCCTAAAATCAAAAGTGGTCATCTACTGGTTAAGCCCAACTTTCATGTCAAGCTTGAATACAGGTTTAGTAATTGTGGAGTTATCACCCGGAAAAGCTTTGGTCTAATGGCAGACAGACGGACGTACCGGCCAACAAGTGCAAAGCAATATACTCCTCTTCTTTGAAGGGGGCATAATAAATTGAAATTGATTAAATATTTATGTTTATTATGTTAATTAACTTACACTACATACAACAAGTACCATTTTGATATTTTCAAACACTCATTTGGATATGAACATGGGTTTTGATCTGATGATTAACAGGAACGTACATAGTGATGTTCCCTTCTATCAATTCTAAATTAAAATAACCAAGAGAAATAAACATGTTTTCACTGCACCATGAATAAATATGTCAAACAAATAAATGTCAAGTTATTCAAGATTAATTTCACACTGTTCTTTTGATGATTTAAGTGCATTCCTGACTGCAGGTTTTTCACATTTTCCCACACAGTTATTTCATATTGGCCTTACAAGGTCAGATCTTCAGTTGGGTCTTCATTGCTGGACACTATCTCGTTATCTCCACAGAAAACACACTGGTGCAAATTTCACCGCAACACCTGCAAAAGAAGATATTATAATTTAACTGCATCAATATTCAATAATTTTTTATTGGATTTCAGAAATGTTTTTGTTTAAAAAGGTTTATACAAATTGATGCATTTTTTCAATTTAATGCATTATCATGCTGGACTCTGACATTGATGGTTAAAACAAAAAAGACATATGATTTGTGTACAGATTAAGCATTATTTATTATAAATGTGTTCTTTAATTAATAGATAATATGGCAACAACTTCCCCAGTTAAAAAGGGCCTAAATAATGCTTACATTTGTATATCTACAGCTTAACCATTTGCATTTCTTTTGCTTTGATCATTTAAGTTAAACACAGTGAAACTGCGTTCCCTCGAACAAGCGGTCGCTCGAGAACCGGCGTTCCCTCGAGGTCGGAGTTTGGTCCTGAACTTTTTTCCTTCTATTTTCATATAAAATATACTCAAGCTGCCTCGAAACCTAATTATGTCGAGCAATATCCTCGGTCCCAAGTACACAAATCATGCACAAAACCTTATTGCTCCCTCGAGGACATAATTTCACACTTTTTTCCGAACGCGTGTTCCAAAATAAACAAACATTTGCTAGGAGTTAAAATTTTCGCAAGTTGTAAAAATTGCAATGACAGTTGAAAGGCAATTTGATAAGGTGTGAAAAACCTTTTTCATTGTTAACGCATGAACGATATTAGTTGATATGGGCATTTGAGATGATAATTATGAGAAGTTAATGATTATAAAGAAGTTAATTGTGAGAAATTTAAATGAGTAATAAAAATATGAATAAAACACTACCATATTCAATTCAACATCAGATTGAACAGTTTCGCGAAACCGACATCTTGTCACAAGATGCGCCAATCAACAATCCTTGATTTTGCGAAACTTAAATCTGACTAATGCCACGACATATACTGTGATACATATGTTGCTTGTTACGAAAAATGTGCTTTTTTGTTAAAATAAACATTTCTATTTATTCATTTATTGTTTTTTTTTTTCTTTTGTGTTTTACATTTAGTTTAAGACAAACTTTGAACATATTAGCGATTTCCACAACGCAACACATAATCGGTGTCTTGGTAAACAGTCTGTTTGACGACTTCAAACTTAAAATACACTGAAAGATATTTCATATCAAACTGGAAAATTGAAAATCGGGTCTTTCGAAACATCGGTTCCCTCGAGGTTTTGGCTCGGTCCCTGGCGACCTTGAGCGATCGCAGTTTTACTGTAATGCATTAAAATTAGAAATATATTTTTGGGCATCAATCTATAGTGTATGCCTTCAATCTTGAAATGCTATATTTATAAAACAAAATATAAACAAAGATTTTGATTATCACATACCTGCATAGTAAGTGGTCTCGTCTCCATAACTTCTCAGAAATGCTCTTTATGACAAAAAAAGTGCTGGTGTAATTGGCTGGGGAATAGTGCTGCCCAAACCAACAGCGCAATTCTTCCTTCGGGGGGAACCAGCTCCTCAATATGGTTTCTGTTATGGCTGTGATAACTGTATGTAACACGCCTTTTTCTACTTTCCAGAGAATGAATCTTCCAATCTAAATAACAAATTTAAAAACAAATTTATATATATGCATGTAATGTTGTTAAAAAAACAACCATTTAGGTGCCATAAAACTATAAAAATATTAGGTGAGAATTGAACCAAATTAAAAGATTTAGTCATTTAAAGCTACACTCTCACAGAATTACTGTTTTTTTGTCCTGGAATGACCAATATTTTGCGTAAATATCTGCAAACCAGTGATATAAGACTGCTATCAAAATATCAGATTGCAGACTTTCATATTTCAGGTTGAAAACTAATGTTTTATGGCTTAAAGCAGTACTAACGGTTTATGAAATATGCATAAAACATCATATTTGGAACTTAAATATAAACAATTTCTGATTAATTTATCATCAGCAATCTTATATGAATGGTTTACATGCATTTTCACATAAAATGGCTTGTTCCAAGACAATTAATAAAGTTGTCAAAAAACATTAAATCTAAGAGAGTGCTGCACTCTCAGTCACAGATTGGAGGTTTTGACAACTTGTTTTACTTTTGGGTTTGGAATAAGCTAATGGAAAGCAGTATGAAAACTGATGATATAAGACTGCTGACAAAAGATAAGATCATGGTTTTTATATTAACATTCGTAACTAATGCTTTTATGGTTAAAAACATAACTAACTCTTTGCTATAAATAATGAGATTTTTGGCATAGAACATCATCTTTTGACCGTATTAAAATAAAAAAAGAGCGATCCAATATTTTCAGTTGTCTTTTTTGACTGAATTAAATGAAAAACAACGATCCACTTTTTCCAGTTGTCTGTTATGACCAGTGTTAAGAAATTCGCATAAAAATAATTCATTCCAAAACCAAGAAATAAAAAAAGAAGTTGTTAAAACAGTCAATCTGTGAGAGTGCAGCTTTAACATTTAAAGTGATATGCATTATCAGCCAAGTGCAGACCTATTCACATCCTGGCTACACAACTAGTGCATTCAGATCAGCTTTACTGATTTGAACCAGGGACATTTACACTGGTAGACTAGCATTTTACCATTCTGTGCTGGCCAGTAAAGTCCTCAATTTAATAAGATTTCAAAATGTATATACTATTGTTCTTTATTTTTTGCCAACTCTGTTTCAACTGAACTTTCTAAATGAATAAGAAATTTCAAAAATAATTGCAATATCTCTGGCAGCAAATACCTGCATTTATGTGTTTCTTGTGCAATCTGTCAGCTTTGGTAGGCTCAGGTTTCATTTCATCCATCTCAATACTTATAACTTCTAGTCTGATGTATTGCCATCCAATTTTTAGCTCCACTGGCCGAAGGCCATGGAGCTTATGTCGTCACAGATTGTCCGTCGTGAGTGCGTGCGTGCGTGCGTGCGTGTGTGCGTGCGTAAACTTTTACTTTAAACGACATCTCCTCTGAAACTGATAAGCGGATTTTGACAAAACTTCACAGGAATGTTCCTTTGGTGGTCCTTTACCAAAATTGCTCAAATGGTTCCGGTCCATTGCACAATATGGCCGCCAGAGCTAAAAATAGCAAAATCTTTAAACGACATCTCCTCTGAAACGGTTCGGCAGATTTTGATGAAACTTGACAGTAATGTTCCTTGGGTGGTCCTTTATTAAAATTGCTCAAATGGTTCTGGTCCATTGCACAATATGGCCGCCACAGCTAAAAATAGCAAAATCTTTAAACGACATCTCCTCTGAAACGGATAGGCAGATTTTGATGAAACTTGACAGAATTGTTCCTTGGGTGGTCCTTAACCAAAATTGCTCAAATGGTTCCGGTCCGCTGCACAACATGGCTGCCAGGGCAAAAAAATAGAAAAACCTTTAAAGAACATCTTCTCAGAAACCGATGATCAGATTTTGATGAAACTTAACAGAAATGTTCCTTGGACGGTCCTTTATCAAATTTGCTTCAATGGTTTCGGTCCACTGCACAAGATGGCCCCCAGAGGTAAAAATAGAAAAACCTTTAAACGACTTCTCCTCAGAAACCGATGATCGTATTGCAATGAAACTTGACAGAAATGTTACTTGGGTAGTCCTTAACCAAAATAGCCCAAACAGTTCTGGTCTGCTGCACAACATGGGCACCAGAGCTAAGAATAGAAAAAAACGTTAAACTACATCTTCTCAGAAACCGATTATCAGATTTTGATGAAACTTTACATAAATGTTCATCGGGATGCCCTTTAACCAAAATTGCCCAAATGGTTCCGGTCCGCTGCACAACATGGCTGCGAGAGTTAAAAATAGAAAAACCTTTAAGGACTTCTCGTCCGCAGTCTTCACGAAAAACATTTTAACCTACTAGCCAGTTGGACTAGCATAATGGCATATTTTACTAGTCCGAATGACAATCTAGTAGTCCGACTATTTTGCCACATTATAAAACTGTATGCTTGAGGTAAATACCTATTTCAATTGAGCAGCTTGCAGTTTGAGTAAACATTTCTTTATTATGATGCTCATGCAGTGATAGGGAGTGACATCCTTCTGTTGGGAATAGTGCTCCTTGTTTTTCAAAACCTATGGGTACTATGTAAAAACAAAAGGCATCTTGCTTGAATAGACTGTAATAATATCAACATGGTTAGAAAAGAAATGCCATGCTTTAATAGCTTTGATTACATTTTACTACTGAATTACCTCCCTTTAATAGAAAAAAAAAATAATGTCTTAATTTTTCACGTATAGCATCTTTAAATAATTTTTAAACAATAATAATATATGAGTAAACATATAAGCATAAAGTTCTCACAAAAAAATCAATTTAAAAACCTTACATTTATACATAGGAAAGTATATATAGACTGAACATTAATTTTCGTTTAAGTGACATTCTGAAAGTTTATGAAACAGCTATTTTTAGTAACTTAAATGGCCGAAAAGTGTAAGTGAAACACCAAGTCGATTCTATCACGTCAGTTCTTGTTCAGGTTAGATATTTGCTTCATAATCTATTCAGATTAAATGTTTATTAATTGTTTAACTTTTAAGCATTATTTTGGGTCGATATTTATAGTTTAAAGGAAAAACTTATATCTTAAACAGCGACAACGTGTCGCGAGTGGCAAAAGACCCGACATCACATCAGAAGTGAAAAAAAGATGGTCTTATGCAGGACTAAGTGGATGCGTGTTGAATGCTGCTTGTATAAATATATTTTGATAATCAGTAACTAGTGATTAAAATCGATATCACTTAAGTTAAAAACTAAAAAGACAGTAAATGCTTATATTACTTCAGGTTGAGGGTTCTTTTCTGTTGTTGTTGGTTCTTGTCGGTTTTTAGTGACAGCGATTATTCGGAACGTCTCGTCGATTTCCAGATAATTTCCCGCGGAAAAACAAGCATGGCTGCGAAAAGAAAACGTGAAAATGACTCGGTAACGGGTTATTTAAAAGACGTGTCGCCATTAAAAGTCGCAAAAAACAATAATAAACGTCTCCATTTCCATTTGGAAAACAATGGTTTGTAATTTTTAGCTCGCCTGTCATATGACAAGACAAGATTACAAGTTAGTCAATCGTCAGTCCACAAATTGCCTGCGTCACAATTTTGACATAATCTTTATGAGACTTAATAACAAGGGTCATCTCAACAAAATCTTTGACAAAATGGCCCAAATGGTTCCGTTCCGCTGCACAACATGGCAGCCAGAGCTAAAAATAGGAAAAACCTTTACACCACTTCTCCTCAGAAACCGATGATCAGATTTTGATGAAACTTGACAGAAATGTTCCTTGGGTGGTCATTAACCAAAATTTATTAAATGGTTCCAGTCCACTGCACACCATGGCTGCCAGAGCTAAAAAATAAAAAAAAACTTTATACGACTTGTCGTCGAAACCGATGACCTTTTTTCGATAAAACTTGACAGAAATGTTTGTTTGGTGCTCCTTTACTCAAATTGCCCAAATCATTTCGGTCCACTGCACAACATGGCAGCCAGAGCTATTAAAGTAAAAAAATTTTTTAAATAACTTCTCCTCAAAAATTGATGATTGTATTTCTATGAAACTGGACGAAAATGTTCGTTAGGTGGTCTTTGCTTGAACCTTTTGGCCAGTGGAGCACAGGCACTGATGTGCCTCTTGTTAATTCATGTCAGGCAGCCATTTAACCTTTGTTCCAGTTGATTGTATCAGATGATGTTAACAATGCTAGCCATGTAGCTAGGCATTTCTCAATCTGAAAGTTTACAAAAGAATATGGCCTGAATATTTAATAAAAAGATGAAAATGGATGATGTGTTCTAAAGTAAACCTGTAAGAGAAAAGGTGCTATTGGTATGGTGCTTGAACCCACGACCATGTTATGGTGCTTGAACCCACGACCATGTGAACACTTGCATGGAGATCTATCAAACTGAGCTAACCGATGTAACTGATTTTAGGCAATTCCCTATTTAGCTCTACAATTGACTGGTGCAATATGCATTATAAAGACAATTAATCAAAGTCTTGAAGCACTAGTCCAAATAATAGTAACTTGACTGATCTTTTTACAAATTTTGAAATGGCATATCCTTCACGTACAATTTTTTTTGTACAAAAAGTGGGTAGTTATTTCGATCAGCATTATTATTATTACGAGTTATTATGAGTTTGATGAGTGTTTTTCCTTATTTCATAATCATACTGTCAAAAAATAATGAAATAAACTGTTATACATGGAGAGCACCTGCAAGGCTGTGGTACATAGATTTACAACAATCGGAGCCTTTTGGCCTTGGCCGAGTTGTTACGGTTATGTATACAAGGTGACTGGTCTATCTCTAGTTTATATGAGTGGTAGAGTTGTTATGCTAGGTAAAATAGTAGTGTTTAAATGCATTAAATGCTTGTTTTGTGACAAAATCTTTGCACTTGCATGGTAAAAACTAAAATACATATTACCAGTCATCAAAATTAGACTTGAGGATGAACAAGCCCGAATTCTTATATTATTGCTTGGAATAAAGATTTTTAACAACCCCTGCTATAAACAATTCAAAGGGCTTTAAGCAAGCCCGGAAGACATTTTACCAATGGAGGGCTTGCAGACTTGTGTTAATTTCAACCACTGTATTATTATATATAACCCTTTAATATTTATTTCAAACATACCCAGTTAAGGTCACAAATCTGAACACTTTGAGGTTTTTCACAATTAGCTTGGAGAGTTTTTGTTGTAGTAAGCTAAAATTGCGTATAAAACATCTTTGGTGAATGTGACACCATCTGTCAAACAACGGATTCACGTTCTCATCAATTTTATGTCGAAAATCGTTCATTTTATAGACAGTAAATCACCCTTAAATTTATGCTTTTGAGAGCACAAATATCGAACACTTGAAAATCGCAAATACATGGTCATACAATTATAATTAATAAGTATGCTGAAATAAATAAACACTGAGCTGCATAGTTATTTATTTTTTCCGATGTTTTTCAAAACATGAAATTCAATTGTAAAGCGTGATTTCTGTTTATAAGTATCTTGAATGTAGGAGTCAACATAACTGCTAAACCAAGAAATGCATGTGCGCCCTCCGACGTCATTTCCCGTGTGCTACATTTTGATCTTTAAAGCTGCACTCTCACAGATATACCGTTTTTTACAACTTTTTTATTTTGTCTACGAAAGAGCAAATTATTGCATTAATTTCTGCAAACCAATGATAATAGATTTCTGACAAAAGATCGGAACGTAGAATTTCATATTTCCGTTCGAAAATAAATGTTTTATGGCTTTAACCGTTACTTACGGTGAAGAAAAATGCATAAAACATTAAGTTTGGAACTTAAATATCAAAATCTGTGATCTAATTTTTTATCAGCAGTATTATTTAACTGGTTTCCATGCATTTTACGCAAAAGTTGGATCGTCCCAAGACAAAAAATTGTGAAAATGTTCAATCTGTGAGCAGCAGCTTTAAACGTATAAACATTTAATGGCATTTTTTTAGAAAAATACACAACAAAACAAGATTAAACTTCGCAAGTGTTTCCAAGTCAACATGTCTATTTTTTTTAGACTATTGAAGCACAAATGTTTTTCTTTTGATGGTTGAGATGTTTCAGGTAAAACAACAATAAAAAATGCAAAATAATTTTAGTGAATAATCAACTCTGACTTGAAAGTAACATGAAACATTGAAGTGAAGGATTTGCTATATCATTTTTTTTTTAAATCGTAAAAAAGTCCGTCAACGTACAAATATTTGGACTAAGAGATGTAGATCATGTACCTTCATTTCCGTGTCCGAAATCGATCACTTACTGGCAGCGCTAATTTCTGGATTGTCTCCATCTAAATTTAACATCTTAAGACGCATACATTGATGCCATTTTTGCTTCGACTAATAATGAAGCAATAACACTAAATACGGGTCGGTAACATTGTAGAGGAACGGGTTCGAATTAGCATTCAATTTCATTTCCGCATAATAGCCATAATTGCTGCCATATTGTATGACTTTAAAAACTACACCCTATACTACGGAATAACAATAGGCATAAACGTCTAGCACATTGTGATAGTTATACTCCGAATAACTTACTCAAACAAACACAATAGTTTGATTGCTGCTGAAAAAAAAATCATTTGAAACATAAGAGCTATTTAAGAAAATATTACATAACCGCGTATGATTTATTTCTTAATAGCTTTCATTTGGTACCCGCTTTCATTCATAAAATTTGTTCTTTGCCGGATCAAGTCTTGAATGCCGGGATATGTGTGACGTCACACGGGGTGCAAACGTGTGGCGTAGCTTAATACATTTTACAATTGATTGTATGTACAAAAGACTTCGTATGTAAATGCTATATTTACATTATTTTGTTCAATAAAACTCACCAAATTGCAAGTAAAACTATACTAAGAGTAACACGCAATGTTTTATCATGAAAAATCCAATAACGCGATAAATACACAAAAGCAAGTACGCCCCACATTCACGTAAGTAGTTCTGTTGCTACGTAGGTGATGTGTATTAATATATTAGACTAGTTATGATGTTCAATATGTCATGTCAGGCGACAAGTCGCGTTTCTGAAATATCGCTCTCTAAAGACTGTCAGCTTGCAGCCGACGGTCTAAAAACTGAAATCCAACTTATGTGCCAAAATATGCGTGTAACAAGTAAAACAGCTATAACAGAATTTGCAAAACTCATAGGGAAACTGGTGGCGGCTATTCCAGGTGTAGAATATGCACCCCTTTTCATAAAACCATTAGAAAAAGTAAAAGATTCAGAACCGAAAAAACATCAGGGAAATTTCAATAGTTTTATGAACGTTCCAGTTTCAATACACATCACCCTGGAATGGTGGATTGACAATGTCCAATCTTCATACAAAAATATTTCTCATGGCACACCAGAAATGATAATTTACAGTGATGCATCAAAAACAGGGTGGGGTGGATTTGATAAGACAAATGGATGGAAAACTTGGGGAGTTTGGTCTGTGAGGAACAACTCGACAGGTTAACATAAAAACATTTTAGAACTGAAAGCATGTCAATTGACAGTTATGGCATTCTGTGGCAATTTAATTGGCAAACATGTGAAACTATTTATGGACAACACAAATAGTGTAGCTTACTTATAGAACTATAAGGGGTTTGCAGTGATGAAATTCCTATCAACCTTCAACTTCCCCTCTACGAAGGTAAGTCTCAGTTAATCTATCAATTAAAAAACAAAGTGAAAATGATAGGAACTAGGAAAATAAATCAGTTTTTATGCTCTCCTGAACAATTTTCAAAATGTCAGTTACAACAGTTTTGCGCTAAGCCCGCGAGTTGTCAAACCAACACTTACAGTCCAAGTATTAATAGGTGTTTAACCAACACTCATGGTCCAACCAAAATTGCGGTCCAATAAACGAAAGCTGTCCAGCAAACGGTGGTCTGTCGACCAGCACTAGTTGTCCATCACTGTCCACTTACTGTCCTGGGTGTACTAGCAGCCAAACCAATTCTAGTGATGATCTTGATGGAAGTAATGTTCTCAAAACATACCATCAGCATACTTGAATCATATCTGTAGAAAAAGGAAGGGAGCATTATAAGCAAAAAAATATATATATATTTTATTTAATTTTAATTAAGCAATTAGTGTGATTGGTCTGATTTTATTCCGGCATGGGTGTACCATGTATGGAACTAGTCTGATGGCCATCATATTACAGTCTTTGCCTTAAAAAAATTTCAGCACTTGTCCTTTCTGGCAAGTAATTGAAGAAAACAACTTGCCCAAAAACAGTTTTACTTGCCCAAAATAACCAATTCATGAGTAAATATACGGAAGATAATATTTCAATATGATAATAAGTTTCAGTCAGGATTTGTGAATTTTTGCTGAAGAAACTATGAAAACAGAGGGATCTAAATTTCGGGAAAAAAACCTTGCCCATTTGGGCAACCACCTGGAAATTTTGACTTGTCTGAAACAGTATTAACTTGTCCCGGGCTTCGGGCAACCCAGTTACGACGAAGACTGATATTATTAAATTTTTACTGACAAATCATTTAAAAAAAAACACTACACAGGTTACAGCATGATACATAAACTTTTATATAGATAATGTAGCATGACTATTATGTAGTATTATAGTACTATGCATACAGCAGTTAAAAGGTTAATTGTCACGTTTCTGCGGGAAATAATTGACACTAGTATTCATGATTATATAGGATTTTTTTTATAAACAATTACAATCCTTACTAAAGTCAGTAAAGTCACAAGTTCATCAAATGTGTTTGACTTATTAAATGTAAACATCATGATTTATACTGATGATATGTTTATATATAGATATAGAACAAATTCCCCATTAAATTGCGACAATCAGTTAGACAGAGTTATAATGTTCTCAAAACAAATGTTTTGTCTGTTTGATTAAAAAAAATTCAAAAACAACAATCAAATATGAGTAGGAACAGCATATATTTTTCTGAACAGTTTACCAACACAACCTCCTGTCTAGGTAGTGTGCAAACGATTTATATCTTATGTCATGCATATTATATTTTTAGTACGATGTATTATAAATCCATTAAAATGCCATATCTAATGAAAAAATATCATTTATAGCAAACCTGGGGTGGTAATTAATCCGATTTTAGCGCTGTTATTATACTTCGTTATAACCCTGAAGCAAACTGGAAGTTACTATGCCGCAAAGGATTATGGTATGTTGCAAAGTTGTGATCAGTGGAAAAAACAGAAGAATTCTGCAAAGTATAAACATTTCAAGGGAAGTAACACAAATAATCTGGTCGATCGGTCTGAAGGGATTTTCACCCTTACATCATATGGGATTAAAATATCGACACCCCCCCATCAGAAGCAAATTTCACAATTTGACAACAACCTTCAGATGCAAATTAGCGAAAAAGACCATATATGATTTAAAAAATTGCCGTCCCCCCCTAAGTTATATGTTTAAATGGAATAGCCCTAAACGCTAGGCAAAAGGGAGATAATTTCAAACTGATGTTTACACTTCAGTAAACAATTATTATCAATTATTGTTTTCATTTTTAGCTCGACTATTCGATGAATAGGTGGGCTATACTACTCGCCCCGGCGTCGGCATCCGGTTAAAGTTTAAGGGCAAGTTGAGATTTCACTTATAAGGCCAATACCCTTTATTTAATTGACTTAATTCTTCACACAGTTGTTCAGAGCCATCACCCAATGAGGTTACATAACTCCATATCCTAAATACAAGTTATGGCCCCTGATTGACTTAGTTTAAAGTTTTAAGAAAGTAAAAGTTCAGGGCATGTTGGCATTTTATTAAAAAAACACTTCTATACTGTTCATTCAATGCACTTAATAAAATTCAAAATTATTAATGACCATCTTACAACAAGAAACATAACTCCATTTTAACCCTTAATACGAATTATGGCCCTTAAATTTTATTATGCCCCCCTTCGAAGAAGAGGGGTATATTGCTTTGCACAGGCATGTCGGTATGTCGGTCGGTCAGTCGGTAGACCAAAGCTTGTCCGAGTGATAACTGAACCATTCCTGGACGTATGGTCATCAAACTTCACATGAAGGTTGGGCCTGACCAGTAGATGACCCCTATTGATTTTGGGGGTCATCAGGTCAAAGGTCAAGGTCACAGTGACCTTTAATGGTAAAATAATTTTAAAGCTTGTCCGAGTGATAACTCAAGAATGCCTGCACCCATGGCCCTCAAACTTGACATGGAGGTTGGGCCTGACCAGTAGATGACCCCTATTGTTTTTGGGGGTCATCAGGCCAAAGGTCAAGGTCACAGTGACCTTGAATGGTAAAAGGTTGTCCGAGTGATAACGTGATAATGCCTGCACCCATGGCCCTCAAACTTGACTTGGAGGTTGGGCCTGACCAGTAGCTGACCCCTATTGTTTTTGGGGCTCAATGGGTCAAAGGTCAAGGTCACAGTGACCTTGAATGGTAAAAGGTTGTTCGAGTGATAACTCAACAATGCCTGCACCCATGGCCCTCAAACTTGACTTGGAGGTTGGGCCTGACCAGTAGATGACCCTTATTGTTTTTGGGGGTCATTGGGCCAAAGGTCAAGGTCACAGTGACCTTGAATGGTAAAAGGTTGTCCGATTGATAACTCAAAAATGCCTGCACCCATGGCCCTCAAACTTGACTTGGAGAATTGGCCTGACCAGGAGATGACCCCTATGGTTTTTGGGGGTCATCTGGCCAAAGGTCAAGGTCACAGTGACCTGGAATGATAAAAGGTTGTCCGAGTGATAATTTGACAATGCCTGCACCCATGGCCCTCAAACTTGACTTGGAGGTTGGGCATGGCCAGAAGATGGTCCCTATTGATTTAAGGGGTCATTGGGCCAAAGGTCAAGGTCACAGTGACCTGGAATGGTAAAAGGTTATCCGAGTGATAACTTGACAATGGCTGCACCCATGGTCCTCAAACTTGATATTGAGGTTGAGTCTGGCCAGGAGATTTTCCCTATTAATTTTAGGGGTCATTGGGCGAAAGGTCAAGGTCACAGTGACCTTGAATGATAAAAGGTTGTCCAAGTGATAACTCAACAATGCCTGCACCCATGGCCCTCAAACTTGACATGGAGGTTGGGCCTGACCAGTAGATGACCCATATTGATTTTAGGGGTCAAAGGTCAAGGTCACAGTGACCTTGAAAGCAAACTCGACAATTCTTGGACCTATGGTCATCAAACTTGACATGAATGTTGGGCCTGCCCAGTTGATGACCCTTATCGACTTTGGGGGTCATCAGGCCAAGGTCAATGTCACAGTAACCTTTAACACAAAAAAGTTAACAAATCTTCCCCCACTGATATCTCAACAATGCCTGAACCTATGATTATTAAACTTGACATGGATGTTAAGCCTGACCAGTAGATCACCCTTATTGATTTTAGGATTCATAGAGCCAAAGTTCAAGGTCACAGTGATCTTGAATGGTAAAAGGTTGTCCGAGTGATAACTCAACAATGCCTGAACCCATGGCCTTCAAACTTGACTTGGAGTTGCATCTGACTTGTAGATGACCCCTTATGATTTAAGGGGTCATCGGGTCAAAGGTCAAGGTCACAGTGACCTTGAACGAAAAATACTTGTCTTGTGATAACTTGACAATGCCTGCACCCATGGCCCTCAAACTTGACATTTAGGTTTCTGGTGACCAGCTGATGACTCTGGATTTTGAGTTCATAGAGTCAAAGGTCATGACGGTCATAACACACTTTATCCTCACACTTTAATGGTCATAATCTTAAAACAGCAACAAATCAGCTGTCATTTCGGTCCATGCATATTTCATTCAATTGTCCATATAATCCTGACAACATGGCGCTCAGGGGGGGCATAATGTTTGACAAACATCTCTTGTTTTATTTTATTTTTTATGCCCCCGAAGGTGGGCATATTAAAATCGCACCATCCGTCTGTCTGTCCGTCCGTCCGTCCGTCCGTCCGTGTGTCCGGCTCAATAACTTGTGTCCGGGCTGTAACTTTCCCTTGTATGGACAGATTTTAAAATAACTTGCCACATGTGTTCCTCATACCAAGACGACGTGTCACATGCAAGAACTGTGTCCCTACCTCTAAGGTCAAGGTCACACTTAGGTGTTTATTCACAATGGAATGCTGCATATAAGTACATAGAGTATAGGTTGTCGTGTCCGGACTGTAACTTTCCCTTGTATGGAAAGATTAAAAAAATAACTTGCCACATGTGTTCAGCATACCAAGACGACGTGTCACGTGCAAGAACCGTGTCCCTACCTCGTAGGTCAAGGTCACACTTAGTGTTTATTCACAATGGAATGCTGCATATAAGGACATAGAGTATAGGTTGCAAGAACCGTGTCCCAACCTCAAAGGTCAAGGTCACACTTAGGTGTTTATTCACAATGGAGTGCTGCATATAAGGACATAGAGTATAGGTTGTCATGTCCGGGCTGTAACTTTCCCTTGTATGGACAGATTTTAAAATAACTTGCCAAATGTGTTCCACATACCAAGACAACGTGTCTCGTGCAAAACCCGTGTCCCTACCTCTTAGGTCAAGGTCACACTTAGTGTTTATTCACAATGGAATGCTGCATTTAAGGACATAGAGTATAGGTTGTCGTGTCCAGGCTGTTACTTTCCCTTGTATGGACAGATTTGAAAATAACTTGTCACATGTGTTCGACATACCATGACGACGTGTTGCGTGCAAGACCCGTGTCCCTACCTCTAAGGTCAAGGTCACACTTAGGTGTTTATTCACAATGGAATGCTGCATATAAGGACATAGAGTTTAGATTATCGTGTCCGGGCTGTAACTTTCCCTTGTATGGACAGATTTTAAAATAACTTGCCACATGTGTTCGACATACCAAGACGACGTGTCACGTGCAAGACCCATGTCCCTACCTCTAAGGTGAAAGATACACTTAGTGTTTATTCACAATGGAATGCTGAATATAAGGACATAAGAATGTAGGTTGTCAAGTATGGGTGGTATTTTTTTATGTTCTGAGGCAATTTAAAATAACTTGCCATATGTATTTGTTTGACCTTTAACTTTTCACGTACTGACCTTGTTCATAGGTCAATGTCACATTCGGGGGCATTCGTCACATACTGTGACAGCTCTTGTTTTAAATTTCTTTTGAAAGGCTTATTTGTATATTCATACCACATTTTCATAATGGGAAATCAAGTTATTTGAATGACTTGGGTCATTGTTCGGGTGGGCTGGTGGGAGGGCAGCATCAAATCACCTTATGTATCAAATAATTTTAGTTAGGTTTGATATAACAGACCAAACTTGGTAATATTACATCGTTATTGTATTCACTTCTAAGTTAAAGCGGCATAGTCAAAGCGGCATAGTCGATTGATGTTACCCCGAAATACATATGATTTAAAAAAACAACCTTTAAAACAGCTGCATTAAATTGATGAATGTTTGAACTTGACAAGCATTGTACTTTCATTTTCTTGTTCACAGAGTGTGGCTGTTCACCAGCGGAAACTAAAGCAGGCATGAATCAGTGTTATATGGGTGATGGCCAGTGCGTGTCACAGGCCATGTATGTGACAAGTGGCACGAAGAATACCACAGCCAAGACAGAGAAAATCCCTTTGGATGCCAGGGTAATTGTTTACTTCAGAAGGTATTTTCTAACACAGTTTGACAGTGCATGTATTGTAGAATTTTTAGCTCAACCATTTGAAGAATAAGGAGGGCTTTACTATTCGCCCCTGAGCGTCGGCGTTTGTTTGAAGTTTTAGGGCAAGATGGGATTTTCACTTTTAACTTCAATACCCTTCATTCAATTTACTTAATATCTCCCTCAGTAGTTCACGGCCATCATGTATTATAAGGTGCGATAACTCAACATTATCCTTTATATAAATTATGGCTCCTGATTGACTATGGAACTTGGGTAAAAATGGAACTTAGGTTTAAGTTTTAGGGCATGTTGGGATAATTATTAACCCTTACCATGCGGGGTCCGAATATATTCGGACCTAGTTGTGTGTAACCCGATCCATGCTTAGTCTAGATATTTTCGGACCGGGATATTTACCATGGGATGTTCAACAAACCCACTTCAAATTCAAGTCTTGCAGCAAATTACCACATTTTGGGAACAACAATCACGTGACAATTATTGTTTGTGTCGGCTGTTACATTTGTCAATGCTTATTGCTTTTGTTATTTTAACAACTCCTGCATATTTTAATTAAATATTTCATAAAAAGAATGATATGACTGCTATCGTTTAGCCCTTGTCAAAAAAGAACTGTAGTTCATTAAAATATGTCATCAGTTACTTTAATTTAAGTTTAACAAACTAATTAAGGTACACCTTAATTACAGGCTCCAAGGGGACCACCTGGGAACAATAATATTTTACCCCCAGGTTACGCATAAGGATGCGAGACAACTACACCTTAAGTAAAACACCTGCTTTTTTCTGTAATGTGCCCCCCCCCCCCCCTCCCAATCACTAGGTGGCAAAATACCTCTAAGGTTTTACAAGGGGGAAAAAGGACCAAAGCATGAAATCAACACCCCTTAACCAAAACACCTCTATTGTCACTTATAAATGTATTCCTTATGAGTCTGATGTACAATAGTGTCATTAAACCCCCACAAACGAGGTTTGAGGGGGTATATAGGAGTGAGCTTGTCGGTCGGTCGGTCGGTCTGTCGGTTTTCATGGTTTCCGGACGATAACTCATGAAAGGCTAGACAGATTTGAAAATTTTTTGGTACACAGGTGTAACATCAGAAGATACAGGTCAAGTTCGATATTGGGGCTGGTGGGGCCAAGGTCAAGGTCACTGTTACTAAAAATAGAAAAACGGTTTCCGGATGATAACTCATGAAAGGCTTGACAGATTTGAACAATTTTTGGTACACAGGTGTAACATCAGAAGATACAGGTCAAGTTCGATAATGGGGCTGGTGGGGCCAAGGTCAAGGTCACTGTTACTAAAAATAGAAAAACGGTTTCCGGACGATAACTCAATGAAAGGCTAGACAGATGTGAACAATTTTTGGTACACAGATGTAACATCAGAAGATACAGGTCAAGTTCGATATTGGGGCTGGTGGGGCCAAGGTCAAGGTCATTGTTACTAAAATAGAAAAACGGTTTCCGGACGATAACTCATGAAAGGCTAGACAGATTTGAACAATTTTTGGTACACAGGTGTTACATCAGAAGATACAGGTCAAGTTCGATATTGGGGCTGGTGGGGCCAAGGTCAAGGTCACTGTTACTAAAATAGAAAAACGGTTTCCGGACGATAACTCATGAAAGGCTAGACAGATTTGAACAACTTTTGGTACACAGGTGTAACATCAGAAGATACAGTTTGGTACACTGGTGTAACATCAGAAGATATAGGTCAAGTTCGATATTGGGGCTGGTGGGGCCAAGGTCAAGGTCACTGTTACTTAAAATAGAAAAACGGTTTCCAGACGATAACTCATGAAAGGCTTGACAGATTTGAACAATTTTTGGTACACAGGTGTAACATCAGAAGATACAGGTCAAGTTCGATATTGGGGCTGGTGGGGCCAAGGTCAAGGTCACTGTTACTAAAAATAGAAAAACGGTTTCCGGACGATAAATCATGAAAGGCTTGACAGATTTGAACAATTTTTGGTACACAGTTGTAACATCAGAAGATACAGGTCAAGTTCGATATTGGGGCTGGTGGGGCCAAGGTCAAGGTCACTGTTACTGAAAATAGAAAAACGGTTTCCGGACGATAACTCATGAAAGGCTTGACAGATTTGAACAATTTTTGGTACACAGGTGTAACATCAGAAGATACAGGTCAAGTTCGATATTGGGGCTGGTGGGGCCAAGGTCAAGGTCACTGTTACTAAAAATAGAAAAACGGTTTCCGGACGATAACTCATGAAAGGCTAGTTTTTCTTGTCAGCAGTGTAACTTCTAAATTATTCAACAGATTTAAATAAAACAATACATGCATGATAAAAGAAGATGCAGTGTGCAGTAACCTTGGAGTTATTGCCTCTTTTCAAAGGAATGGTTTGCCATTCCTGTGTCCAGGCGGCATTTGGGGGTATTCGTCACTCCTGTGACAGCTCTAGTTTATACAGAAAATAAAACATTTATCATCTCATTTATACAGAAAATAAAACATTTATCAATAAAAAGAAAATCAAATGTAAAACTAGTAATTGCCAATTACCATTTTTATGAATTTATTTATTATACATGATAACAGATAATTAAGGATTTTTTACACAGATAAAAAAACTACCTTACATATGGATTTACATGTTTATTTGGAAAAATAAATAAAAAAAGAAATAATCACACTTCTGTCACTAAAATCAATGTTTTTTTTTAAATAAAAAAGGCAAAACATGTTGCATCTCATGAGAGCTTTTCGTCAACATTTACAATATGAACCAAAATTCTGTTTTTGCACAAATGCACAAGAATTCTGAGAAACGACAAGTTAGATCATTGCATGAATGGCAAGGAACTTTAAGCAGAGATGTGATTTAATTCTGCCATAAAATATGGATACTTTTTATTTCTTCAAAGTTGCAGAGATTTTTACAAAACATTTTTAATATGTACAAACAGTATGGTGTTGAAACATGAGTTTACAGACATGTCAATGTGTTCTTTATTTTGTTAGCCCTTTGGCAAAACCACCTGATAACTAAATAGTTAAAGTATACAAATATGATAGTTTGCTTACAACATGTATATCCCTCTCTGATTTAATGTTATCATAAGATGAAATAATATCAAATGTATTAGAATTTACAGTCCGTAACGATGAAATTAAGCACAGCCATCCAAGAACTCTAACTATTTGATTTGTAAAGGCAGAGCAAGTATTTTCTAAGCAGTTAATAAAGTAACACTTGCATGTTAAATAATAGGAAAGATATATGATGTGTATAGAACTATACCAATGGGTTCGATAGGAATTTCCTATTCGCCTCTCTTCTAAGGAACCTGCTTTCAATTCCCGGCCTAGGCGAGTGTGAGTTTGGTTTGTGGTCGCCAAGTTGGACAAGTGGGTTTCTTTTCCGGGTTTTCCGATTACCCTTACTACACAAGACCACACTCTCTGGTATCAGTGTGCCAATGAGAGTTGCAAAAACTTGTTTCACAATTGTTGTGAAAATAAAAAGTTTTAACTAATGTTCCCTCTAAGAAATCATACAGTTACAAAATTAACTACCCTCCCCTGTAATGTTGAGCATAGAAGCTCCGCCTCTATATGCAAATTAGTAACCGCCCTGCTAAGGCACCAAGGTGGAACCCCTAGAAGCATCAGAGAGGCAGTATGATTCAGACTATTGATGTACTCACGTTATACACTTGTAGAATAAATGTAGTAAAACTTTAAGTGTCTTTATTACATACCTACATTGAAACACAACAATGGCGACGAGGATAAAAGTGTGAAAAACATGGAAAGCGGATTAACTGTGTAAAATTTTCTGTGCTGTGTAATTAATTAGTATGACTGATTATTTACCAAAAATGGCTCAAGGATTACCAGTATTCCCATCATTCAATGTCACTGAAACAGCACTGGACAGTCGCTGGAAAAAGTGGTTAGGTTGACTAGAAATCATGCTAGTTGGCATGGATGTCAAGGACGCTAAATGCAAAAGAGCATTACTTTTGCATTACGCTGGCGAAGTTGTTTTATTTTTGGAACAAGAAAAGAATACTGCTTACTTGATACATTGCTATTTTTTACTTTACGATGATTACGTGTAAATTAACATTAAATCATGGCAACATTATCCAATTGCAAACAGTCTCATAATCATAAAGTCTAAAGTTTGTAAACTCTGAAGTCATCACTTGGATTGAGGTTCGTATGTTTTCCTGTGAAATACTTTTTTGATTAAATTATAATAACTCTGGTTTTTTAAGTGCAGTGGGAAACGAAACCCAGATGCAAAACTTCCTTACCTAAATAGCGCCCGAGTTTTCTGGACTTTAGGTGATATTATTTAATCAAGTTTTAAGTGACACAAGTTGGCATATTACCTACAGATGGAATCACAGACAGACGGACGACCAATTGCAAATCTATATGTCCCCCCCCCCCCCCATTTTATGGGGACATAAGATGTTATATTAAAAGAAATGTAATATTTTAACCATTTGCCAAGAAATAAGGTCATATATTGATGTACTTAGATATTCTTATTACTTATAACACAGCTTACAACTTATTTTTTTTATCTGAGCACTATATAACCTTGATGTTGAAACTTTCATAGGTTTCTATTGATACATTGACATTTTGGTCTTTGCTAAAATCCATTTCAAAAAACATCATTGCCCACTTTTCATGTGAATTATATAAGCCCTCTTTGTGTTTGTGCATCTTCGTTTATGTAATTTTGTAGAAAGTTCATATCCTAAAATGTAGCTTTTGAAACAGCGATTAAAATCTTCTTTACTGACACGGTTAAATCCACGTTTGTTTTCTTTGTAAGGTTTTTCTTCTTAATTTGCATTGTTGTGTGAGAACATTCTTCATTAGAAGAATGATTAAACATTATACACACTGCATGTAAGCTTTCCATATGATATAAGAGGGTTGTCCGGAAAGTTTTGAGACTGCATTCATAAAAAACTTACCACTCATAGGATGCATTTAAAATTTTATCAGCTGTCAATTGTATCTAATTGTCCTTTCCGATAACTTGGTTACTTCCCCTGATTTCTAAGGGAGGCTACTCCATTTCCTACTTCCGGGGAATACATTTTGCAAGATGGCCGACGTAGACAATGAGATCACTGGGGCGTGTATGAATAACAATGAGTTGACACCATTTAAGGTCGTCGATTTGAAAAGATACCTTGCGAACCGGAAATTGAATGTATCAGGTCTTAAATGCGAATTGATTGAGAGGATAAAAGGCGCATATAGACTTTCTATAAGTGACAAACGCGTGCTGGAGGAGAGAGATCGGGAAGAAAGAGAGAGAAGAGCAACCGAACGCTTTATCCTCCCATGTGGCGAGGGTGTTCCACCGCCATCAACACTGAAGGCATGGAAGTCCACTATTGATCTGTTTCCTGCTGTAGAGGAAAAGGATATATACAACTACATTGTACTGAAAAGAGACTCGAAACGTCAATTGAAGGCGAGGACTTATTATGTGGACGGACATGTACAGAAAGTTGAGGTATGTCAAATAGAGAGTTTATAATAAGTCTGAGGCTGTTTTTTTCTGCCATGTTTACTTCATCTAGTTATATAACTAGCTCAAGGGGACTATTTTGACTTGGACATAAAAATAATTTGGTGTGAAAAATGTACTCAACATTTTTATGTAGGCGGGGCTAGCCACAATTAAGGGGGGTGGGGTGGATGCAAGCACATGTATGTGTCGAACCACACTGACTATATACTTATCTTAATTTTTAAAAAAATAACGTATTTTGTACAATTTTCATACATTCTATGATGTATGTTGTTTATTTATTGTCATTTAAATTAAAATATTATTTATAATTTATTCATCAGGTCCATCTCATAAGCGAAGAGTGCAGCCACTGTTATGTCCAAGCTTCCGTGCTGCCATCATTTCCAACTGCAGACAAAAGAAAGTCACCAGAGTACCAACCCTGGATCCTTCTGTCGAAAGTGACTGGCTGCATACACTCTGCGTTCTGCAACTGTCCAGCTGGGTAAGTTGAATTAATTTGTGATAAATCAAAGTCTCTGATCTGCATTGATGAAAGGTGTCAAACCCACACACGCTAGGCTATTTTGTCAGTATTATCAAATACTTAAACTTGGGGCATTCTTCAAACTATTTCATATCTTCTTATCAAACTTGGTACACTTGTTACAAGAGACAAAAAAGCACATGTTATAACTCATAATTTTGGCTTTCATGGTTAGCTGAGTTTTGCTATTTTTTTCTGAATGAAAGAACAGGCGAGCTTATGTATTGATTCAATGAACTCCCTTCACCGTGTCGGTGTTTACTTCTGGCACTGTTTGTGTTTTGTATGTTCATGGCCTACCAGGAAATACTAAGTGTAAAATACTGTATATTCACCTCCATTTTCAAACTTTAATGTTTTGGGATATACATGTAAGTATAACAAGTAAAAAGGCAGACATGTAAATGATTTTTTTTATTTTCATCTAGTGAAGGTGAATGCTGCAACCATATTGGTGCCCTGCTGTATGGACTTGAAGACCTGACGCGTAAAAAAACCCTTGCTCCAACATCCAAACCCTGTGCCTGGAACAACTTCAGCATGCTGTCTGCACCACGGAAACGTAAGCTGTCGCCTAGGAAATCTGAAGATCTTATGTTCTCAAAGAAGAAACTGTACAACGTGTCAGTGCGTAAAGTTTCTGTAAACAAAAACCATGAACTGAACTCTATCAATGGATGCACTGTTAACATTGACAGATTTAGGCAGAAACTGGTTGGTTCGAAGTTGAATGTAGGCTGGTTAAAAAACTTTGAAATTGAAACAACTGAAAATGAACCAGATCTCCCTGTGTTACATTCTGTGCCATTCAACTACCATGATAGTGTAAACTTGAGGGACAGTTCTAGTAAGGCAGTGTTTTTGGATCATTTTGACTCTTTGAAGCAAAGCGCTGAAGAAATTCAATTAACTGAAATCTTAACAAGGGGCCAAAAAAGTGGGAAATGGCAAGAGGCCAGAAAAGAACGCCTAACAGCTTCAAACTTTGGCAGCATCTGTCGTAGGAAAGAATCAACTGAACCTGACGGACTCCTGCGGCAGATGTTGTATTCCAATTTCACAAGCAAGTACACAGAATATGGAATTAAACATGAGAAGGCTGCAAAGAGAATGTATGCGAAAGCAATGCAAACTGACCACAAAGGACTAGCAGTTAAAGACAGTGGTCTAGTTGTACGTGCCGACAGACCCTACCTTGGTGCCAGTCCAGATGGGCTTGTGTTCTGTTCACATTGTACAGAAAGTGTTGGTCTGGTTGAGATTAAGTGTCCTGCCTCTAAGAAATGGAGGATGCAAACGCCTGAGGAATGCTGTGAAGACAATGATTTTTTTTGTCAGTTAGAGAATGGCCAGGTGTTACTCAAGGAAACACACAAATATTACTACCAGGTCCAAGGGCAGATGGGAATCACCGGGAGGAAATGGTGTGATTTTGTAGTTTGGACATGTGTAGGTCTTTCTATACAGAGAATTGCATTTTGTGAATCATTTTGGCTGAAAATGTTGTGTCAACTTGACAGATTTTGCCTTGAGTCATACATTCCTGAACTGTACGCACAACGTGTTAAAAGGGGAATGAGTCTGTTCAATTGATTTGTACATCGTCTAGTTATGTGTTGTTCATACATGTACATTTGAATGATCAATAATGGCAATTTATGTGAATATCTTGTTTGCTTTCAGTTATTTTCATAACTATATTCAAAATGAAACTCCAAAATGACTGTATTGTTACTATGAATTTGAAACCATGAATAGAAAAGTTGTAAATCTAAATTTTGGGCAGTATTTTGAAAGTATGTGTACTTTTGTCAACATATTGTGATTATGCGATGCTGTAAATCTACTTTAATTATTTCCTTGTTTTATGTTTGACCTTTTCTACTTTTCCTTTCCATTTATCTAGTTTTCAGGGATGTATTTCTGAGCTTAATAAATGGACATATGTTTAACCTTTCAAGTGTGTTATTATTGCATTTTGTGTGCAGGATAGTGATAGCGTTTATATTGCCATTGTTTAAAGAAGTAGCTGAGTTTTACTCTAAAACAATTGAAGATGTTCAATTGAATATTGGTTTGCATGTAGCTACTGCACGGCCCATAACTCAAGACTGTCGAGTTGTTCTCCTTTTCTGACTTGCTAATTAAAAACAACAAATGAGTGTTACTTTCTTATGTTTGCAGGGTGCAAAACTTAAAGGGGCTATACACCGTGTGATGAAATAGCGAAAAAAAAGAAACTTGTCAAAAACTGACATAAACTTGGTATCAAAGTGTACAATGCATTGAAACTAACTAACTGAAGTACCACATAGTATACAATTAATTTATTTTCGCATTATTTTTTCCATATTTCTCCATTATTTTTTTTTACTGGGTATGTATACCTAGTAGAATTCATTCTTATGCGTGATTTGCTAGTTGATGATATCATGGGATATAACCAAGTAAGGTATATTAGCTTAAACATTCATATGGTTTCGGGTAAGCCTTCGTAGCAAAGTGGATACAACACTGGACAGCTATTTTGGTGACACTGGTTCGAACCATAGCTCAATTTTCTTTTACATTTTGGTATTTCTTAACAATTATCATATCAGAAGCGTAAAACATTTTATTAAATAATTTGTCCTGAGATTTGTTACAGAAAAAAACATTATTGGTGCCAATCTGATGTACAGTCCCTTTAAACATTGGGACATATTTAGCATGGGGCTAGTTTTTTTAATCTAATGTATCTTAAAGTTAACATTTGTCGGGCATTTCAGTTTGATCTATGGCACTCTTGCCTATTCTTATTTCCACTTAGTTCAATTATGAAACTGATATGAAAATGGTTCATACTGAAAAATCCTTTAAGCAATTCAATACTAATGATTTGAAGTATGTGGTAGATCAATTACACATGGCAAATAAAAAAAACCTCATTTCAGAGCCAAACTTAATAAGTGATCTTTGACTTTTATTCTTAGAAATGTTACAAATAATAAAACCACAAAATACAAAATTGATCAGTTAATGCATACATGTTTCAAATCAAATCTTGAAATCCATTCACATGAGCATATTTCCTTATCCATTTTTGTCAAACCTGAATCAAATGTGTAATCTCATATGTTATAATATAAATTGATCGAAAAATTGATTTTAAAACAAAATTACAATTTCATTGTTCTAGTTAGAGGTATACAAGTTTTTATCCCTAAATCTAATGCTTGATATATACAAACGCTTTCATTGACACATGAGTTATTATTGAACAAGTGGTGGCCATAGATTTGTCAAATATGTGCATATTTTGAACACTTTAGAAATTCTCCTTGACTGTGTTATAGGAATATTGCCATGCAATATTCGAAAGTTCTTGATTCTCTCCATTTGCCTTTCAACATGTATTCGTAAACTTGCAATATCTTTTGTAAGGAGAACTTCACGTTTAGAGAATTGTTTTCCTTTCTGTTTAAATGGTGGAATAATGAGATGAATGCCTCTTGGAGTAGTAAGGTCTGTAATAGTGAAACCCTTATCAACCATTATGGCGTCTCCTTCTTCAAGCAAGTCCAAGAGTCCACATTTTTCTGTGAGTTTCTTGTCACTGGTACAGCCCACCCAACAGTCAGAAACAAAAGTTACAACACCATTTGGGCTTATACCCACCAAAATCTTATGAGTCATGTGAGACTTGTAATCACTGTACATTAAACTTTTCAAAGAAAGGGAACTGGATGTTTCACTGTAAATTTCAGTGCAGTCGATAATAATTCTAGTGTTAGAATATTTCTCTTTAAATTGTTCAGGCATGTTATTTTTCACTACCTCACGAGATGGCCATTGAACAAGAAAGGATAATTGTACATGTAAATAGTTGATCCATCTTTCAACAATGTCACTACATTGTGAAGTGGATATGCAAAACCTAGTACCTAGATCTTCAAATAACAGACCTAGACGTAGGCGCATCAGCACCATGAACAATTCATCCAGAACACTTAGAGTTCTTGGCCGTCCTCCATCTGAATCTTTATAGTTAAGTTTCCGCCTTGATGTCCGCACTTCAGCTTCATCCTTGATTTCATCAAACAAAGCTTCAAACACAACTCGATTAGGGATTCCGGTGTAAAAACTGACCAAATCGTCATTGTATTTTACGTCATCATATGTGAGCATAGGTAGCTGACATTGTACACCAAAGTCTCTAGTAGAATGTTCTGTTTGTGAACTGAAGTCTGCTGTTTTTCCCAGGAAACTTTCTTCAGTTTGTACTTCCATCACTGCACAGTTGTTCTCAGTCTGTGTGTCACAACATCTGAAACATATACAAATTGATCATGTACCCATTTACCACATCTTACATGTACAGTCTGGTAACCCGAACCAAATGTTTGTTTTTTTGGCCTTAAACATTTACAAACACTTAAATTTTCCTATTTTTGTTAAAGAATGAAGAAAAATGATCAGAAGTAATTAACTAATCAGATCGATTTCATAGCACAATAAGCAATATATATATATATTGAACAATACCTAAAGGACTGATTCTGTGGCTGTAGTACTGGTCCCATGCAGTAATCTTGCAGGTGGACAGAGGTATCAATGGCATGTCCGGAAGGGGATACAAATGACAGTTGTGGCTGTATACTATCATCATTTGACAGTTCTAAGTCTAAATCGTCATTGACCTTATCACCATCATCATCATCACCTACGTCTTCATCAAGGAGCTGAAATTGCAAATGAAACTGTATAAGATATATGTTTTGGTACAAAATCTGCCAGGCTATATGGTACACATTTTTCCAGGCTGTATTTGAAAACAATTCTTTAATCATTTCTTAAATTACAAAATTTACAAATAAGTGCTGTGACATTGTTTTTAAGCACCGTTGATATAACATAATTCATTTTGAGGTGCATGTAAGGAAGAACTTAAAATAATATAAGAAATAAAAAAATACTGTTGGCTGGAAGGTTTTGGTAGCACCAGTCTCAGTTGGAAACATAGATGGAAGTGTATGCTGGAAAGAAGGTCCTCTGAAGCCAACAAAATGCTCACTACACAATTGTCTGTGTTCATTCCACTGAAACGATCTCATGACCGTTTTACATCGCTGCACCCACACACGTTTTAAACGTTTGTTCTGAGGAAAACGGTGCAATGACACTTTTCTCCCATCAATAACCTTTCCTCTGTAAATTCCTTTACAAATACAACAGTACTTAGGGGTTTTCCTGCCCGTTTTCTTTATTAGTTTTGAATCTTTACTTTCCATTTTCACTTGTTGCTGTTTACTTCCTGGTTTGTGTAGTCCCCGGAAGTAAATTTCCGCTTTCTGCGCATGCCCACTTGAAGAGTATTCAGGGAAAGATAATCGAGTTATCGGAAAGGACAATATAAACAAATCCTAAAAGTTTCAACAATATACTATGAAATGAACGTATACAACAAACATTACAAAAAGTACAGGTTACAAGCCACAGAGCACTTCGTTTTCTCATTGCGTCACGTCATTATCAGTTTTTATACGCCCATCTTACGATGGCCGTATTATGGGAACACCCATGGCGGGCGGGCGGGCGGGCTTTCGGCTCCACAATGTTGTCCGCTCTCTAACTTGAACATTTCTCATCCAATTTCCACCAAATTTCATGAAAGTGTTTGTTGGTGAAATATCTAGGCCAAGTTCGATAACCAGCCAAATCGCTCTAGGCACTCCAGAGTTATGGCCCCCTGAATTTGTCAAAATTGGGCGGGCGGGCGGCTCTACAATGTTGTCCGCTCTCTAACTTGAACATTTCTCATCCAATTTCCACCAAACTTCATGAAAGTGTTTGTTGGTGAAATATCTAGGTCAAGTTCGATAACCAGCCAAATTGCTTTAGGCACTCCAGAGTTATGGCCCCCTGAATTTGTCAAAATTGGCCATTTTAGCTTTGTCCGCTCTCTAACTTGATCATTTCTCATCCAATTTCCACCAAACGTCATGAAAGTGTTTGTTTGTGAAATATCTCGGTCAAGTTTAATAACCAGCCAAATCGCTTTAGGCACTCCAGAGTTATGGCCCCCTGAATTTGTCAAAATTGTCCATTTTGGTTTGTCCGCTCTCTAACTTGAACATTTCTCATCCAATTTCCACCAAACTTCATGAAAGTGTTTGTTGGTGAAATATCTAGGTCAAGTTCGATAACCAGCCTAATCGCTTTAGGCACTCCAGAGTTATGGCCCCCTGAATTTATCAAAATTGGCCATTTTAGCTTTGTCTACTCTCAAACTTGAACAGTTTTTATCCGAATTTCACCAAACTTGCTACTATAAATGTTTGTTGGTATATATTCTTGGCAAAGTTCTATAACCAGCCAGGCTCTTCAGGATTATGGCCATGAATTGGTCAAAATTTGCCATTTTTGCTTTGTCCACTGTCTAATTTGAACAGTTATCATCTGATCTTCACCAAACTTGCTGAAAATATTTGTTGGTAAAATAAATCGGTCAAGTATGATAATCAGCCAAATGCCCCGAAGCACTTCAGGATTACTGCCCTTGCCATTTAAGCTTTGTCTAATCTCTAACTTGAACAATTCTCATCTGACCTTCACCAAACTTGCTGAAAATGTTTGTAGCTATAAAATCTTTACCAAGAATGTTTGCCGGTATAAATGCTTTGCCAAGTACACACTGATTGTCTCTTGGGTACGATTAAGGATGAATCATCTCTTGGAGACGATTTTTACATGAATGTTGTTTTTCAAATCCCGAACACGTTGATCGTCTTTGGGCATGATTTGGGATTAATCGTCTATATCTATAGACACGATTTTCAGGAGCCTTTTCTGACTTTGACAGATTAAGGTACTGAATTTCGCATCACGGAATTTCGGAATTTGGATACACAGTTTACAAGGGATACTTTTTGCTTCCACCTTATTTTGATGCCATACGTCTGAAGGTGCTACATTAAGTTGTCTTAGAATCCAAGAAATTATTGATGGGCGTATTTTGTGAGTGTCACTCTTGTTCAAAATACGCTCCTTCTGCACGTACACACTTACGGTGACAATCAACCCATTGCTTGAGTATCTGTCCGTACCACTTTTTTATGATATTATGAACAACTGTCCTTTTTTGCCGAACAGATTCGTCAATTTCCCTCGCTGTCCTCCGCCGGTCTTCTTGTAACATGCCCCGAACTGAATTTACGTCACTTTCACTCACGACTGACGGTCTGCCACTCCTTTTTAAATCGTACACATTTCCATACCCATCACTGAAACGTTCTTGCCAGCGAAATACCAAAGCCCTTTGATTTATCCCGAGGTGGAACGTATAAGTATTTGTAGGAGTTATCCCGCTGCGAACACAGTGTTTGATCATAGCGCGCTGCTCCTTGTGTGACGTCAACGTTGGATTATTTTCCGACATCTTCGAAATACCTCTCAACTTCCGCTGAATGTTACAACCATGTCTACAGTTAAATTGTGTCAATAATTTGCGCAGTGTTACAGCTGATGTCATACTGTCGTCACATGCTTTGACGTGACGTTTTGGCGTCTATTGTTCAAATGAAGTAGTATATATGAATTGTGAACAATTTTCAGAAAACGTCAATTTCAAAGTGCTCCATGAAGTGCTAGATGAGTTGTCTTGACAACCATTTCCTTCCTTACGAGATTATTAAATTCTATTTTTCAAAAGGAAACTCGTGAACAGTCTATATCCACAGCTGTATATTTTTTATTGATTTATATTAAAAACGTTTTGAAATACAGACACAGTCTCAAAACTTTCTGGACAACCCTCGTATATATATATATATATATATATATCATTAACTATTTTGTCTTTGCTTTTGGAATTATCATAAAACATTGCTACCTTATTTCAATATATATAATACTTGTTTCAAAGCAGTTTAAGTCATTATCATCATATGAGAAATGATCACAACAAAGCAATAATGTATCTTAAACATCTATGTCTGGACTTTTGATATCATACCAGTATATTTGAATGTTATATGACTCATTTTATTTTAATATAATATTTAAAATTATCAAACTTCTTCTGATCATTTGCACTCCTACATGCACAGTTAATGTAAATTTTTAATCACAGCAGTTACTGAACTTTTATTACATGTTTCTGTAATACAATGTATGTAGAGCATTTTTCCAGAAATATATATTTTCTCCATATTATTTTCTCTTTGCGAAAAGGAAATATACATATTACAGAATCGTATAATAGGGTAATAACTTATTAGTAGTGTGTTTTGATCACGGGGAGATGGAATTTGACTCAAGTCACACGAGGCGCTTACTGACTGAAATCAAAATCTTTAAAAAACATCAACAACAGTTGAATAAGACATTCCGGATCAACACGTTATTAATATATTATATATCAAAGGTTTTAATCACTTAAAAGACACATGATTTCGTAATAAATGTTATCTTCATGACAAACTTGTTTTATGACGTCATTTAAACATTGCACAATGATACTTGATGGACGTCAGTATAGTGGATTTTGGACTACCGTATATAATAATAATAATAATAATAATAATAATGATAAACAAAATTTATACAAAAGCATTCGATAATAATATTATTTTAATAATCAAGTTAGCAAAAGTTGAAATACCAAGAAAAACCTCCTAACATAAAATGGCCCAAATCTCAAGACAAGAACAGCTATTACAATCAAATTAGTCAGGCAGACAGTTCCCAGCAGGGAAAGGGTCAAGTGGTCAGTTTACAGCTATGGTAGATTAGTTCCACTGATAATCCAGAGCATCAGCTTGATGCTCATTAGTGGCATAAACTGTAGGACTGGAAAACACTTTCTTGTAAGCTCCAGTTTTAGGTAACCAATTCCATTTCATCATGAAATGTAGATTACTTTTCTTAATTAAGGAGTAGTCATTTAAAACAAATTATAATACATTACAAAATCAGCTATTCTTTCATACTAATATACTGTGAAATCATTTATATTCGTTGGCATGAAATTTCATGGTTTGCTGAAAATTTACAATTTCGTGGGTACTTGAATTCGTGGTTTTTCATTTTTGATAAAAAAATCGAAACTGCAATTGTCCTCGATCGTCTGCATTATCTCCACGCGCTGGCCCGTGATTTCCGTCATCTACGTCACTCGGTTTATGACACTCGCTATTTCAAAGTGGTACGACATGCCAATTAGTGCATATACCCATGTCAATTATCGATTTAAATTAAGGTCCTAAAAGAAGATGTACCCTGATCATAAATATGGATAAGCGAAGCCATTGAATGCCAATTAAGAATTTTGCAAACTGTGAAAACACCGAGAAGATCCGAATATTTGAGTAAGCATTCCCAAAAGATAGATGATGTTTACAAATTCAATCACTTTTAAATATCATCTTATATCATATCAAATCATTTCAATATTTATTCACACATTTTTGTTTAATAAGTATTATGAACACGTTGTTTTGTACACTGTCACGTTGGGTGCTCAATAGCCTCCAATGTAATCGATTAATTATTTTATTCATCATAAAAAAATCGAAGACCAACACTCATCACTCACATCTTGTTAACCTGGAGATTTTCATGAATAACACACGTTTAGGCACGTGCTTCTGTCATTTGGTTCATAAAAACACATTTGAATGATTTGGTTTATTATTTGTTACAGGCAGATATAATATATTTACAGAACAATTATAGTAAGATATACAGTGAGACGGATATTTACGCTGTATACTGCGGCCTCTGGTACGAATAAACTAGAGTATGTACATAACACGGCAATTGAAAAAGTGAATAAAGGGTCTTTATTTCGTGGGATCTTGAATTTGTGGATCACCTAACCCACAAAAACCACGAACATTAATGCCCCACGAACATTAATGATTTCACAGTATGTTGTTGGTTACATTTCTAAAAGAACAAATACTCAATTGCATTATTTAATACATTACTGTTGGTGAAGGTCTTTAACTCCATGATCAGTATAGAGTAAACTGCAAGTCCTTTTTCTGCCTGTGATAAGCACAGAACGAGATAAAAGTACTCCTACTGTTTAACCGCAATTTTTTTCATTAAGTATTAAAATTATAAGTATTGCTCACATTTTACTGCTTTTATGCTGTATGAACGCAGTAGGGTAAGCAAGCAATAACCCAAGATGCTCTTAACATGCTTTATGAAATTCACTCACATGCCCTTCTGAGCTCTTACAGCATTTTTCAAACATGTACTTTTAACCAATGTGCATGAAAACATGGATAAAAAGTTCAAACTTACACAGTTTATAAAGTTATTGTATTTAAGAAACAATAAGTATGCACCTGTACATTAATGGTTCATAAAGGTCATTCTGGAGTTTAAATGCATAGTTATTAATGACTTAATTTTTTGCATCAGCGGGCTAGACTCACAGTTTTGTATTTACTGATAAAATTAGTTATACAGTTGTTATTTTTTATTCTAGAACGACAGCGTATTAGTTGATTCGCATTTGGCATTTTCCATGTATGGAGCTTCTTTAGTCCAGCAAATTATTTATCCATGTCAGTGACGTCAAGCATGTGCTTTTTGAGAATAACGTGAACTATTCATGAATGACAATTTGGACAAATCAGGTTCATGAACTCCCACTTAGTTAATGAACTTGACAGTACATGAACATGATTTTTTTCAAAATGTCATTCATGAACGAAGTTCATGAATAAGTAAATGTATTTGCAACAGGGTGATAATTTCATCATTACTACACGTCCATTTATAACAGTTTTATTTTTTATGACACTTAACACAATTAGAAAGGAGCCATTGAATTGCTCATTTCAGTCCTTGACATTTACATCTAGTCTGTGTAGACAGGTCCGTTTTCCTTATACACTTGATGAGGAAACGCATCTGCGAAAAGCTTTTTTGCAGTCATTCTTCTCGTGCTTGTTTTCGTTAAAGTGATCTTTTCTTAACTCTGGAAGCTTTTGTCGGAGACTTTGACATCCATCTTCCAACCTGAAAAATATTTCTTTTTTTTATTTGTACTGCCAATATTTTCCAATAACTAATGGCGAGTTGGTTATCAAATCAGTGCAAATTAAGATTTCAATGTTGCAGGTATATAAATTAATGATAGCTTATTTTATTCGTTTGAACCAAAGTGCTCAAATTTATTGAGTCTGATTTATTTTAAAGATTCTCATTAGTGTTTGTCTGTTCCACTCCACACATCCACCATATTGTTATCAAAATTAGAATGAAAATCTTACCATGTGCATTGAAAAATAGTCTACTCACTGATGGATTTGGCAATTTACAGCTTTGAATGTTTTTCTCCTTCACTGGTTGATTCTTTTTGTGGATTGATGATTTCTTTGTTAGCTCCTTAAGGCCGGCTAAAATAGAAGAAACAACATTTCAGGCACTAAACTATAATTTGTTTGCATAGTGGTTATTTAAAAGGTCAAGGGTCAGCAGCAATGCAGATACCCATTGAAGGACCAAAACTTAAAATGTTAAAATAATCAATTTCTGCTTAAATTTGAGGATTAATATTTCACAAGCATGATTCATACCCATTTATCCATTGCAACATGAGAAGCTGTAATTAGGAGTTTAGCAACAATAATGCACATTTAGGGAACTTTTTTAACATTTGGACATTCATTTTATTTTCTAAACGCCACAAGTTGACTGATCCATACCAATGTAAAATATATTCTTCAACTGTTAGTCCACATACTTAACTCTTCACTGTTAAATAATTACACAAAAGTTACACTTTAATTATTTTAGCCCATACCTTTTACTTATTACACATCTAAGTTTTTAATGAAACACAAATAAGTTTAAATTAGATAGACTTCTGACAATAAAGCATCGCCATTTTGAAACCATCTAGCAGGTGCCCGTTACCTTTCCGCTCAATATACTTAGCGCTAGGATCTGTCATTCTTTGCTAAGAAAACAACAAGTGGGATTTGGACACATAGAGTCGCCAAATAAAAAATCATCTAAGACTCTGAAGCGGCTTAGGAGTTGAGCATATTTTACGAAATAAGATTTTATCATGCTATAATGTTTTTTTTTAAACAAAGGGTATATTTGTGAGTCAAATTTATTAATACTGGGGCTTTGTATTGATTGCAGCTATATTTAAAAAGATATTTGTAACCAAGAAATGATTTCTCATCCACTACTTTTCATTATTTTCCTGAAGAACTTCGTTTTTTTATTTGACAAGATATAATAAAGAACTCACAACATTGTTGAATAGGTAGTCTGGGGCATTTTGACGTAAAAACAAAGTGATAAGCAATGTCAACAGACTTTGCTGAATAAATGTGAAAGTTTTTTTGATCCAAAATATTAATTAATCTTCTATTGTAAAATTTGTTAACTCCTTACTACCCCAAAACATGTTGCCAATAATATATGTTTCACACCCCTAAAAGATCATTCCTCAAAACTATATAAAACATGGACTTTTTAAACGTTTTAGTTTTGGACCTTCCCCACCCACTTTTGCATCGCTGCCGGCCCTTTATGGCAATTGATTCTTTTTCTAGACAAAAATAGCTTACATACATTAAGAAACAAATATAATAGCTGTTAAAATATATAACAAATGAAGTATTAGCTGTACACTAGTCATTTAACTGTGTTTCTACACAAACGTATTTCGTACATTTGTCGCGAAAATGTATTACAACAAAACATATTTGCTCATTACTTCAAAATGTCGCAATGTTATTTTAAACAATAAATTATTATTATTGTCAATAATGTTAGCGTAAAAGATCGTTATAAAAGTTATTGAATTATACCCCTTACTTCGCTTGAAATTACCTTAAATAAAGAAAACGACACTTCAGTTAATTTGGCGCATTATTTCGACGGGTGGGTGTTTGAAACTATCTCCGCCAGTGAAGAGCGTTTACTGTTAGAATATAGCTACGTTAGAATATGACTATTTTGTAAATATTTGTGAGACAATCGATTACAAGCAAATCAATTGCATTTTTCCCCATACTCAGAGATCATGATCTAATTTTATTTCTAATTAATAAAGACATAAGCGAAACCGGCAGTTGGAAAAAAAACTCTGGACATCGCATTGCGTCATCGTCAAAGATTGTAGGGTCGTTTTAGTTTAGTGAACCTTGAAAGAAGATACATTTAACTTGTTTGACAACTAATTAACCAGTGTTGACCACATATACATATCTTTATTTATTTATTTTTATTTTTTTATTTATTTATTTTGGTCAAGATAGTGAATATATACTGTATGTCATTTTAAAAAATATTCCACAATTTTTCATGAAAAAAGTTAGTAATATTTTTTTTTAAATGACATATATTCACTATCTTGACAAAAATAATAAATAATAATAAAAAAAAATATTAAAAATTATAAAAATATATTACTGTATCCAGGCAATGTGACAAGCACCTGTGAGTGGAACAATCCATGGCACCTTACATGATTCATATGATAGACGTGGTGCTAAATTAATTAAAATAAATTTAATTTTAATGTTAATGTTATTTTGATATTGAATTTACTTTAAGTATGTTATTTTCTTTTAATTGATAATCTTTGGGTTATGACTGGGCCACTTAAGTGTTACTCTAAATGCACCAGTCAGTTGTAACCACAGCTGCCTCAACTATCTGCCTGTTGCTGATGCACCTTATTATATTCTGCTGGGCGTCTCATCTTTTGAATGGTTAAACAGTTTATCAAATTCATTAAACTTCAATGATTCAAGTTCAAAAAGTTAGGTTCATGAAAATACCTCATGGACTGATGTTTTGATGAATACTGTGCAACAGGTGATAACAAAATACTCATCACAAATATTAATTAATACCATTGGTAAACATTAGACATTATATTGAAAAAGATCTGAAAAAGGAAACTGTTGAATTCTTAAGTTGTCCTATGTGCTCAATGTCATGATACTAAATTCCTAACTAATCCATTAATGTTGGGATTTTCATTTTACAGAAAAATGTTTGCATTTCTTAGTAATGATAACTTTTTCCAATTCAGAAAAGCTAGGATAAGTTTGGATTATTATTCCAATCTTTTCCTTTCTTTTCCAATATAAATATCCAAAGAAGTCTAAAGAATTCTTTGGATTTGTTAGGATTGTCTATTCCAAAGAATTCCAATGTTTTGCAAAATTAATGAGAAAACATTGGTAATTGCTAAGAAATCATAGGAATTGTTAGGATTTGAAAATACATTGAAATAATTTCTGCAAGGGTTAGCAACTGGTCTTCCATTGAAATTTTTTCAACAAAGCTGAGTGTTGAAAAATTAAAAGGCTTTTCAACTGGCACTACAAAATGAAAAAAGGATTCAAATTGTTCTTTTTTCAATCCAGTGTAGTATTGAAATTCATCTTTCTTTGTATTTTGCGTCAGACATTGAGCATTTTAATACTTTGTTGATGCTTGAGCTTTCCTTTTGACGTGGTTGTTGGCTTCGAAGAATGTTTTCATTTTCAAGTATAAGTTTGGCAATTTGTTGTTGTGAGTTTTTCATTCTCTGCAGCTAGAACCAGCATATCTAGACCGCTTTCATCTGAAAGTAAAGAAAATGTTTGTTAACGAATGATTTTTAATGAAGTCTATTTTTAATTTCAGGCCAATCTCATGGAATCTCTTTATGAGCCAAGGAAAGAAGTAGGATGCGGGGATACAGCAATGCCTGTTGATTTCCAGCTCAGTGTAGAAGCAGCAAGGAGCTGGCTGAAAACTGTAACCACTGGCAGGACCTGTCCATGACAAAAGCAGGGAAATTGAGCAAAGGACAAGATCACAAGCAGGCTCAAGCGAATGGTTCGATGAAAAACGCCCTAGATTGACAGATGTTAAAATACCCGCCATATGCCCCCGCACTGCTATATTTTGCGCCAAGACAAAACCACCGCATTCACCCGGCACTGCAGGGACACCTGAATGGTAAAAACACAGCCCTTTTCCCCGGCTATTCCTGGTTTACCACTGGGCCTGGAGGGTCCAAGGTTACAATTGACTGGTGCATTAATGCAATAAATGTGCAGAAAAGTTCATTAATTCCAAAACAATCATGACAAAAATATTAAATATATAGTCTTTTGGACGATTTGCAATAACTTTTTTAACAACTCAAAGGTTAATCTTTACTAATTGAGTACCCAGATGCATTTTGAAAGCCTTTAAACCAGACTTTCTTAGAAATCTTTCTTACTTGCAGACAATATATTCCTTTCTAAAAAATCCTTGCCAAGAACGGTTATGGAATTCCATCACTAGACCATGTTTTGATCAGCATTGGTTCTTGTCCTTGAAAATACCTCTGTGGCTTCAGCAACCAGGCTGGCTGTATTAATTAAACAATAAATTAGTGTTTTTAATTTATTAAAGCTGCACTCTCACAGATTGAATGTTTTGATCAAATTTTATTAAACAATTGTCCCGAGATTCGCTACAGAAAAAAATCTTTTTGGTGCCAATCTGGTGTACCCTTTAAGGTATTTTGAGTGTATTTTGGTTCACACAGAGATGACGTAGCTCATCAATTATGTAGAATCAGTCTTCAGAGCTAATTACAAACTATCATAGAGGCCCATGATAAGTTTGGATGTTGTGAAATTATGGAAAAAGCATTCACACTGGGATATGGGAGGGTGGGTGTGTGAACCCTCGAGGAGTTTGCAGTCGATAAAATCCAGATTAAACTTCACCTTGGTAAGTTTCGTTTAATCTATCAATTTTATCTCCTGCATAACTCCTCCAGTGGTTCCCACAGAGTTTTTAGAGCCGCTTATTCCATAATACCATAATTCAGTAAAAATAAAATAATATGAAAGATAATGTCATGAAATTTATGTTTCTATATTCATATTAACATTGAACAAATATTCAACATTGTACAAATCATTTTCAGTCACTAGTAGAAGTATGTTAACTCATTATAATAACTGTTCATTTTCACAATCTGCATGTTTGTGTGTGTTTACTTTACTCCAGTAACGCATTCTGTTTTCTGTTTCTGCCCAATTGGTTTGTTGTAGAAACGGGCAAACATTGTGGCATTACTCCATCCTGCTGTCTTTATAATGGTATTTAAAGTAACAGCATTGTATTTCGCTGCACTTGCTGATGCTGCCCGAACACTATGTGGTTTGTATTGTTCGCCAACCTTGGCCTTAATCAACACGGTTTTAATCCATTGAGACACTGTGTCCCTTGTGGCAGCCCACTGTTATTAGCAACTGTTGTGTAGTACCACGCAAATGTTCTGTACGTTGCATATATTCTTGAAACACTTTTACTATACAAAGTTTGTTATTTTTATGCCCCCCTTCGAAGAAGAGGGGTATATTGCTTTGCACAGGCATGTCGGTCGGTCGGTCGGTCTGTCGGTCCGTCGGTAGACCAAAGCTTGTCCGAGTGATAACTCAACAATTCCTGGACGTATGGTCATCAAACTTGACATGAAGGTTGGGCCTGACCAGTAGATGACCCCTATTGATTTTAGGGCTCATCGGGTCAAAGGTCAAGGTCACAGTGACCTTTAATGGTAAGATAATTTTAAAGCTTGTCCGAGTGATAACTCTACAATGCCTAGACCTATGGTCATCAAACTTGATATGGAAGTTGGGCCTGACCAGTAGATGACCCCTATTGTTTTTGGGGGTCATCGGGCCAAAGGTCAAGGTCACAGCGACCTTGAATGGTAAAAGGTTGTCCGAGTGATAACTCAACAATGCCTGCACCCATGGCCCTCATAATTGACTTGGAGGTTGGGCCTGACCAGTAGCTGACCCCTATTGTTTTTGGGGCTCATCGGGTCAAAGATCAAGGTCACAGTGATCTTGAATGGTAAAAGGTTGTCCATGTGATAACTCGACAATGCCTGCACCCATGGCCCTCAAACTTGACTTTCAGGTTGGGCCTGAGCAGTAGATGACCCCTACTGTTTTTGGGGGTCATTGGGCCAAAGGTCAAGGTCACAGTGACCTTGAATTGTAAAAGGTACGATTGATAACTCGACAATGCCTGCACCCATGGCCATCAATCTTGACTTGGAGGTTGGGCCTGACCAGTAGCTGACCCCTATTGTTTTTGGGGCTCATCGGGTCAAAGATCAAGGTCACAGTGACCTTGAATGGTAAAAGGTTGTCCGAGTGATAACTCAACAATGCCTGCACCCATGGCCCTCATAATTGACTTGGAGGTTGGGCCTGACCAGTAGCTGACCCCTATTGTTTTTGGGGCTCATCGGGTCAAAGATCAAGGTCACAGTGATCTTGAATGGTAAAAGGTTGTCCATGTGATAACTCGACAATGCCTGCACCCATGGCCCTCAAACTTGGCTTTCAGGTTGGGCCTGAGCAGTAGATGACCCCTACTGTTTTTAGGGGTCATTGGGCCAAAGGTCAAGGTCACAGTGACCTTGAATTGTAAAAGGTACGATTGATAACTCGACAATGCCTGCACCCATGGCCATCAATCTTGACTTGGAGGTTGGGCCTGACCAGTAGCTGACCCCTATTGTTTTTGGGGCTCATCGGGTCAAAGATCAAGGTCACAGTGACCTTGAATGGTAAAAGGTTGTCCGAGTGATAACTCAACAATGCCTATGCCCATGGCCCTCAAACTTGACTTGGAGGTTGGGCCTGACCAGTAGCTGACCCGTATTGATTTAAGGGGTCAAAGGTCAAGATCACAGTGACCTTGAAAGCAAACTCGACAATTCCTGGACCTATGGTCATCAAACTTGACATGATGGTTGGGCCTGACCAGTAGATGATCCCTCTTAACTTGGGGGTCATCAGGCCAAGGTCAAGGTCACAGTAAACTTTAACGCAAAAATGTTAACAAATCTTCTCCCAGTGATATCTCAACAATGCCTGAATCTATGATCATCAAACTTGACATGTAAGTTGGGCCTGACCAGGAGATGACCCTAATTGATTTTAGTCATTGGGTCAAAGGTCAGGTTCACAGTGACCTTGAATGCGAAAATGTTTCAAGTGATAACTGGACAATGCCTGCACCCATGGCCCTCAAACTAGACTTGGAGTTGTGTCTGACCTGTAGATGACCCCTTATGATTTAAGGGGTCATCGGGTCAAAGGTCAAAGGTTACAGTGACCTTGAACGAAAAAAGCTTGTCTGTGTGATAACTTGTCAATGCCTGCACCCATGGCCCTCAAACTTAACAATTAGATTTTTGGTGACCAGCTGATGACTCCTATGGATTTTGAGGTCATAGAGTCAAAGGTCATGGTCATAACACACTCTATCCTCAAACTTTGAATGGTCATAATCTTAAAACTGCCTCAACGGCATCCAATGTCAGCGACAAATCAGCTGTCATTTCGGTCCATGCATATTTCATTCAATTGTCCATATAATCCTGACAACATGGCGCTCAGGGGGGGCATAATGTTTGACAAACATCTCTTGGTTTAATAAGGTTCTTATTCAATTGGTTGTAAAAAAATTCATGGTTTTGTTTGTTTCAACTTTTGATTGATGCAGATAATCATTTTTCCATCTCCAAAATAAATATCTTGTAAATTCAGTAAATGAAGTGTTAAAATGGCACCTTTGTGACATCAATAACAAAAAGCATACAAAGTTTACATGACAAATTTAATAGAGTGAGATTTTCAGGTAGTTGTTTCAAGTAATTAAGAACAGTTTTTACATCCCAGATTTGTACATATTTGGGAAAATATGGTTTCAATTCAAAAAAGCCTTTCATTGATTTGTGAATTAAAAGAGAGTTACTGAAATCTTGCCCACCACAAATACTTAGTAATTGGTTTACTGCTGATCGTGCTGTACCTAATGAATCATAGCTCAATTTATCTTTAAACAGTCCTGTCAGAAATGAAACAAATTGAACTTCTGTTGGATTAAAAGGTTTAATGTGTGAATCTTTTGTAAATTTCAACCATCGTTTAATGTATGTGCTATATGTCTTCTGTGTTGATGTTCGCCAAGAAGCCATTATGACTGGCGAACCTCTGGCTTGTGAAGTAATCGTAGAATTCTTTGTGGGAATGGTAGTTGAATCCAATCTTGATTCAGTAGGCTCGTAAGGCGTGGCCACCAGCTCTGAGTCGTCCATATTGGCGCAATCAGTGTTGCATTCCCTTGATCGAACTGAAGTTTCTGTAAAATCTTGGGAATGAGGCTGAAAGGTGGAAAGATATATAACATATCATGATTCCATTTTAATGTAAAAGCATCAATAGCCATTGCCTCAGGTTCTGGGTATCTGGCAACATAATGAGCTTTCTTGGCATTCAGCCTAGATGCAAACAAATCTACATCAAAAGGTCCATATTTTGTTTCAAGACTTTGAAACAAAATGTTTACATCTAAGGACCATTCTAGATCATCATTAAATGTTCTTGACAGTTTGTCAGCTTCATAGTTCGTAGAGCCTGGAATATGAGCTGCACTCAAATGAATATGTTTTGATAAACACAATATCAATATGTCCCTTGCTACTTTGTTTAGTTCTGATTTCTTCCCACCAAAATTATTGATACAAGCACATGAAGTTGTGTTATCAGTGAGAATTCGAACATGTGTATTAGTTATTGTTTTACACAAAGATAACAATCCAAGTTGGCAAGCTTAAGTTCTAGAACATTGATGTGCAACAGTTTATCCTCCACAGACCACACACCATTTGCAGCAGTTTTATTAGAAAATGATATTATCTCAAAGCTGCAACAAAAATGGCATGAAAGAAATTCAATTCGGAAAGAAACAGTTCATCAATGAGCTATTGAAATAAACAATGATCATGATGTCATAACAAGGGAATGTTAATATCAAAGAGCAAGAAACATACTGGCAATTTATTTCAGGGAAACCTTGACAAAAGTCTGGTTTATTTCCAAACTTATTGCCTCCAGTAATACATAACATGGCAATACCTGCATTGCTGAAAATCTGTCCACAGCAATAATGTCAAAAACCAGGTGGCATGGATGCATTCTGAAATACAAAAAAAGTATGTAATTTGTGCTAATCTTACATATCCCATTTACAAGTGATTTACACTGAAATCTAATTGTTCTAAACAATAGTTACACAAATTCTTTATGACCAAACATATTGCTGTTGAGCATTAGTACACTGTATGTACATGTCTTTTTTATTTTGTATGTCATGTTTCTTTGCCCCAATTTATGGAAATATTTTATAACAGCTTCAAGCTTTTTAAGTCCGTTACGCTTATGTCCGAATGGGCCTTACCTGGGGTGCAGGGGCATTTGGCGGGGATTTTAGCCAGGGTTGGCTGGACCAAATGTCAAAGTCCCCACTGGGGGGGGGGGGGGGGGGGGGTACAATTGACTGGTGCATTATCGCATGCAGATTTCAGTGAATCGCAGAGGGTGTTTACAGTATTTACTGTCAACAACTCAAACTTCTTTAGGCATCTCATTTAGACTTTTTTTTACTAATTAACAAACAGAAATTTTGACACAATGGCAATTTTATAACAAACTTGACCATGAGATTGAGTGTGAGCAAGCCAGTACAGTTTGACTTACCATTTGGGTGAAAAATTACTAAACGGCGATGTAAATTGATAAAAATGGAGTTTTTTAAGGTGCAGGTCTAAGAAAAGGCATGACGGTCTTAATATAGAGGTGCAGTTGTATATTAAAGATGTGCACCTCCATCTTAAATAGAGAGGTGCAGTTGTATTTATGTAAGAAGTGCACCTCCATTTTAAAGTTTTAAAATATATATAGAACAGAATATAGGAATAAAGAATTGCACAGCTTAATAACATACAGGTGCACCTGTAAAGTAAGTGTATTTTAGTAGTATTGATGATTCCCTCACAAAGCCATGTTGTTTCATGGAAAGGGTACGGCAACTCTCACTCAGTCATGGGGGTTGTTTGGCAGGATGGTTCCCCTTCTCCACACCCTGGACTGACTATTTAGTTACAATATTTCACACGATCTGTGGCCCACAGCAAAACCATCAACCCGCATTTGCCGATTTGTCTTTCAATCACAATCTTGCACTCTTATGGTGTCAGCCTTCCTCTCAACATATTCAGTCACAATCTCTCATCTCCCATAGTGTTGCTTGGCACGAGTAGTCACTCGGCACTATTTATTTACAATCTTTCACACAATCTGTGGATCAAAGCAAAACCATTCATCTTTACAGTCACAATAGCTCACAAAGCCATGGTGTTGGACTGCAACCGTCCATTTATCTTTTCAGTCATAATCTTGCGCTCCGCCAGGGGTTTTTTTGGCAGGAGGGGAAACCACTCCCGCGCCCTCCCCTTCTTAATTTAATAACATCTGTCACAAAAAAGTGATGTTGCATTTCAGTTACCTGGTATTTGGACTGCAATTGTGGCTAGTCGAGCTATCTGATTGGGGTGATTCGGTCCCTTGGGTGATCTCTTGGTCTGAGAATTATAAAAAATGTGTTTGTGTACTCTATGATACATATAATAAACAAATAATCCACTTTTGGTCGTATATTTTTACACATTAAATATTTTAATATTACATACAATCTTTATCATTCACATGGTGTCGGACAGCAACCGCCATTGATCTTTTCAGTCATAATCTTGCGCTCCGCCATGGTTTCACTTGGCAGGAGGGGATACCCCTCCCTCACCCTCCCCGCCCAACTTCTTAATTTACACAAAAGTGGTGTTGCATGGCACAAGAGTTCACCTGTCACACAATTCCTGTATATCTTTTTAGATTCAATCTCTCAACCAGTGTGTTGGTGTTTCCATCCTTTGATCTCAAAATATCTCACTCGTCCATTGTTGAGGCTCACAGACGGTACACCTCATCCATCTTTTCAGTGACAATATTTCGCTCATCCATAGCGATTTCTGAACTGGTCAACCGCATGCCATAAGTTTATGAAATTGATATCTTTATTGTATGATTTACTGAAAAGTGTTTTATAAATACGAAGTAATCATACCTGGCTGACGTGACAAGCTCTGCTATGTGTACCGGTATAATCCATGGTCGTAATTAAATCGGTAATCCAACAGGAATTAATTCTTCGCAATTTCTATCCGATAAACAACTGTCAAACATCTTAATAGTATGGATATTGTAAATCCTAAAATGACAACTAATAACGTCAAGTGTGACCTTCGTATAGAATGGTAAACAATGCGTATGAATATCTTTAATAAACAAGTGAAAACAAAGTATATATCTCAGACAATCTACAGAAATATGTTTTATTTGTCTTTGTGAGTTTACCAAAAGTATTCATAGTAATTGTTTATAAGCATATTTTGAATTATTTTAATAGCTATTGGGGCGCTATTTCGCATCTCATAGTTTAAAATTTCATCAGCCTGTTTTCTTCCGTGTCGTCACGCTCTGATGATTTTGGTGTCCCGCATGCACGGGCTCAATATAGTTTATGAACAGAAAAATACTGGTTCCATCACCTTTACGTCTTTTTTTCAGGCTGATAGTATGTGCAACTTTTGAACAAAAGTAGTGCTATGTGTGACCGTAATAGGGCTCTGCCGAGCTTCGCTCGGTTTAGAGCCCGTATTAAACAATATCCCAACCTGTCCTAAAACTTTAACCTAAGTTCCATAGTCAATCAGGGGCCATAATTTGTATAAAAGATAATATGGAGTTATCTAACCTCATTATGTGATGGCTCTGAACATCTGTGTGAAGTATGAAGACAATTGAATGAATGGTATTGGAGTTTTAAGTGAAAATCCCAACTTGCCCTAAAACTTTAACCTGCCCTAAAACTTTAACCCAAGTCAATCAGGGGCCATAACTTGTATTAAGGATAATATGGAGTTATGTAACCTCATTGTGTGATGGTCCTGAACAACTGTGTGAAGTATTAAGTCAATTGAACAAAGGATATAGAAGTTATTAATAAATATTCCAACTTGCCCTAAAACTTCAACCGATGTTCCATAGTCAATCAGCGGCCATAATTAGTGTAAAGAATGATATGGAGTTATCTAACCTCATCATGTGATGGCCCTGAACAACTGCATTAAGTATTAAGTCAATTGAATGTAGGGTATTGGACTTATAAGTGAAAATCCTAACTTGCCCTAAAACTATAACCGGACGCCGACGCCGGGGCGAGTAGTATAGCCCACCTATTCTTCGAATAGTCAAGCTAAAAAGGAGAAAGTTGTCAAAACGTTCAATCTGTGAGAATGTAGCTTTAAAATTTTAAATGTTTGCAAAATAGTAATATAATTATTGTGAATTCAACCCAATAAATCTGAATATGCAACAACTGCTGTTATAATCCAGGACTGAGGCTAACATAACAGAGGTAAATCTTTCCAAGAACCCACCAACTCATCATGAAGATCAACTACAAGGAATATCTCCAGAGGAAAATGAAGAAACCAATACACCTCAGTCATCACTGAAAGCAATGACTATGGTTTGTTAATACACTGTTTACATCACAGGTGACAGAAACATTTTTTTTTTTTCACAAGCCTGTACAGTGTATCAAGTATATATATATATATAGATACATATCATTTTATTGTGTTTTAATGAACCAAATGACAGAAGCATATGTATATCTTTATATAATTTTATATTTAAACTGTATAGGCTATTTTCCTCTATAATACTCTATAAATATTCTGTATAGGCTTGAAGAAAAATGAAAGTAATTTGTTTCTGCCTCCTGTGGTTTACAAAAATACTAATAAATTTATTTACATTGATCATAGTAGGGTTTAAAGTGCTGAAAGTAAAAGTCACATAGTCTTTTGAGCAAATTTTCCATTATATTAATGTATGGCTGTTACCGCTGTACAAAAATACCATCCTGAAAGTAAACCACAAAATCACAGAAATGTAATCCAGTTACTAATAGTTGTCCTTGCACTTAAAAGAAATGGTTATGCGTTTCATCTAAGACAATATTGTCTCCATGCCATTTAAGGCAAAAATCCTTGATGGTGTGATTAACGGATTCTTGAAGAGTATATTTCCTAGCTGAGGAGGGGCTTTTGACTCCTAGCAGCCCCACCAAACCATCATCACACACAACAGCATCAGGCGATGCACCCAAAAGGGATATTTTGGGTTAATGACTAGACCAACATCATGAAGATGGTTCCCTGTTTGTTTAACATACATAACCTTAGCCATCTTTTCATTAAGTAGTCCATAGGTGGTTGGTTTCGATAGGAACTGTCCTTGAAAATATGTATTTCTAAGGAAAGATTCATTCACACTTTTCTTTCGGGTCATTATCGGGCCAAACTTTGACGCTTTCTTTCCTGCAGGGCGGGGATTTTACCTTGGGTTGGCTTGACTGAAAGTCAAAGTCCCCGCTATTCCCCGGGCTTGGGGGGTGTTTACAATTGACTGGAGCATAATTCCTACATAAAAGGTTATGTATGTCTCAAATGAGTGTTTACAGGCATTTTTCATACTTTTACGGTAGAAGAAGATAGTCTTATTCTGTGTCAAACATTGATTTTGTGTCTTGCTTGCAGAATATGATGTGCCAATAAGCTCCAGTTTGCTGCGGCTTTTCGCCCATGGCAGTGGTCCTGCAATCTAGATCCAGGAGTTGCAGCTCTGAATCTAATATTTCAGAATGAAGATGTAAGTTAACTTTATAGTACTTGTTTGTGTGTAAATGATTCCAAAGAGTGGGATTTATACTAATCAGGTGTAAATAAGCAACTTATAGACACTGGTTAAGAGCTGTAATCTTAATTTTACGGCAAATCTAGCCTTCAAAACAGATACTTAAAGCAATTTTTTTTTTAAACTTAGCATAATTATGCTATCAATGCATTTTCTACATCATGTAGCCATCTCATACATGAAAACACTAGCAGTTGTCATGAATCTTTCAGTTTTGGTGTTTTTTGTGTCGCCTGAAAAGACGACATATAGGGGCTACTTTTGTCGGCGGCAGCGGTGTCGGCGGCAGCGTCCGCGTCCCATTTTCGCTTGTCCGGGGTATATCTCCTAAACTATTACTGGTATCAACTTGAAACTTCATATGTAGATAGATCTAATTGAGGGCAAGTGCAGTGCACAAGAACTGTTGCTCTTGCTTTCTTAGTTTTAAAGTTATTGCCCTTTGTTAATTTTCATGCTTAAAGTTTTGTCCGGGGCATATCTTGTAGAATATAAGAGTTATCAACTTGAAACTTCATATGTAGATAGATCTCATGGAGGGCAAGTGCAGTGCACAATAACAGTAACTCTTGCTTTCTTAGTTTTAAAATTATTGCCCTTTGATAATTTTCATGCTTAAAGTTTTGTCCGGGGCATATCTTGAAGAATATAAGAGGTATCAACTTGAAACTTCATAGCTAGATAGATCTCATTGAGGGCAAGTGCAGTGCACAATAACAGTAACTCTTGCTTTCTTAGTTTTAAAGTTATTGCCCTTTGTTAATTTTCATGCTTAAAGTTTTGTCCGGGGCATATCTTGAAGAATATAAGAGGTATCAACTTGAAACTTCATAGCTAGATAGATCTCATTGAGGGCAAAAGCAGTGCACAATAACAGTAACTCTTGCTTTCTTAGTTTTAAAGTTATTGCCCTTTGTTAATTTTCATGCTTAAAGTTTTGTCCGGGGCATATCTTGAAGAATATAAGAGGTATCAATTTGAAACTTCATAGCTAGATAGATCTCATGGAGGGCAAGTGCAGTGCACAATAACAGTAACTCTTGCTTTCTTAGTTTTAAAATTATTGCCCTTTGATAATTTTCATGCTTAAAGTTTTGTCCGGGGCATATCTTGAAGAATATAAGAGGTATCAACTTGAAACTTCATAGCTAGATAGATCTCATTGAGGGCAAGTGCAGTGCACAATAACAGTAACTCTTGCTTTCTTAGTTTTAAAGTTATTGCCCTTTGTTAATTTTCATGCTTAAAGTTTTGTCCGGGGCATATCTTGAAGAATATAAGAGGTATCAACTTGAAACTTCATAGCTAGATAGATCTCATTGAGGGCAAAAGCAGTGCACAATAACAGTAACTCTTGCTTTCTTAGTTTTAAAGTTATTGCCCTTTGTTAATTTTCATGCTTAAAGTTTTGTCCGGGGCATATCTTGAAGAATATAAGAGGTATCAATTTGAAACTTCATAGCTAGATAGATCTCATTGAGGGCAAGTGCAGTGCACAACAACCGTTACTCTTGCTGCCATATTTTTTGAGTTATTGCCCTTTGTTAATTTTCTTGCTTAGGTTTTGTCCGTGGCTTATCTTGTAAACTATAGGAGGTTTTAACCTGAAACTTATTCCGTAGGTATATCTGAGGGTTCAAATGCCACCTACACTTGAAAGTTAAATGGAAAGTTAAATGGCAACATCATTGTCTATAAATGAATAAAATGCCAATCTAACAGCTATAATGTCGACAGTAAATAATTCGTCAGGCGACACATCGGACTCGCGGAGTTCTAGTTTGCCATTCCCTTTGCTGCGCCATTTGTTTCTGGAAGCATTTCAGTTTGGCTCTATGTCATTTTTTATATAAACGCACTAAGTTGATAAAGTGGAAAAATCTTATTTTGCTTTGGAAAAATCTTAATAGAGTAGGCAGGCCATTTTTATGGTGCCGTCTTATATATATATATATAAGCTTTACTTGGTCAGATTATTCCAATGCATGAGGAAATAATGGCTGTTTAAAAGTTTGTGGCTTACAGATTGATGGAAGTGGCTATTTCTGCTTTTTATGAAAACACCACAGGTGCTTATACTCATTCTAAAAGTGTTTAAAATATCATTGTCTAACTTTCAGTATGTGTTGCACACAGCCTGAAATTGAACTATAGGAGTTTTGAAGTCTGTTTTGCAAAAATATTATATGAAAATACTGTTTTGAAGAGATACATTGTAAGCTCAAGGTTAGTGTCTATTATGAAACATATAGTTAGAATAACTGTGGTCTTAGGCCATATTTACAGATTTTTAACAACGGTGAATTCATTCGTTAGTGTGATAGTCTCTTTATCTGCGTCAATGTAAACAAATTGACCCTTGTTTATTATATTCTGAGTTAGGTGTTAATCTGTTTCAGATCGGAATTCATCACTATAGTACTGATTCACCAGTAAGGTTTTATCCAGGATACCAGAGTGGCATCTGGGATTGATCTCTTCCGTAAGTTGGATTCACCAGTAACGTTCAATCCAGGATACCAGAGTGGCATCAGGATTTGATCACTTCAGTACTGTATTCACCAGTAACATTTTATCCAGGATACCAGAGTTGGCATATGGGACCTTCAGTACCCTATACCAGAGTGCATTATGTATCTTGGATCGATGACTTCAGTACTGTAGTCATCATGAACAATTGAAATAGGAGACAAGAATTGCATATGTATCAAATGCAGAGAAATGTGTCAATTTTCATGCAGAGTAATCCCTTATCAATACATCATAGTTTATTACAGTCATCTTGTCAGTAGGCTGCTAAACTCTTGGTGGGGGGGGGGGGGGGGGGGGGGAGAATTTACTTTGTTTAAAATACACTGAAAATGACATTGTTAAAATTAAAACAAAGCCTAATACGTTCTGAACAATTAAGTGTATTGGCAAAGGATATACATTTTGTAGTTTTAAACTGAATGAGCTAATGAATGAGCTAATGTAAGCATAATTATGCCCCCCTTCGAAGAAGAGGGGTATATTGCTTTGCACAGGCATGTCGGTATGTCAGTCGGTCGGTCGGTCGGTCCGTCAGTAGACCAAAGCTTGTCCGAGTGATAACTCAACAATTCCTGGACGTATGGTCATCAAACTTCACATGAAGGTTGGGCCTGACCAGTAGATGACCCCTATTGATTTTGGGGGTCATCAGGTCAAAGATCAAGGTCACAGTGACCTTTAATGGTAAAATAATTTTAAAGCTTGTCCGAGTGATAACTCAACAATGCCTGCACCCATGGCCCTCAAACTTGACATGGAGGTTGGGCCTGACCAGGAGATGACCCCTATTGTTTTTGGGGGTCATCAGGCCAAAGGTCAAGGTCACAGTGACCTTGAATGGTAAAAGGTCCGAGTGAAGACGTGAAAATGCCTGCACCCATGGCCCTCAAACTTGACTTGGAGGTTGGGCCTGACCAGTAGCTGACCCCTATTGTTTTTTGGGCTCAGTGGGTCAAAGGTCAAGGTCACAGTGACCTTGAATGGTAAAAGGTTGTCCGATTGATAACTCAAAAATGCCTGCACCCATGGCCCTCAAACTTGACTTGGAGAATTGGCCTGACCAGGAGATGACCCCTATGGTTTTTGGGGGTCATCTGGCCAAAGGTCAAGGTCACAGTGACCTGGAATGATAAAAGGTTGTCCGAGTGATAACTTGACAATGCCTGCACCCATGGCCCTCAAACTTGACTTGGAGGTTGGGCCTGTCCAGAAGATGGTCCCTATTGATTTAAGGGGTCATTGGGCCAAAGGTCAAGGTCACAGTGACCTGGAATGGTAAAAGGTTATCCGAGTGATAACTTGACAATGGCTGCACCCATGGCCCTCAAACTTGATATGGAGGTTGACCCTGGCCAGGAGATTGTCCCTATTAATTTTAGGGGTCATTGGGCCAAAGGTCAAGGTCACAGTGACCTTGAATGATAAAAGGTTGTCCAAGTGATAACTCAACAATGCCTGCACCCATGGCTCTCAAACTTGACATGGAGGTTGGGCCTGACCAGTAGATGACCCCTATTGATTTTAGGGGTTAAAGGTCAAGGTCACAGTGAACTTGAAAGCAAACTCGACAATTCTTGGACCTATGGTCATCAAACTTGACATGGAGGTTGGGCCTGACCATTAGATGACCCCTATTTATTTTAGGGGTCAAAGGTCAAGGTCACAGTGACCTTGAAAGCAAACTCGACAATTCTTGGACCTAATGTCATCAAACTTGACATGAAGGTTGGGCCTGCCCAGTAGATGACCCTTATCAACTTTGGGGTCATCAGGCCAAGGTCAATGTCACAGTAACCTTTAACACAAAAAAGTTAACAAATCTTCCCCCACTGATATCTCAACAATGCCTGAACCTATGATCATTAAACTTGACATGGATGTTAAGCCTGACCAGTAGATCACCCTTATTGATTTTAGGATTCATAGAGCCAAAGATCAAGGTCACAGTGATCTTGAATGGTGAAAGGATGTCCGAGTGATAACTCAACAATGCCTGAACCCATGGCCTTCAAACTTGACTTGAAGTTGCATCTGACTTGTAGATGACCCCTTATGATTTAAGGGGTCATCGGGTCAAAGGCCAAGGTCACAGTGACCTTGAACGAAAAAAACTTGTCTTGTGATAACTTGACAATGCCTGCACCCATGGCCCTCAAACTTGACATTTAGGTTTCTGGTGACCAGCTGATGACTCTTGATTTTGAGTTCATAGAGTCAAAGGTCATGACGGTCATAACACACTTTATCCTCACACTTTAATGGTCATAATCTTAAAACAGCAACAAATTAGCTGTCATTTCGGTCCATGCATATTTCATTCAATTGTCCATATAATCCTGACAACATGGCACTCAGGGGGGGCATAATGTTTGACAAACATCTCTTGTTATTGTACATTTTTGTTCTGTTATGTTGTGGACTGTTTAATTGCTTTATTGTGCATATATATATATATATATATATATGTATCAATATCAATAACTAATGTTTTGTTGAATAATCTATCTGCTTGTTTTTAGCTCACCTGAGCACAAAGTGCTTAAGGTGAGCTATTGTGATCGCCCTGTGTCCGTCATCCGTCGTTGTCCGTCGTCAACAATTTGACTGTTAACACTAGAGGTTACAGTTCAGGCACTATCTTAATGAAACTTGGTCAGAATGTTACCCTCAATAAAATCTTGAACGAGTTCAATATTGGGTCAGCTGGGGTTAAAAACTAGGTCACCAGGTCAGATTAAAGGATAAGCTTGTTATCACTATAGAGGTCACATTTATGACTGTATCTTCAGGAAACTTGGGCAGAATGTTAATATTAATAATCTCGAGTCAAGTTCGAATCTGGGTCATGTGCGGTTAAAAATTAGGTCGCCAGGTCAAATTGAAGGTAAGCTTGTTTACACTCTAGAGGTCACATTTATGACTGTATCTTCATGAAATTTGGTCGGAATGTTAATATTGATAAGTTCAAATCTGGGTCATGTGTCATGTACATTCTGAATTAAATGAAACAATTTTCATGTTTATACTCCAACCATAACAAGAACAGAAAATAAAAATGTACAAATGAAGACAAGAATGCATCCTTTCTAAGGTAGCAGACCACCAGACTGACATTTTAAATTCTCTAAAACTGTAATACTCTAAACTTTAATATTTAACATGCAGCATTGAAAACTAGTCCTAAATTTATTTAATTAAGTCCCCTCTCGTTGCACTTTCCATCGCCCTGAAAACACTTATTCCCTCTCCCTGTCACACTTGCTCTCGCCCTGAAAACACTTTATTCACACTGGAATTGGAGCGATACAGGGCTTTCAGGGCCCTCTTGTTAATTGAAAACGCCAGACAAGCATTGGTTTTCCCTCAGCAGCACTCTTGTTAATTGATTAATTTCAAATCTCCCACACTTTTGCAGATGCAGAGTAATACAGCCAGCAAGAGGAAACAATGCATTAGTATCCAAGGGTGAAATTCCAGTATGTGAAAAGAAAATCCAAGGGAGCTAACCCTTCTCACATCACAAGGTATGTTACTTGTTACTGCCCTATTAAAGGTGCACTCTCACAGATATGCCATTTTCCAACTTTTTATTTCTTGTCACGGGAAGAGCAAATTTTGCAAACCAATGACTAAAGATTGCATTAATATAAACACCTGCGATTTAATTATTTGTCAGCAGTTTTATATAACTGATTTCAATGGATTTCAATGGCTCGTTCCAAGACAAAATATAAAAAAAAGTTGCCAAAACGTTCAATCTGTGAGAGTGCAGCTTTAAGTACTGTTTCAAGTTTCATGAAAAATCTTAAAAAGAAAAGAAATTCTATTATCTGATAAAACAGGAGGAGTAAAAACTTAAAGACACAACAAGGGATACCCAGGTACACTACTGTGCTATGCTTCATTGTGAAATCATGTCCTCATAAATATTTAATCAGGCAATTTCATAGGTTCCTCAAGTAAATTTCTCTTGTGAAATGACCTACATAAGCACAGACACTCATGCTAAAAGAAATCTGGCAAAGGCTCAAGTTGAACTGGGTGACTTCAAATTTTAAACCAGTCACTTTGATCATTTGCCTGCTGATATAACTGACAGTACATGGTTATTGAAGAGCATTTATTTGTAGCATGTGATTTAATTAGATGAAGAGTTGTTTCCCCTGCCCCATGCATATTTATATCCACAAGATTTTGTCTGTCAATTTTCCCATGATATGTATAAACATAATATAGAAAATGGCTAAAATAATTGGTTCGAAAGTTGTTCTCTTGTTTCTAATTTCGGTCCAAAATAGCTTA